>NC_061500.1:4745606-5094606 GCF_022539355.2 Hippoglossus stenolepis
GATTCTCCTGTACACAAGTACAAAACACATACACATAAAATGTCAGGCGTCTTATGCTGCACACAATTCTTCCTGACCGCTTGTGCGACCGTGCCCTTTCTGTCCTAATATAATGACCTCAATTATCTTGTTTTGCTGCTTCACTGTCTACATGACATGTTTCTTATTGCTCTCACTGTCGGAGCCGTTCAGAGTCATTGAGACCGTCTCCACAGAGGCTGGTGTTCCTTCTCACCACTGTTCTCCGCCTCTGCTTTCTTGTGTGATATGTGATATTGTGTGAAAATGCATGAATAAATAAAGATACAACAGTGTGTGGAACAAGATTAATGAGATGGATAATTAATGAGGAGGTCTTTTTGAATGAAGGCAGCAACTTTCTACCCTCTGGAGCTCATCTCTTCTTTTAAATAACCAAGCCAACCCAATAGAAATTAGTTTTCTTTCTATTCCTCTCTCGTCGCAGTGAAGCCAGACCCTCCAGAGTCCGTGTCGGTGAAGGAGCTAGAAGGTTATCCAAAGAGGCTGGTCGTCTCCTGGAAGTTTCCCTCCTCCTGGCCGCAGGACGATGCATTTCCCCTGGTGTTTCACATCAGATACAGGCCACAGGGCTCCATGCACTGGGCCGAGGTGAGTTAGCCAGAAGGTTTCATCTCAGTGTTGAAGTGAGTGCAGTCTGGGTCAGAGCTGAGCGTCGCATCAAGCTTGAGATGGATTGTGGGAATACCTGGGGTTCTAAAGTGGAAATCTCATATTAAAGGAGAAGTGATCATCATGACGTATTTATGATTGAATTATGATTTTGTTAAATTCTTGTGAATCAGAATTTAAATCTCATTAAATCAAGCAATGGCTGAACATTTTAAAAATTGATATCATATCAAATGGCTGTTTTTGTTATAATAAAAGGGTAATCCATAATTTTATACAGATCTCATTCCTGTTATGCCGCTGTCACAACCTCGGCCTTTCTTTCTATTAACTGCTGCTTTCTTCTGTCAGTTCTACTCGGAGGAGAGTCCAGTTGTGGTATTAGACGCCCTGGCTGGCCACCTGCACCAGGTGCAGATTCAAGCCCGCGATGAGGTGGACGCAGAGAGCCAGTGGAGTGAATGGAGTCCCCTGCTTCTCATGCGGCCCTGGGAAGGTCAGAAAGAAAATTCACAAATGAGCTGATTTCTAAATTATTACTCAGATCGAGTCAATATATGTTGATTCAAGAGAGATATCAGATGGAGTGGAGGATTCATGATGAGTTTTAAAAGATATGTGTCTAATCAGATCTCTCTCTGTGTGTGTGTGTGTGTGTGTGTGTGTGCTTGTCTGTTTGTACTACAGCCTACACCACCACGACTGAACCCACCGAGGAGCCAGAGGGTACATTCCCAGAAAAGCCTGAGACCTCGACTGCAAAAACACACAGTGAGATTCCTTCTGTTGCTTCAGATGATAGTTGTGGGTTGTGATTTTATTCAGGAGAGACACTGGAGCTGATGTCCTGCTAGAGTTGAACAAACAATCACAACACATATATATATATACATTTATCTCTTTAGAGAAGGTTTTAGCGTGATAAGTTGAATCACGTGAATTATATTTAATTAAACTGCAGCACAAGTATGTTTTGTAACCTCATTATTTTTGGCAGAAAGAAGCAGCCTCAGCCGTTAATGCAGCAAAAATCTCCAGGAAGATGTTATTTACTGTTATTCTGGTCAGATTGTACAGTGGCTTCATCACCAAACTACTAATTGCAGTAAATTGTGCCTGCAGGGTGTATAAGTGTTTTTTTTACAGTGAGTGCCCAGTGTGAAATGTTAAGTACATAGCAGCTCACAAACATGTGGTAAAGACACACTGGTTAACACAGACTCTCACACACACACACACACACACACACACACACACACACACACACACACACACACACACACACACACACACACACACACACACACAGTGTATACCAGGAGACAAACACACACACAGTTTGGGCAGTGGAGTAAAAAGCTGAACGCTGCCATCACATTTCTCGTCTGCGAACCAGATGTTGTCTTTTATTCTTGCTGTCATTTCCATTTGGGCTCATAAATCTCCTCTTCATTGTTTTTAAATTCTCTAAATACCAAAATAAGTGGGTTTTTTTTAAACATTTTATTGTTGATGTGTGACTGTGTTTCTGCTTTGTTTTACTGTTCAGAACAATGTTCAGTTGTTCGTATGTGTGTGAACGTAACTTGTTTACTCCCGCAGCGCGATAAATAGATGTTTGTGTGAAAGCTATAATGGCGGATTTAAAATTAACTTCCCCCCCAGAGAGTAATTAAATCCCCGAACACACACATATTGCTCGGACATTTTTTTTGTCGTCGCAAAAACACATGGGGATGAAAGTGTGTGAACTCTTTCATTCAGCTCAGCCTTCCTTCCTCCTCTATATTTGCTTCCTCGTTTCACCACGCGTTCACGTCTCTGTCTTCAAATTATCTGCTCATCCCCGTCTCTCCGCTCGTGTCGTTGACCTCCCGTGTCGTTCTCTTCCTCCCTGTTTCCCACCCAGATCCTGTGATTGAAGGTGAAGGTAATTTGGGTTTGGTGATTTTGCTGGTATTGTTCTCCGTGGTCCTCCTCATCACCGTCCCCTCCCTCATCTATGTCGTGTGGTAAGACACACACACACACACACACACACACACGTATCCAACATCCACAAGCATGCGGTTTTGTGGTCAGTGTCTCTTGGATTGAGTTTTTTAGACTTTGTTTTTTTTATCACTTTAGTTTTTTATATTTCCAGGGTGAGGCAGAGGCGGAGTGATCACGTGACCAAACAGGAACTCACCTCTATGGTCAAGATGAAGTCCATGCCAATCTAATGTAAGACACACACACACACACACACACACACACACACACACACACACACACACACACACACACACACACACACACCAAGTCATTTTTTACCCCGGCCAAGGAGTTCTGCGCTTTGTTTGTTAGCATAATTTCAATAAAGCCACTCAACCAATGTTGTGGAGGAATGAGGCAAGAGCCAGGAAAGAATTCGTTCAGGGGGCAGATCCAGGAATTCTTTTAGTGACCAATGCACTTTCCCAAATTCTGTTGATTTCTCAGACAATACTTCTTGGATCTTGATGAAAAAGGCATTTTTTTTTAGGACTGATATCTATGAGCGGGTGGAATTTGGTGCAGATTCAAATAAGAAATGTGGTTTCATAAGAGGCCTGTTTGGCCTGGGCGGAGGTATGTGGTCTACTGAGTGTCATTGCAGCTCCACATTTGTTTCAGTTGCGCAGATGTAGTGAACATGTTCCCGCTGAAAGCTGCGTGTGGTTTATGCAGATAGTTTTAGATCTCTCGAGGGGTGTGGTGAGGCTAATTAAAATCCCAATTAAGTGTAGCTTCTTTCAGATTTATATGACTGACCACAAAATGCTCTAAACCGGGAGCAAAGCCAGTGAGAAAAAAGTTCAGCGAAGTAAAAACTGAAATGGTTCAAAGTGCTGCTATAAACAACATTCTGACAACCCTTCAGATGTCCAGCCAACTTCTGATTATAAGTCTAACATACACACACACACACACACACACACACACACACACACACACACACACACACACACACACACACACACACACACACACACACCCACACACACCCACACCCACACACACAGATTATAACCCTGTCAATATGCCTTCATATATCTCATCCTGCTCTGTTATTTAAATATGTGCTCTTAAGACAATGCTAAATATACATCTACTATTTTAAATTAGCTTTTTCTCTTCCACTCTCCCTCCTTCCTGACCTCCTTCCTCTCCTCTCCTCCTCCAGGTTGATTTCAAGTATCTTCTCATCATCAGCCCGTTCTAGGGCTCCTCACAACATGAACCACGCTGCGTCCGAGTCCATCCATGATCCAGGACGACAGGGACAAACACATTCACGGAACTGCAGAGTGTATAAAAGCTGACTGAAGGGTTTTTGCACAAATCACACGTGCAGGATTTTCCTGGACACATTCAATGCTTACACCTGACTGCACTACCCAGAATGCATCAGCAGACTCCCTTCCACTGTCCACGGGGGACACAGAAAACAGACTTTGCTCTGTTTCTTCGCTCGCTTCACCGCAGCTCACGCCTCCACAGACTGTGGGAGCGACGCTGCACCAAGACATTGGAAGTTCACTCACAACCGACGCTGCTTCAGGTGGACTGACTCCTCGACCCGTTCAGGGAGAGAGGGGTGACGTTATTTTTAACCGTTGAAACTTTTAAGTAACAAATTATTACAGGAAGTGCAGCTGCCAAACAGGAGAACAGAAGATTTTATTTTCTTTGTGGGACAACTTGCTTCTTTTTTCCCCCGAACCCAGAACTCCTCACTTTCTTGTTTTTTTATTTTTTTGAGATTCAGATTTAATGTGTGTCCGTTACTACACCGACCGACTCAACGCTGTGAAGGAAGCTTAACAAGTCTCTGTGTGCGTCTAATGCCAAAGCAGCAACTACGGGCATTATAGTTTCAGCTGAAGGGGCAGGAAACGACCTGGTCCCTGCTCCTGACCTGAGGGGGATGGACACGGAGGATAAAGTCCAGGGTGGGTGGCCTGGGTTATTTAGACTATATTTCATTTACGACAAATGATTTTACATGTTGCATGACGTGCTTGTTTTAATTGTCTTGATGTCATTAGTACGCGTCACTTTGTTTTGTTTTGTTATACCTCTTTTTCTATCAATCCATCCACTGTTCCTGAATGTGTGTGAAGAAAAGACGCACACGAACAGAAAGAGATCAGAGAGGAGATACAGGCCTGTCACAGAGCACCAGCATTACGACATTACTTCAATAGTTAGTCAGAGAATATAAGAATATAGATATTCAGCTAATACTGTAATACTAGACTCCAAAGAAACAATGACTTCTTTCTTTGGAAATGGTTTGATGTTGTTTTTTTCTCTAAGAGATTAAACAGCCTCTGCCAATTCATGGATTCAATTTAAACTTAGTCAAATTGAATCAAATCTGGTTCTTTTTCGCTATCATCATATAAACAATCATCACTTAAACTAAATAGTCAGAAGTCAAAGCAAATAGTAATTCTGCAGTTTCCAAGAGGAGGTCTTCAAATTGCTTGTTTTGCTAATTTCACAGATATTAAGTTTAAAAGATTTGAATTCTGAGAAAAGCTGAAAATCATCCGTTCGTTATCCTCGTTACAACATTAAATAAATTAAGTTAATCAGCCATTTTATTACTCAAAGAAAAAGTATGGCTACAATATCCTTTACTGCCTAGAGACCATTTTAAGAAGAGTCCATAAAGGTTTGCTTATGTTAGCAATTTGTTCTTGGCTATATATTGAGATTTCAAAGTAATTGCACAAAATGCATCACTGATAAAATCTAAAATTAATAAATAGATGTTCTTAGTGCAATGCACCTGATGTTGTGAGCTCTCACATCACAGCTAACATCACTGTGATGCTGCAGAGTGGAGACAGACCAGGAACTGGTTTGTGGACAGTTACTATGGAAACGAGTAGCAGTTTGTGTCCACAGCAGTGGGCTCACATCCAGTGTGTACGGATGAATGTTGATGGGAGGTTTGCTGAGGTGATTCCTCGCATGTTTTAGGGTTTTGGTGACGTTTAGAATGAAATACAAAAGTGGGGCATTGACACAGAATCAATAAGAATGAACAGATGCCGTTAAAGTTTATACCTGGGTTAAGGTTAGAGTTAGAGTTAAGGTGACATGGCAAAGAACAGGACTCACAAAATACTGAACTGTCGAGCTTCCACTTTGAAAGTCGAGTTAATGCAGCTGAGTCCGAGCATGTTTGTGTGTGGGCGTGTGCACGAGACGAGCACTAAGACGAAGACTTGACAAGAGCGACTCTCGCTCACTGGACTCGTGTCTCACAACCACCCAGCTCAGTGGAAATGAACGATTTCTGGGTGGCTACTGCTAAACCCATAGGGTTGTATTTAAAGATGGACGACATAGCAGCTTGATCACCCACTGGTGGCTGGCTGCAGTATTGGTCATAAACCCTGCCTACATAAATACACGTTAAATATTTTTTTCTAAAATGTGTTTTCAGTCAATTTAGTTGGTTCCCATCACACCAATGACTGACCGTCAAAGTGCAAGATGGCAGCACCTGTATCCAGAATGTTTTATCGTCCATCTTTATATACAGTCCATGGTTTAACCGTATGAAAGACTTACAGTTCAGTGTTTGTGGTTCCGTTCTGCCTCGGACACCTTGCGCCCACAAACCTTGCGTCCTGGCTGACTGAGCCACAGACGGAGGTGAGAGGCTGTTTTGAGCGAAGGCAGCTTACGTTTAAACATTTCTTTCCTCCTTTTGTTTCTGTCGGTCCGGCTGTTCTATGTTCTGTTGATCCAAAGCTGTGTAGTTTTCAGATTGACTGACTGTGTAGTTTGTATCAGAAACACAAGGTGCATATAAGTCGAACTCTTTCCAGTTTGACGACTGTATGTTCTCTCAAGCTAGCTCGACATATTATGCATGAATCCAGTTGAAGCTTTTTTTTTGTATATTATTGTATATCACACTTTTTAAAAAAAAAGTACATATGTATGTTATACGTGATGTTTATATGTAGAGAAAAAAACTTTGTCCTTGGGATAGTTTCACACACATGGTTTAACTCAGTCGGTAAATTAGCAGTTGATACCAGTTTTAGAGTTTATTATATTTAAAGATTGGGGAGACTAAGATTTGTGAAAGTCTGTTTAATATTTTTTAGCGTAATCCTGTTCACAAACAAACAAGCTAGCTACGAAAACCTCATTTGTCGAGATAAAAACATAAAAGATCTGCACCAAACTTTAATGAGTTCTTTCTTGGCCAATGTTCCATCATTCCACCAAGTTTCGTGGAAATCTGGTCAGTCGTTTTTTAGCAATCCTGTTCACAAACAAACCGACTGCGAAAACGAAGATCTCTTCACGAGGTTTGGTTGAAATTGGTTTGGTAGTTTTTGCGTAATTCTGCTAACAACAACAACAACCTCGACACAGGTGGAAACAAAACCTCTTTTGCGTAGTTATTAAAATTCAGACTAACTCATGTTCTAGGTTTCTGTAGAATCAATAATTTCTGTAACATTTCAATGCAAATTCTTTTTAGTGACACGAGGGAGATTCCCGGTGAAAAACATCTACTGACTGAAAATAATCCATGTCTGCAGAAACTTCCCCCTGTTGTGTGTTTGTGTCTTTTCTCCCCAGTTATATGAAGCTGTTGTTACTGTACATTTACTGTATGGACAATGTGTTTACTGAATTCATCTAAGTCCAACGTGCGCTCTTAAATTCACTGTTCACCTTCGTTCACGTCTTTGTTTTCAGATGAACCACAAATTGATCTTTACTTTTTCCTGAAGATCCCGAGATCCTGTCAAAATTTACACAGAAAGCAAAACCTTTTTATTTTTATTTTACTTTGAAAGGTAGATAAAGGTTGAATGGGTGTTTAAACAGGATTTGAAAAATAGCAATTAAATGAATATGAAATGTATTTTTATTATAGTTTTTCTATTCGTTTTAGTTTGTTCAGCTGCTTTAAATCGCAGAATTAAACAAACAGAGGCAGTAAAGTACAAATCTAGAAAACCTTTAAACTAAAATACTTTTATAGTATACTTTATTAATTGCTAAATTAAGAGATATTTTTTTATCAAAAATTACGATTTTCTGGTACCAGAATATAATTTTTTTACAATTTAAACAGCAAAAAAAAAGGAGAGAATTCTCCCTAAAACATTTTTTATGATAAAATTAAATATCGACCATCCTTCACATTGAGTTTAATGTGGGTGATGTTGTATCTGAGCGCTTTCCACCCTGTCCATTCAAGTTCTTATTATTTTGTCTCTCTCTGTCACTTCAGTGGCGTTTTCTGTTTGTGTGAATGCACTTGTGGTTTTTTTCTCCGTCTTCTCCGTGATCCTCTGCAGTATGTGACAGCAGATGGAGCCTCTGCTGGTTTTAGTTCTTACGAACCAAATTACACTCAGGCGTCCATTCTCAGATGTACATAGTCTTTTTTTTTTTTGTTGCTTCATGTGTACGACAGATTTCACTATAAGCTGTTTTTTTTTTCTCTTTGTATGTTTCTGTGAAATAAAGACTATTTTATCACAACTTGTAAACGTCCGGGCTTTATTTTTGTATCCGATGCCTCTTTGCTTTCCTGCGTCTGCCTCTGTCTGTGGCATCGGTTGTAATGTCAACTGTCTGGTGTCCGGAACATTTAAAACAATGGTGCAAGAAGCCTTGGAACAAATGAGCCATTGATGGAGACGGTCCCTCGTGTCTTTGTCACATCGTTGGGATCCTTCGAGCTTGTGGGTGAAGAATCGACCACATTTCGCCTGAAGCACGTCGCTTCTTGTAGCAGCGTCTTCCTGGAGAGTTTCCATCATCTGACTGTGACAGAGTCTGATGAATCCCAAATGCTCAAGCTGCCTTTTGTTGTCTTTGTCAAAGAGGCCTTTAAGACGCACAACTGGTCGGAAATTGCTCTGGCGTTCGGGGCTCCACTTCCCATATTGCAAACATGTTGTCATGCAGGGTTCAGCTAATGAAGTCCAGGGTCCTCGGCTGTTCCCTTGGCCGTCGTAGATGTCAGGTGGACGACTTCTGTGTCTTTGTAGAACAGGAAATCTTTGGCTCCTTTTTCTGGATAACATTTGATGTACAACAATCCTTTGTCCCGTGGAGAAAACATCCAGACAAACACAAGCAGAGTGATTTGGTTAGTTATGGACATTTTTCATGGATCTGTACATGTAGATTCATTTTCTGGAGCTTTCAAATTACGTACAGATATTTACTTGGACTCGCTGGTTAGATTTTGGTGGTCAAAGGTCAAAGGGGCCTCAAAAAACATGATTTTGGCCTCTTGAATGTGACACCAACACAGACGTGAGGGGATTTCTTCAACTTTTGATCAGTGTGATTTGGACTTGAAGATGACGTGATTTGCTTTCAGTGCTCCAAGGTCAATGGTCACAGTGACCTAAAATTAATCTGGGAAAAAATGTCCAAAAATTAGTAAGTTCAATGCAACTTGAACTTCCTCACTGAAAAGTTTCTTCTATTTTTAAACAGAAAACACACACACATGAAGAACGAGATAAACAGCCCGTCATCACAATGACTCACGCAGCTTATCACTGTTGCTTGAACTTCATGTTCTTTACAAACTGATAAGAACATGTTATTATTGTGTGCAGGGTGTGGTGGGGCTGGAGAGAGCAACACATCTGAAGTAATAAACCTGAACTTACATTTTGCAAGACCTTGCAAGTAACCATGTAACTTTGAATTTAAACATTTGGTTTTGGTTTTATTCACCATTTCCTGCCAATAACATGTTTGTTGTGTTGGTGAAAAGACGAACATGAGGTTATTATTACACCGCAGCATCTTTTCAACTTATAGCAAAAATATTTACTCGTAGAAACATGATTGAAAGTCTAATTTTGATTGATTATACGAGTTTAAATGTGCGACATGTATTAACGCAAACCCACAGAATATATACATGATAGATTTTATTGAGATAAAAAGAACACAGCGTGAAATCTTCAAGCTATTCACATTTTCTCCAGATGAAAAAACAAAACTGGAAAAAACCCAACAACAATAAATAACATAAAATGTGCAAAATCCAACATAATATTGCATCAATGAAGGTCACATGGTAAAAAAATAAGCAGCAGCGAATGAGATTGTGTTTGACAGTAAATGACACAGGTGAGGATGAGACCACAGCCTCCGTGTACCTTCTGTTCGGTACAAGTCAGAGCTACAGATGGTGAAAGTAGATTAAATAAATAGTTTCCATGTCACTAACTTCTGCTTTGAACTGTGTTTGCATAATTCCACTGTAACACGATGATTCAAATTAGTCGGAACATAATTTAAATAAAGATTAAAGTGCGAAACAATAAGAAAAGAAAAACCTAAAAACACCCAAACAACAAAATATATAATTAAATTAATCTCATGTACCATTTCACGACTCTTTGAGCAAAGACTCCACAGAGAGAAAATATATTTAGTTATCAAAAGTGAAAGTAATCGAGAATCACTACAGCTCACTGCCGCCACCTAGCGAACAAAAAGCACCACTACAACAGCTTCACGAGAAAAAAATCTGATGGAAATTGAAAAATTGTTTTCGTCTCAGATTTGAGAAGTTTTCAACATAAAACTAAAATCTGTCTCAGTTGAAAAAAGATTGGCCATTTTATAATTCAATCATGTACATTCAAATAGTACAAGCCTCTAAAACCCATTAAATACACTGGATTACATATTATTGTGTACTAATTAAAAAGCAGTATTAACAATACTGTGTGTGTGTGTGATCAGTCTACATCTAGAAGAGTGTGTAATGATTTCAGCTGTGTCTTAGTGATTTATAATATTTATGAATGACATCACTGAAAAGCCAATTAAGAATTCCGACTACTGTACATTATCATTTAAGTACAGTAGCATAAGAAGAAAATAGCAACAGGTCACATACAGCAAGTTAACATGTAATATGTAGATATTACTTTCAATGAACACACTATTGTAAAAGTTACTCCCTTGAATGTTTATAATAATTACACAAGAACCTGCCGAGTTGAACTTTGAATTATCTTAAGAGCTTTTGTTGCAGCAACTGAGCCAAATCCGTATATACACACACAACGATGATGGAGCTTCCTGTTTACAACGTAAGAATCTAGAAAAAAGCCTAAGAAAGAAATGTACAGCATCTTCAACAGAGGATCTTTTAAAAGTGGATTAATTCTCCCTCCTCTCCCTTGAAATGAGGACGTGTTTCCAGCTAAATCAAACAAAGTCAATTCTAGGTCAAGATGCTGTAAACGTCATAAACAAACAAGGAGTAACCACCAGGTCAAGAAACTCCACAATCATCGTCCATCTCAAAAGTTTGGCACTGAAAACCGGTGCTGCAACTCAGAGGTGCAGAAACCGGTTCCTGTTAAAGCTTGATCGGAGATTAAGTGAAAGTCGCAGATGATTGTTGTTGTTTTGTGGCGGTTTATAAATGTACTTTTAAAGTATATTGACTTTCACTACTATGGCAGACGAAGAAGTTTAAAAGCACAGTGGAGTAAATGTGGTGAGCGTGACACTGCTGACCACGTGCCGGTGTCCAGCAGCCTGTGGTTGACCTTTGGTTGACTTTTCCTCGAGTAAGGACGAGGGCGGCTCGCGGTAGTGGAGGTGATTAAGAGTTCAGGGCCACAAGACATGATGTGAACACTTGTGAGTTCGAGTCCCTCGTGTCGGTCACGATGAGCAGCCACCGACAAGTCTCTGCTGAACGATGTGTCAAAGCTTTAAAAGGTCAGAGACAGTTATTGAAGAACAGCAGAGAAAAAAGAAAAATGTGATTGACACCTGATTTTGAAAAGCTAATCTGTTTCAATCTTTTTCTTCTTCATCTCATAGCAACCGTTTCTTCATCCAACAAATAAATCTGAAAAAGATCGATTTGTCTTTCCAGCAAAATCGTTCAAATACAATTTCCACGAAACTTCAGTCACGAACATCCTCCAGTTATTTCAAGTAGGTAAAAGTTGTTTCTCAGATTTCTAGCCACATGGGATCAGCACCAGACGACACTGGTGAGTCACTGGCCTCTAAACGTCAATGGCCACCCCGTGTTTGGTGGAGATCACATCCCTGGTTCCCGTCAGATACATGAGCACTGAACACAGGTGAGGGAGCGTCGCCGTGGTGCTGATGTACAGCCAGTAGGGGATCGGCGCCGTGTGGCCGAAGGGGCACATCCACAGCCCGTGGCGCACGGCATCCCGGACGTGGTGCGTCGCCATGGAGATGAAAATCATCCACGGCAGGGAGCACCAAGCGTCTTTGAGGCGTCCGATCCACATGAGGAAGCGGAGGGAGAGACAGAGCACGGGGATGAGGGAGGAGCAGTGGAGAGGAGGGCGCTGAGGGAGAGACACGGCAGCCTGGAAGGAAACAGGGAGAAGGAATCAGCCCTAAATACTTAGAAACTTGTTCTTTGGTCTGAGGAAATCAATCCTTAATATACAAATATCAATACTTCAAACCATTTATTGCAAGAGATCTGTAGAAATGTAAGAAACTTCTGAAATAACGATCAAGACTTGATTTTCATGACATTTCTTCTGGCACTTATTCGGTAAAAGGTTTCACATGTAAAAAACACATTGAATATACAGGAGAACCATGATTACAAGGTGCCGCTCTTACCTTGAGTGACAGGGATCCAGCCATGTAGAAGTGGTCCAGGTCTATGATCGACGCCAGCAGACCAGCCAGGAGCACCTCGTACAGATCGCTCTTTTTCCTCAGTCCAATAACAACCGCCCACGACCACAGCCCCACTAATCCGTGTGTGGCGTTGTCCAGGGCGGCGCGCAGCCACAGGTGGTTCTGGATGACCGACATTTGGAGGGCGTGGTCGGCCACCACGCAGAACATCCCGAGTCCCGCAGATGCCAGCAGGGAGGCGGAGCTGAAAGTCTGTAGGAGGGCCTGAGCTTTCTCTGTCTCCACAGCCAGGCTGAGGGGTACAGGAGCCCCTTCGCCCCTGAGGCCCAGACCCAACAGCGGTGACGAGGAGGGGGAGGAGTCAAGCTTGGAGTAGAATCCTTGCATGTTGACGGACGGCTGTGGGGGCCAATCGCCACTGACGGTCAAAAAGATTCAGGTAGACTGGAGAAGGAAGGAAGGAGAGGGATTAATGAGGGCGTCACCCTCTTTCCTCTGCCGCCATTCACACATTTGAAAAGAAGTTGTGTTGGAGTTCCCTTCACTTCTGCTATGAGGCCAAGATGGCGATCGTCGAGGGTGAGAATCAATCACCCTGTTTTACTCTCACCTTGACAGTTCGAGGGAAATCCAGATTTGTTATGCACTCAAAATACCAAGTGGGTATTGAAGTACATAAATTGAGACACAGCTTCCAGGGATATTAGACACCTGCAGCCACAGGAGGGCAGTAAATTACACCATGAATGAAAGGAGGCATTTTTACATCCTATGAAGGGACTGAGATGAGATGAGAGGAAATATATCACCTCCACGTTGGAATCATTCTAATGAATTGTCTGAATTAAGATAAATTGAAGACAGGGATATAAACCATGGACTTGACTCTGTATTGTTGCGTAGATGATTTATTTCTGGACACATTTTCCCAAGAAAGATTAATTTTAATTCCTGAGTGAATGTGTTAACGATCTACTAAAGTAGAGAAGCTGCTGATTGTATTTAAAATATGAAATCAATGCTATTGCCAATAACTACAGCTCTTCCATGAGGTTATGACAAAGCACATTATCTTATCTCATATTCACTGATGTGCCTCTGCTACATCAAGAATAGACAGATAGACAGATAGATAGATAGATAGATAGATAGATTGATAGAGAGATAGACATATAGACAGATGGATAGATAGATAGATAGATAGATAGATAGACAGATGGATAGATATATAGATATTTATATCGATATATAGATAGACAGATAGACAGATGGATTTATTTCTGGTCTAGAGGTTTAAGATGCAGCTGGTTGACTCCTTGTTTAACCTGGTGGAGAAGACTCAGTGTTTTCTTGTGAATCCACAGATGAAGTTAAATCAGATTCTGTTTCTCACGCAACACTGTGAAATGTAGGACAGAGTCACGTGACATCTGAATCCACACCAACTCCTCCATCTCCTGAAGGAAGAAACGTTTTGTTTCCTCAGTATGAAACATGAAGTAGCTGCTGGTTGAAGTCTGCACCTGCTCACAGCTCCAGGTGAACGTTAGCATGCTAACTGGGGTTAGCGCCGTTTTCATTCAATTCATTATTCTTCATCGCTCATCTTCTCAAACAACACCAGCATCACTGGGGCTAATAGCTAGCTCAAAGCTAACCGGCTAACAGTGACAGATGGGGCTAACGGCTAGCTCAAAGCTAACCGGCTAACAGTGACAGATGGGGCTAACAGCTAGCTCAAAGCTAACCGGCTAGCAGTGACAGATGCTGCTGCTGCTGTTGCTTTGTGTTGGCGGACAGCAGCTAATTAGCAGCTAGCTAAGCTAACACCGCTAAATTCCACTGCACGACACGCGTCGCGTTACGTTAAAACACGTTATTAACTAGTTTTCTGGTTAATTCTCGTGTTGTTGTAGTTTTTTATGAATAAACACAAAGACACTCACCACATCTCCCTGCATCCGCTGTCGCCCACACTTCTTCTCTGGTGTTTTGTGGTCGGGTTAGCGGGTGAAGGCTTTGCTGCCACCCTCAGGTCAAGAGAGGAACAGCCGGGAATATCAACAATAAGAAACAATGAATTTCAGTTTCATGTTTTATTTGTCATGTGCAAGTTAACACAGGGTCAGTAGTGCGAGAGTTCAGTTACAATAGAAGCAAGGTAGAAAGGGCTGCTATAATAAAAGTCAAATACAATACAGAACTAAAGCTATATACATTCAAAGGTGCACTGTGACATTCGCAGCAAATCAAGTAACAACTTTAATTGTATGGAGTGTGTATGTAGTTTTTGCACTGTGTGTGTATCAGTTGTTTCACATTTTTTCCAATGAAAGTGCAAACAGGCAGTAAAACAGACGTGCAGAGGGCTGCAAGTCATGAGTTAACTGTAACTTTAGGAACCTGATGTCCTGATGGTAGAAACTGTTCTTCAGTCTGGTGTTGCTGCTCCTGCTCCTCCTGCCAGATGGTAACACAGTGAACAGTCACTGTGCTGAATGGCTGTGGTCCTTAATGATGATGGAGGTAAACGTCCAGGATGGCTGGGAGACTGTTTCCATTTCTTTGTCTTTGAGCCGGTTTGAGTGTGATGACGGGAAATTGGAAACATTTCTATAATTAAAAATGACGAATTTCATCCTAAGAATAATGTTCCACAAAATCAAATGGGTAAATACAGCCTGAGTGGGAGAGAGGGCGGTTTTCAACATGTTTTCAGTTTTTAAACTAGTTTTTAGTGTGTATACTTTAGTGACATCTAGTGGTGAAGTGTCATGTTGCAGCTGAATACCTCACCTCACCCTCTCCTTCCAAACATGAAAGAGAACCTGTGGGAACCTTCAGTTTTCAATAGATCCATTTCACCTGAATCTTACACACTGAACCTTTAATGACACATTTTTATTCCTTATTATTCTATGAATCCAGAGCTGGCCCTTCCTATAAGCCAATAAAACAGGTGCTTAAATTATAACCACTGACTGGGCTAAATCATGAAGCGATACATTTTAAAATAGATTTGGCCTAATTTAATTATTCTGATATACACAACTACTGACTGAAAAACCCTGTTGAAAATAAGGTAGATGTAAATAAGGAGGCTGTTGGGCCTTTGAGAGCTGACAGAGATAAGAGATCTTCCCTGAGAAGGTGAGGAATCGTCAACAAGACCGACACATAGAGCAAAAGTCAGAGTCAAAATCAGAATAATGACTTGTGGCCTTGATTGATTTGTGGGATATGACTTTAGAGAAGTGGGATAACTTTGAATAATTCAGCACCATGGACAGACACAGTGACAATAACTGTGTTCGAACGTTTCAGCACCACAGACAGTGCACAGTATCTGCTGCCCTCCAGTGGCCACAGGCAGGACCTGCATTTCTCTATGACATTTGTGCAACAAGTTTGTGTGACAGAAGATTAAAAAATAAGATAAAGTTGCACGAGTTAATAAAATCATGGGTCTGAAGGTTCATCTCCACTGTGGTTTTCTGGCGTTGGTTAAAAATCTGTAAAATTCAAAGGGAGAATCAGAATGACCCTTGAGTTGCCATGAAAAACAAATTAACAAATTAAAAAATTAAGGAAATTAATTTGTTTTGAAAAGTAAAAAACACATTGCTGCCAAAAGTAAAAGCTCAAGTGACTTAATGAGCTGCTGGAGCTGAAATGGTATGAACAAATGAATTGGGGAAATAATGGCCAGAGCAGGGAATACAATAAAACGGTATAATTGTAGTAGAAATGAGAAAACTAATAATGTAAGATAAAAAATGTAAATTGAGGTGGGTCTGTCACTGGGAGAGGCCCAACATGAAGCCCAGGACAGATGGAAGCAGATCGTCGCGGCCTTATGCCCCCGAATGGATGAGGAGGATGAAGGAAGCAAGTGAAAACAGAACATAAACGATGGAGAGTAAGAGCGAGAGCGAGAGAGAGAGCGAGAGCGAGAGAGAGAGGGGGGTACGCTGAGGAGAGAGCGAAAAGCCGGGAAGCAGAGATTGTGTCATTCATCCAGTTATCAGTGAAAGGTCAAACCAGTCATTAGAGCAGAGCAGGGCTGTTAGAACTGACAGGCTCTGGATGAGACACACACACCACACACACACACACACACACACAGACACACACACAGGAGGTTAATGCGGATCACATTGTGGCTGCACACAAAGAGAGCGTGTCTGAACATTTCCGCTGCCGTTTAATTAAAGCTCAGTTGGGGTGAAAAATTCCAAATCGTCACCTATTAACTCGTTTTCATTAGATGCAGAAAATGTGATTTTCTCCAACACAAAAACAAGTAGGACAATAACAGAGCCGCCCTCCTCTTCACCCCCTTTCTTCACGTCATGCTCCGTCATTATAAATATTAATTGGGTTCTCATAGGCGCCATAATCTAAACAGAAAAGGAAAAAGAAAGGAGGAAAGAGTAATGAATGAAACACCCACACGAGCAGATACACGCAGGAGTCGGGCTGACAGCTGTTAGATGGTGTATTGACTCGTCCTGGGTCTCGGGATCGCTCTGCCAGAGCTCGTCAGAATAATGACAGAAAGAGAGCTGGAGAGAGAGAGAGAGAGAGAGAGAGAGAGAGAGAGAGAGAGAGAGAGAGAGAGAGGTAAAGGTCAAAAAGGAAATTTGGCCAAATGAATCTCCTATTTCATTCTCCTTCCATTTTTCTGTTGAATATATCTGTTGTTATTGTAAGAGTCTGAAAAGTGTTATGGTTAATGTGGTTTTAGTCAAAGTTTTACTTGTTGTTTTGGCAGTTTTAACATCATAGTCACTAAATTAACTTCTCGCAGCAAATGATTGTAAAAGAGTCAGACAGGACAAAAGCGTTCAGTTTTATGTCGAGTCACTTTCTGTCACAGTCCCAAAAGTTGTCTCCATTTTTATTTTAAATGTAGTTTTCATATAGAGGTAAGATGGAGGAGGCCCCAACATCAGCTGTGTCCAACCAGCCGGTACTTCATGATGTCGGACAGGAAAATGATAAACTGGCCCACAAACAGAGGCTGCCTGGCTGGTGGTGAGTCCGGAGACTGGTGTCGAAGGTAAGTAAGTGGAATAAATGAAGGATTACAGACCACACACCTGATTTCCCTGTGCCTCACATCCTGCACTGCCCACATTCAGCGAGCAATGGTTCGTGATCTACCTCGTCAGGTGATTATCATTCGTCTGCATATGTGTAACCTTTGTTAGGGGGCGTGTCAGAACAGCCGTGGACGATACTTTCATGGTTCCCTGTTCCACCAACGTGTCGACCATCAGCTGACGGAGTGTTTCAGGAGCTTCAGTGGTTTCTGTGGCGGAGACGAGCTCCACATACTCTTTAAACTTTGCAGAACTTTAACAATAAAGGAAAGAAAGTGAGAAAGCATCATAAGTTCGACTTTGAAGTCTTCGCTCAGATTGTTGCTTCAACCGATGAAGAGGATGCAACTGGTTTAATCTTTCTTTAACAAACAGCCGTTATGTGTGAGCTCAACATGATGCATCTGATACACTTAATATCAAACATATCGAGCATAAGGTTATAAAAAGTTTATAAAATAATAAAGGCCACAAATCCTCAGCGGTGACAAAACCAACTGAAAGATACATTTTAAATGTCAAGAAAAAAACCGATGACCTATGAAACACCAATTTAATAAATCTGAAGCTGTAAATATACTTTGGCCCGGAAGCCAAATTGAGAGAAAATATTGTTGTGACGAGTATTGATCTGTAAAACTTGAAATGAGGCGATGTTTGTTTATGGCTCTGGAAGCTAAGATGCATCAACTCGGGTTATTACACTGAAATATTATCTCGGCTGTGTTTAAAGGTTGATTTATTTTCTCCCCCCTCTCACCTCCATCTTGTAAATATCAGGTTCTGATACTTCGTGTTGGAAAAAGGCGAAATGAGCACGAGGCCTCGGTGTCGTCATTCATTGTGAAATGGTCACATTTAATGGTTGAAACCTGTCATTGTATATACATCTATAAAAAAGACCCCAGGTACAGGTTACGACATTCTACTGCTAATACATACATTATTATTATTATTAAATAATAAACTTTTTGTTCAATGTTAAAGTTACATATCATAGTTTACAAAATAGGATCAAGGAGAATTAAGCCATTATGAATGTCTGAAAAAAAGAAAAAAAAAACTAAAGTCCTATATGTGTGTTTTTATTATTTGTCCATAAAATCAAAAAAATACAATAAAACACATCAATATTCCTTTGAATAACATAATATTAACTGGTGATATTGGCTACTGAAATGTAAACTGCAAAGAGACTCTTGTAAAGGCGTCAGAATCGGGAAAGCAAACAGTATTTTTGAGTTATTGTATTTTACAGCACAGAGCAGAATGGACCAAACCAACGTAGCTCGTTCTTAATGCTTCACTTTGTGGCCGTCATTACAAAGTCGAAATCAAAAACAAAAAATGTGTCGGGGAAAGAATAAAAGAAAAGAATAGTTCAGTCTCAAATCCACTTAATTCTTTTTGTTTTGTTTTACAATCCAGGTCCTCGTCGCCAGGCGCTGAAAGCAGAATGTAAAGCTAATCGTCTAAACAAGCCAGACTACAGATACCGAAATTTTCAAAGTGTTAGTCCTTGTATCGAAAAAAACGACCCGCCGCCGCCGCCGCTCCTGACTCGGCCGTCGGAGGCGAACGGATTCAGAGTCTGATTGAGTATAGGCTAGTTTTGTGGCGTCTTTGTTAAATGGTTGGTTTATACAAACAGGAGCTGCAGGGTTCCTCCGATTCATCCCAAAGTTTGATTCCTGTACCGTTTAATGCAGGACACACACACACACACACACACACACAGACAATCACACGCACACACACACATACACACGCATTCAATTTTCTGGGGTGTTGAACCCATGACGAAGGCAGGCACAGGCTTCAGGAAGCTCGATGAATCGTTTGGGAGCCGTTTAGTTGGGGGTGAAGTTGAGTCTTTGGCATGATGGTTTAGCTGTATGGGGACTGCTGTGGGAACTATACACACAAACACACAGGCTCGATATATGTGTGTGTGTTTGTCTGTGCAGCGCTACGATTTTAGCGGAGGGGTTAAAATTAAGACTAAATCAATCGATCGATCAATAAAAATAAAAAATAAAAAGAACAGAAAAAGGTTTTGTTCTCTTCCTGGAGTTGATTTTCTTGCTCTGAAGAGGAGATTCCCTCAGTCAGTCGGCTGTGGCCCATCAGAGCCACCAGGGGGCAATATAAGACTATTGGTGCTGATGTGGTGCTTGTTGCTGCTCCTGTTGCTGTTGCTGCTGTTGATGATGATGATGATGATGATGTCACTTTCAGAAGCTCCTCTGAAGATCTTCCTTGTCACCATTTAATCCCAAAAAATGCGGAGTCGCATTATCATTGTCTGATTTCACGTCTGTGTAACCTTGGTGAGTGAGTGTGTGATGGACAGAAACGATCAATGCACTGAATCCTCGAGACATGTGCAAAATAGAAAAAAGACCAGCCGCCTCCTCCTCCTCTTCATCTTCCTCCTCCTCCTCCTCCTCTGACTTCTCGTCTCCCTTCTGGAATAAGACGTTTGAATCTGGAGAAAGAGACAGAGGCACAAATTAGGAAGGTCAGTGGAGGATTTAGTGACCTCTGGTGGCGTGTTTGCAGATTGCAATGAACTGGATAAACCCCTCCCTTTAGAAGTGTTTATAGGAGATACAAAGGTTTCCCTCATGTAGAGGATCCTCTCTAGAGCCAGTGTTTGAGTAGTTTATGTGTAATATTGTTAACAAATGCAGACAAAACCATAACCTGATTCTTGGCAGAGATTTTTCATAGTCTTTATCCACCGACAGATTTCTGCACACTGGATCTTTGAATAGAAACTTCCTTGTCAAAAAGACCGAACGACTAGTTTCCTGTATTCTTATCACATTTTTATTTATCTGTAAAGTGACTGCAACTTACTTTGTTGTGGAGTAGAGTGCAATATTTTCCTCTTTAATGTGATGGAGTATAAAGTAGCCTTACTTTGAAATACTTGCATGAACCAAACATTTAACCCTCGCAAAGTATTTGAGTAAATGCACCTTGTTCCTTTCCACCTTCGCTGCCTGTGTGTTCATCTCCCTGTTTCTCTCTATCTGCCTTCAGTGTGTGTTCACATTTATAAAAAACGCTGTGGGCCCACATTACGAAAACAAATCATAAATCTGTCGTTCTCCTTCCACGATGTGTGAAGTGCACCTGACAGATTTATCCACCGGACTCGCTTCACCCTCCAGTGGTTCAACCCATCAGCTGCCGCTCTCTCTTCCAGGTGCGGCCACGTTTATATGTCCCGTGGTTAAAGGTGTCGGTACGGTCGCGCAAAAGCCATTTCCTGTTTGCCTTCATCTTCAACATAACCGCCGAGCACGACATTCACCATCTCAGCACTGGTTGTATCTACGTCCTCCACGGGTCTCGTGATATCACCACATGATTTACAGGGTGAAACCTTTCAGATGAATGAAATGGGGCAGCTTCAGTCCCTGTAGTGGTTCTGCAGAAAAATATGAAGACCCCCCCCTCCCCCACTGACACCCCCAACCCCCACTCTCACCTGGGTCATAAAGCGAACCCAATTGTTATTGCTCCTGACATCAATAGACATGCATCGACCTGCAGATATGTGACTGAAGTTCCAAGATCAATTCCAAGATGAGGGGTTGTCGACTCATTACAAGAGGCGTGTGTGTGTGTGTGTGTGTGTGTGTGTGTGTGTGTGTGTGTGTGTGTGTGTGTGTGTGTGTGTGTGTGTGTGTGTGTGTGTGTGTGATCTCTCACCACATGAGCAGCAGCAGCATTCCTAACAGCAAAGGGGAGAAGAACGTGAGGAGCCTGGCCGCTCTGCCCACTGGAGGTTCAGCCTTTTGTGGTGCGTTGGAAGATGGGATGGGAGATGTCTTGGTCTCTGGAAAAAAGAAAAATATAATAATGAGAAAACACAATAATCTTTGGGGCATATTTTTAAATTAACTCAAAAACTCGACTAAACCCTCGTTCTAATTCGTCCTTTATATAATTCCTGGTGCTAAATCTTCCCCCGAACATCATTTTGATGAATGGACACTGAAAGATGCTCAAACCTACCAGGAAGAAGCAAACAGAAAAAGAAAATACAGTACAGAACCAAATCAATTCTAATCTGCAAGCTCAATCAATACGGGACTTGTCAAGGCAGTTATGAAGTGAACTGGACAGAAGAAGAACAAATCTCACTCACAGGGAAGCCGTGGGGAAAGTGAAGGACAGAGAGAGAGAGAGAGAGAGAGAGAGAGAGAGAGAGAGAGAGAGAGAGAGAGAGAGAGAGAGAAAAACAGATGATATATGGAGACGGAAAGAAAAGATAGCGAAGCACAGGATGAGGTAAAAACCCGGAGGTTAAGAGCAGGAGGTGGAAAGATGGAGAAGAAAATGGGGAACGTGGAAATTAATAAATCGTTAGGGAAACAGATTAATACACACAATGAAAACGTATCCTTCTACACACCCATGATAGACTGTAGATCTGGATTTTACAGCCCATAATGAGACTGGTTTCACATTCAGGTCACAGAAATGAGGATTTTTTACTTTTTATGCTATCGTCCATGTGTCCGTCCCAATCTCGTGAACGTTATTTTACTCTCTGTACCATCAGTGATGCCAAAATTCCCATAATGTACAATGATTTAGGAGTTAATAATAATCAATACAGTAAAATATGGATTCTATATGTGTTTAAATTTGTTGTACATGAAAACTGTTCATCTCTTCTCGTGTGACGTCTTTTCGCTAATCACAGTTGGAGGATGAAGACGACAGCGAATCAGAGCTTGAACTTTAAAACCCAGCTTATTTATGTGTAACAAGTTGTTTTAATTTGGCAAGATGTGAAGGTCAAATACTTAAAATACTTAAATACTTTGTCTAAACATTAGCTGTGTATTGATTTATTGATATTTCTTTTCTAGAATATGACTCACAGATGTTAATTTCGCACCAAAGTAATGTGCACATTTTAAGCCTCTGTTACTTGAACATCTCCTGCTTGGACTCAAAGTTGAGCTGTTAAATTTATTGACTATATTTACATGTAAAATTAGAAAAGAGTTATGATTTCACTCTCCTGCATTTTCCAGTCGGTACAATTAAAAAGCTTGTGGCAAAAACACCAACGTGCGGAATAAGCCGGTTTTAGAGCTTCACTTTGGTTTTTACACGGCGTGACAAATAAAAATATCACAGTTTAATGGTTTAATGTTTTCCAAAACGCGGCAACTGCTACAGCTGCAGGCGGCACAATACATATTAACTTGTGTGCACTGTTTGCTGCCTGGTCTAGAACCCAGAGCATTTCTTTCTCTAACTGGAGAGAGAATATGATTTCCCTCTTCTTCCAATTAATGACTGTTGTGTGGTGTCGGGGGTGGGGAGTCGGGAGATATTAGGAGGAAGCAGCCAGGTGTGAAATAGAGAGAGAGAGAGAGAGAGAGAGAGAGAGAGAGAGCGAGCGAGCGAGGGGGGTTCCGGTGTTCAGTGCAAAACTTCCAGCCCGCAGCAAAACATTGTGCTTCTGAGGTGGTGGGGAAAATAAAAATTATGCAGAAATGACGTGACGGCGGCGTGAAGAGACAGTTATGGGAAGTGTGTTGATGTAACGAGCTGGTCGAGGACGGGGAGACGAGACAAAGTGAGGAAGACACATCTGTGTGGACGCTGAAGAACAAGGTGGAGTTGTAAGATATTGGTTTATCACTGGAGTCAAAGTAAATTTCTATTTAACACATTTGATTTGTCATAACCAGACTGATTTGAGAGACTATTGATTAAGTCGGGTTCTTTTCTTTTCCATCCAAACCTTGGAAGAGCTGCAGTTGTCACTAATCCTACATCACCGATGGATAAACTGAACTTTTACTCCTTAACGATCCTGGATCCCAAAATCAACATCACCTAAATGTTAAGTTTTATAGCTTTTCTGCGCTTATCGATCAACTCAAATCGCTTTATAGTATTTATATTTCTGCTGGCAACATTCAGGGTTCTGAATCTTGCCCAAGGACACAGACTGGAGGAGCCGGGGATCAAACCAGCGACCTTATGCTAAGTGGACGACCTGCTCTATCTCCTGAGCCACATCTGCCCTCCGGCCACTTTGCAGCTTGATATATATATAAAGTGGATTTCCTGTTCCTATTCTTTGGAAGGGGTGGCTGCTTATTAAACACTTGCATTCACATAATCTTGCTCCACGACATTTGTAGGATCAGGAACTACGTGTTTATCAATATTCCTGGACGTGAAGGATGAAAGAAGTGAAGCATCTTTTACGAGTTTAGTGCTCGACAGCGTCCAGGCTGTGTCTTTTTAGAGGAAAAGAAACGATGGTTGCAACTTTTTTAAAGCTGAAGACGATCTGCTCTTCACTTCCTGGAATGTGGTTGCTAGGCGATGGTCCACTCGCTCATGTGACGGGCTGAGCGTCACCGGACAGAACAAAAACTGAAATGCAACGATCTACTATTCTTCACGAAGCGTGCGTCACCTCATGGACACAAATTAACAGTAACAAGGGAGGTGGAGGAAACAAGGCAGAAGCAAGTGGACAGAAAAGAGAAGAGAGGAAATGGAGAAAGTGTAAATGTGTGTTCAGACGGCACACTACGCAATAATGAGTCATTTAATTTCCTTTTCGGCTGAGAGGACAGGAAATATTGGTCAGAGTGTAGATGTTAACAAGCTGAGTTGTCCCTGACTGAACCTTTTGTGTTTATTGGTCCAGTCATCGAAAGGCAATCAGATATTTTCCTTGTTTCCCTGCAGATGTGACTCTGCCTCATGTACATTGACAGACCGGTGGGTGCAAATTAAATAATTAGTTGATTCACATCCCAAAGTCGCATTTCTAGTAAATAGTTTTTAAGTAAATCCGTGTTTTGTTTGTGCTTTTCCATCAAATCTGGCTTTTGCTCTCAGCTTCTTTGACAAACTGAAAATGTGCATAAAAACAGGCAGATTAAATTTCTTACTCCTCCACTGCCTTTATTTTAAAGACCCGAGGGGATACAAAAAAAACAGAGAGATTTTATACATCAGTGGGGAAAAAGCAAGCTGCCCACTAAACAGATGCAATCAGTCATTCAGGAAGAAGCATCTGTAAATAAAGTGGAGGGAGGCCAGAAAAACAGATGAAGTGTGACGTAGGAAGGAGGAGAGGGAGAAAGAGAGGGAGTGAGAAAGAGATAGAGACCTTCAGGCAAAAAGAGGGTGAAAGAGAGAAGAGAAAACGGAGAGAGGGACGGGAAGCAGGGAAGCAGCAGCTGGATCGAGAGGAGGCATGAGGAGAATCCCAATAACCTCCTGTTCTGTCCCTGAGAACAAGAATAACACAACGTGTACCGAGTGTTTGTGTGTGTGTGTCTGTGTGTGTGTCAGAGGGCGACACTGTGCATGTGTGTGTGCGGTGCTGTTTAAACATGTCTGAGTTAGAGCAGCATGTTCTGTGTGTACTGTGTAACACGTGTTTTTCTAAACATGCTCCTTCAGTGACGACTGTGGTGACGCTCAGCGTGTGATGCCGCCCGCGTCCAACAGGAGTCACTGTTGTATCGCAAAAACATGAGAGTTGAGAAGTTCCAATGGACAGAGACAGACAGACCAAACATGTTGTACTGAAAGGAATGAAGGAAGATTTCAGACTGCGTCGTATTTCACTGTTTTGCCCTGAAAATTGAATATTGTTTATCAATATGTTGACATTGAAGGGAGAAGCTTTAGATCCATGAAGTGAGAGATTAATGATGGTGGAAAACAATGAGGAACACAGTGTACATGTGCTGTTTACAGGTGGATCCCTCTCAGGTCCAACCTTTCCCAGGATTCACTGCACATACCTAAAGAGCTAGATACTGTTCATGGGTGAGCGATGCAAGGCCAACAGCGGGAGAAGCTGGTGACACAAACAGGATTGGTTTGGCTTTTTACGTTGGACTCGACAGACCGAGTCCTCCGAAAGGATGTGGCTTGGGGATTGGGAGAGAGTTTATATCTTGGAAAGGTGATGTTACTTCCTGGAGTCTCAAAATATTGCCCCATGAAAACACTTGGCTTTTTGTACTGGGCCTTTTTCACATACATATTTATACACAGTTTTCTAGGAACTAATGTAGTTTTGGATATCGTAGCGGCCTGGGATGCATCTGGGGACGGTGCAAATGAATCTGCAATTTTAGAAAGTTTCAATCAGCCACATGCACGATGAAACCTGTCAACTCTCATTAAGTGTTCATACAGTGGCTGCAGAGACGTGCACGGCGCTGCGCTCAGACTCGGGAATGTACATCTCGTTGTTCGGGGATCATCGGCGCGTTGAGGGATTTGGATTTGACGAGCGAGCAAGCCATCTTTGATCTGTGCCGCACGCTGAAGGGACGATGCCAACTGGATAATACCCACAGACAGTTGTTGTCCTTGTGTGTGTTAGAGGGCGTCAGGGCACGCGCAGAATATAACGAACTACAATGATCTTCATGTTAAAGGATCATTTATAATGCATTAAAAAAACTAGAACGTGCAGTTTTGTTATTCTGTAAGTTAAGTCAAATTGAAATCGGAGTAAGAGACGTGAGAGTTTTTTTTAAATATGTCAGCGTCTTTTCCTCGGAGGCGGCGAGCAGAGGCTCTCAGGCTGATGTGTGCTGATTTGTCTGGAGGCGGCTGGATCTTGTAACTTAAGCTGCGATAAAAGTTCAAGGCTATCAAACGCTTACAGTGTACTCAATTTAATGATAAAGGAAGTTATTAACCGAACTTAATTTCATACCTAACTGGCTCAGGAAATTTACTGTGTGACAGCCGCGAGCACAAAGAACAACATTAAACGGGGATCCAGCATTATCTCCCTCACGATGGTAATTCCACAGCTCATGGACTTCAACACTGATAAAAAACCAAACAGCATTAAATAAAAATGCAGAATATCTCTACAAACTGTCAGAGTCACACTCAATGTAAGTCTTTGCATTATTATTCTATATTAATCTTCAATCCACTTGCTGTGTGACTCGTGGAAAATACAGTCATGATCTCCAGAGGATAAACCGTATGAAATTTTCTATAAATGTTCCCTATAGTGCCGAGATAAGAAAACAAAATTTGGTTTATCATCACGCTGCTGTTTTCCCACCGAGCTACGAGCCTTAAACTTTTAGATCCGTTTCATTGAATTTCATTTTTATTTTCCTATTTTATTTCCGTCTCTTGTGTTTTTCAACAAAGAGGCATTGTCATGTTGAATCAGCTCAGTTGACTGGTTTTGTTTTAGAGCAGCAGAGAGATGTTTGTTTTGAAGTCAACTGGTTCCGGTACTTGACTCAACCACTGAGACTTTCTCCCTGGGGAAGGAACAGAGAGTTTAAGCTTTAGCAGGGTGGGGGGGGTTAAAACTCACCGGTGGGAAAGTCTCCTTCAGTTGTGGAGGTGATGGGCAGAGGATCTTCAATCCAGGGCGTGGCATGGACGGCGACGCTCCAGTCGCTCCATGTTCCGATCTCTGTGTCCTTGGCCGCCACCTGTGGATCACAACATATTCGGTTATTCATTTATTTATTCATTAAGTTTTCATTTAAGTTTTATTCAGCAAATTTAACCAGTAGTTATTGTGGTAATTGCATGAAAGGCATTTTTTCTGGAATCAAACCACTAACCACCACTTTTACTTGTTCACATTAGCAGTGAGATGGAGGCGTTACCTGGATGATGTATTCCTTCCCCACGTAGGCATCAGTGATGGTGTGGGAGGTGCTGTCCGATAACTCCACCTAAACAAAGGGAGGAGAGCAGGTTAGCGATTAACTAAATAAATCTTATTCAAGAATAAAGGTCTCATTTATATGAAATCATACACAGATTTCTGAATGTGTTATTTGACCCCAGGGATATGGAATTTCTCCAACATCAATTCCCCACTAAAAATAGGAAGTTATGAGTTCCTAAGTCAACTTTGGGTCTGGACGTCCTTCTCCTTCCAACCAGAGCTCTACCCATAAATTATGTGCTCAGTATAGAAATCCAGGCCCGAGCCTTTAATGTTTTATGGTGGGTAGATTCGGCTGTGCCATAGAGTAACCATGTTTTATTCAACGTCATTTATTGACAACACACCTTTCATCATTATTCCGTGCATAGGTCAAGTCTGTTGCTTTATTCTCACTGGGTTTTACATTTTCTCTGTGGAAGTGATTGAACCTCCACGTCCCTGCGGCCTCCACACGCAGGCACATACCAGCACACACACACACACACGCACGCACGCACGCAAAATACCAGCAGTGTAATTGATGATTACAGCAGATAGCTCTGGCATCAATGCCACATAATTTGGTAACATAATATGACGCACGGCGAAATTTAAAAAGTCCTTTGCTGCAGACTTTAATTTGCAAAGCACAGCGGAGAATGAACTGCATGTTTGAGTCACTGGGGAGTGCATGAGAGAATGATTTGCTGCTGCCCTGTAATTTATGGTTAGTGGTGTGTGTGTGTGCGCATGTGGGTGCATGTGTGTGCATGTGTGTGCGTTTGTTTGCCTTTGGCCAGTGTCTGACGGACCGAAAGAAAAATAGGGAGAAGGAGGAGGGCGCTGCTTTTTCTACTCCTGAAGTCAAATTGAATGATTTAGTGACGTGTCGGTTGCTTTCTGCTGTTTGCCAGTGCAGCAACACACACACACACCCACACACACTCAGACACACAATCAAACCGACTCAAGAGCTGCAGGTTATTTGCAATCCTTCATTTTAACAAGTAGATATTTTACAGTATTATGTAAAATAGACAACAGACAACAAAAACTCCAATTAACATAATTTAACCAATTCTAAGGAATAATCCAGGGGATTTAATGTTTAGAAGAAAGTACATCATACTGTCTTATTAGAGATTTTAAAGAATTACAAACTAAATTGACTTTTATATCTCATTATGCTGCAGATATTTTGCAAATTTAACTTTTTTCCTCCATGTTGGGCTTCTCGTCAACATGCTAACAGCGATATCTCCAGCCTGCAATTTGGTCAGAAAGCCCCTCACACCAGTTCATCATTTTAACAACTCTCCGTACCCGAACCTCCGGTTTTCTCTCCTCAGTTCTTCAGGATGTGCAAATGTGGAGTTGATCTGACAAATAACCCCCTTGTACATCCCCAGCATCTGTGCCCCGTCTCTCTTCCTGTAATCTCCCTCTCATCGCTCACCCTCTCTGGAAAGTTGACCGCTCAGTTTTCAACATCGCCTTGATCTTCACAGCCTCCATTTATCTGCTCTAATTCTCCGTCTCTCTCTCTTGCTCCGCGGCCCCACCCTCGCCCTCACCCTCTGTTTGGAAGGAAAAGTTCAGGCTTTATCTGTCCAACCGAGCGCTACATTTACAGGCTTAATTTCATTAGCGGAATGCAATAACAACGTCATCCGAGTGTGCATGTGTTACATGTTCCCGCTGAGTGCTGTGTGCATGCGCGGGTGTACTTGAGTACATTGTATACAGTGTGCGTGCATGTGTGCGCTAACAGACATGTGTGCGGTGTCTTCCGCTGTTTACATGTGCACCAACCAGCGTATCCAACCGTAGCTTCTATCGGCATTCCTTCCCGACTCTAATGTGCACATGTGTGTGTGTGTTTGCATACAAACGTCTATGTTTTGTGAAAGTTCAGCTCCAGTCTGCGTTTCCTGTAAATCTGTGCAAGAGTCTTCATATTTTTTTCTTGCCAAGTGTTATGAGAAAATATCCCTCTCTCCATTTGTTTCTCTTTGTACTCGCATGTTTAGACTCATGTCAGTGTACCCCCGTTGCTTTGCTATTGGTGTTTACGAGGCCAAAGTGGAAGTAGTGCTTGTACAGGCAAGAGTGTACATGTGCACGGACTGTGTACTGTACGTGTGTGTGTGTGTGTGTGTGTGTGTGTGTGTGTGTGTGTGTGTGTGTGGAGGAGAAAGTAGCGTAAACAGCTTAGAGATAAACATTTCCAAAGAGATGGATGTGTTGCTGCGTTGCCAAGTGGCTAAACAGGGAGCAGCGAGAGCAGCACTTAATATCACGTAGTATAGGGAGCGGGGGGGGAGGCAGCGATGACGAAAGATGAGGGGATGTGGTGGTGGTGGTGGGGGGGTAGATGGAAGGAAGATATGTTTTTTTGGAGAGGCTGTCGCTATCGCTGCCAAAGAAGAAACCACAGTTCACACTGCGAGACCGAGCATGTGAGCTGCCCAACCCTCAACGTTAAGATATGTAGACGTGAACTGCCAGAGCCGACGTACGACCTCTGACGCCACCACGACCTGGAGGACTGAGACTTGTGTTCGGTGCTGATTGTTTGCGACCCTCTAGTGGATGCGTTGCTTAACAACCCCCGGCCAACGTAAAGAACAGTGAAGGTTACGTCATTTGAAATTGATATTTCTCTTTTCGTTTGTAAAGGCAGCACAAATGATCCTTAAGCTGTTTTGGGAGCTGCAATTAAAACAAAGTCTTCATATTCACTAAAAGTGTTTTTGCAATTGTGTGTGACTCACCCCCCCGACACACAAACACCCAAATATTTATGTTCCCATAATCATGTCCCCTTGACTCAGGGTAAATATTCAGAAGACCACAGATATAATACGATAATGATAATAATAAAGCCAAATGGACTGGCCACAAAATGGACAATTTTGAGAGTAATGATCCCTAAATGTCGTCACTCAGGAAAAAAATCTCATGCGTAAACACCTTGTGTCTGTTTTGTGTAAACAGGGAATGTGAGCATGAATGTTTGATGATGAACCTGAGAACTCGTGGAGCTCGGCCCGGTCTGACGGCAGAAATCCACCTGAGACGCGGCGCACCTGGATTTCCTGACCTCCTTCAAGGTGAACAACCCAAATGCATTTCTGCCTGCTCCCTGAACCAGGGTTCAATCGCTTTGCGGTGGAATAAATCACACACACGCACACCACACGCACACACACACACAGCTACAATGCAGACACACTTCAAGAGCTTCTGCACAAATCCAGACAATGAGAGGGTCAGAGAGAGAAGATGTGAACATTCCTCAGGGATTGCATAAGGAACTGTGAGGAAAAGAAGTGACCCTTTACTTTTCACACATCCTCTCCTCTCCTGCCGTCTTTAACAACTTTTCAAGTGGGATCTATAAAGTTTGGATTCATCCAATCTCCTGCAAATACGCACGTGCACACGAGGTCTTATTATGGGCCCGGTAAGTCCAATAAAATCACATCAAACATTTGGAATCTGTGGAATGAATCGTACATATAGCCTGATATATTTTATGGTCCCAACTGAAGCGGCAGGTCAGAGGTGGAAAGGACAATAAAACAAGCACAACAGGAAGAGGAAAACACAGACAAAGGCAGGAAAAGAGTGAGAAATTAGGAGGATAAGAGGAGAGAGGGAACAGGGAAATGCAAAAAAAAAGTGAGCGTCAACAGAGAGAAGGAGAAGCAGAGAGAGGGAGGAGAAGGAGAGAATTGGCGTCGGTGGTCAGATCTAATCCAGTGAGCATGTCTGTTGTCCTGGAAAGGAAACCCAATTATATGGCACTTCTACTGGCCCGATGGCACTCTGTGTGTGTATGTGTGTGCGCGCACTGAGAAGGTTGGTCTCATTAGGTTGACTGACAGCTCCCATTTTTCCACCAAGCTCTCCTCCCCATTTGAGAACACACACACACACACACAGACACACACACACACACACACACACACACACACACACCACACACAGACAGACAGACACACCCACACAGACACACACAGAATATGCCAGGTCCGGGGGTAATTTCTCGGACAGTATTTCTCTCTTTGAAGCCCCGATCGCCGCAGCGGCAATTACTGTAAAAGGAAGTTAACCCCACCCCCCCCTTCGGGAGGAACCCGGTTGCAAAATCCCGAACTAGACCTTGCACTCTTAAAAAGGCCGGCGGTAGCTCGAATAGCACGGCGGCGGCGGCGGTGAGCATTAACTCTGGTTTACGCTGTACCGCTGGCATGTCAAAAATGTCCAACGCGAACGCGTCATGAGAGATAAAACTGAATTCAGAATTGATCCCCTGCTTCCTCCTGTATCAGCTCTAAAAACACTCCTGTCAATGTCAGCAGGTTTTTCTCCGCCAGCAGCTTTTGGATCCTGAACAAATGAGGCCTGCAGCGTTTTCCCGCAGTTTTCAGACGGACGTCGTCAAATGTCACGAGTGGCACGAATGAATGAACGTTAGCTGATGGAACCGAGGTCTATAACCTACCTTATGAGGGGCCTGAGGTCATGCACGTAGAGATAATGCATGTATGTATTCCTTATATATGTGATACATATATTTTCCAAGTGGATTCCTACATTGCAAGGTACAGGGCCTTACTAAAGACAAAGAAAAACACGGTTTACCCTCCACCACGACTCAATCTGAGCCGTCACCATTTCAACGTTTCCCTAATGGATAATTTAACTCTGGATTACAGATCAATTTTCTTGGCTGCCTGTTTGAAATCACAACACATTTGTCTGAAACAGATTATCTTTGAATAAACCGATCAGACTCAGACATGGGGGCAAATTCAGATCTGGGGTTTTTGCCAAAATACTGAATTAGAGCAAAATGAAGTCCAATAAAAACAAGTGTCGTGCTGCTGCTGACTGAGCTCACGCTGCTCATTTCTGCTCAAGAAATCTCGAGAACATTTGTCAAAAACCCTCAAACTGAACAACCCCCAAAAAAAAAAATATCCCCCATGTGCGCCTGTCTGATGCAATGATGAAAGCCGAAGCTGACAGCACATGATGAGCTGTGAAACTGCTGTACGCTCGACCACCGCTCTCCCAAGACGACCGTGTTGCCAAACGGCAGCTGGCATCGCTCACTGGAAGTTGTAGCTTTTAGCAAAAACATTTTCAGTTTCTGTAAAATGTCCATAAATATCTAAAAAGACGGGGAATAGGCTGCACACAGAGATTATTTAGTGTTTACATCAATTTCAATGCAATCAACAGGATATTCTAATTCATCCATCAGAAAATGATGGATTAGAGGCATATTGAGGCTGGGGAAGCTGGAGCCAATCTTGGATGACTGGGAGACAGGGGGGGGAAACCCTGCACATAGGCCCTGGCAGAACCCAGGATTCGAACCTGTGTAACGGCTTAGGAGGTGCATCCGTTTCAAACAATGTAACTGTCGATAACTAGAGGTCAACGCAGAGTTGAGAGTTTCTGACAACAACAAACACGGCGATGGTTGGAGGAGGTTGTGATAATGTAGCAGCAAAATTGTCCACGTTGAAAACTAAACGCAAGAATTAACGCAAAGTACGGCCAGAGGGCTCCGTCACTTTACATATTCTAATGTGACGTTAAGCGAAAATGAGCTTTAAGGCATCAGTACTATACTCAACCACTGGGGAGCCTTTATTTTATTCCTTTCTTTGCTGTGTTCATCTTCCTGAGCATGAAAAATCCCCCCTCGTGTGTCAGATATTAACAAGCTTTGTTGACTTCCTTGTGTCTTTCTATCAGAACTTTATTGGCCATGAGACACCAGCTCCCAGGACGAGGTCAACACAGTGTGTATATATATGTGTGTGTGTGTGTGTGTGTGTGTGTGTGTGTGTGTGTGTGTGTGTGTGTGTGTGTGTGCTGACATATCAACAGAAGATCACAGTGTGTGCGTTTGAAAGCCGAGGATTGACATGGTGATCTAGAAATCAATAGAGGCAGAGGAGAGGGCAGCGGTCCCCATTCGTCTTCATTCACCCTTACACAGTAAGTTCTCCAAAGAGCCGTGAATAGAAAACACTGAAATATCCCAAGTGCAATCTGGGTAACACGCTCGAGATAAGAGCGCTCGTTCTCCGATGCTTGATCTACGTGACACCTCTTTATATAATAGTGCTTAACGAAGAGAGCAAGCACCTCCATGTTGCACGTCTGCTTTACTTTTTGTACTTTCCTCTACTGCCTGTGCCCCCTCTCTCTCCTTCCCTTATACATTATATAGTTTTCTATTACTAACAGAATGAGAACTGGTTTAAATTAAAGGAGATATTGTTGAGTTGAACTGTTGATAAGCTCATCACAGATTCACAGTATTTATCCCCGTGTGGATTTTGGTAAAGAACACAATTTGAGTTTAATGTAAGTCGACAGCGGAGGCGAATGGTGATGACTTTCATACGTGGCAGCGCCGAATCTGTTGCTGTGTGTGTGTGTGTGTGTGTGTGTGTTAAAAAGATGGGGTTTGATAAATGGTCTGTCTGTGGCAGTGTCCTTTAGATGGGATGTTTTCCCCAAACAAGGTCTAAACATTTATCATGTGCACCTATGGATACAAATGGATGGCTTGAGGGACGGATGGTTAGATAGCTGGCTTAATGCACGGATGGAGGGATAGAGGGAAAGATGAGTGGGGTGATGGTGAAACCCTGGAATTGCTGAGGGAGGGGAAACGGCGGTGGGAAGGTGAAAACGAAAACAGGGACTGAAAAACGCAGAAAATGAGGGAGAGGGAATCTGAAGCACTCATTACCTTCAGTGTCAGACTGGATGGAATAACCTCGTATTCAGTGTCAATCCCTCTGTCATAATAATAATGTTACCATGCACCATCACATACAAAGAGTGTATCTACTCTCTGCGACGTACTTAGCATCACACAACACACACACAGACACACACATCTCCTGGCTCCCTATCGATTCATCTAAGTGCTCGCACGGACGGGAGTGACTTTTGGCAAAGATACAAAGACCATTACTACGCGGACGAGCTGGTGGAGGAGACGACCCGCAGCAAGGTGGAATGACACCGACGAGGAGAGGTGGGGAAAAAGAGGAGGGAATGATGGAGGGAGACAAAGTGACAAAGGAAGTGAGAGGGGGAGATGGATGGGCGGCGGCGGCGGGGGGGGGGCGGATGCAGCGTGTCAGGCAAAGGACGATGGAAGAAAATAAATGTAGGATAAATAAATGAATGAAGCTGCGTCGGTCGAGCGGATACAGATTAGACTAAAGAAGAGTTTTAAGTGCACCTCTCTGCTCCAGCTGCTTCAGTTAGTAGCTCTGTCTGTTGCTCTGCGCCTCTAATCTCATTTTCTACTGTTTGCACTGTTCTTTCCAATGTCTGATATATGGAGAGCCTGTAAATCTGTAACACTGCTGCATTTTTTACACTACACATGCCTGTAAACGAGGAAAACATCGGCTTCGGGTCGGGACACAAAAAAACAGAATATCCTTTTGGTTTGGGTCGGATTTGGTTTGTTTCCTCTCAGGCTCGGTCGGGTTCAGACAGAAAAATTGTGGCCTGAGACAAACTATTTGTTATTTCTTTGGCCTGGTCTGAATTGTTAGCAATAGGCTGTTTAAACGCAACAAGTTCTGCACACACAAAAAGTTCTGCAGCTCAGGAACTTCATCAGAAAAATGTGATCTTTGACTTTCTTGTGTGAGTATTGTGTTCTTCTTGAGAACTGTGGGGATCAGTGTGTAACTTCCCTATGTGTTGACTGTCTGTCAGAATAACACTGATTATCTGGGACTGTGTGTTTGTTGTTATTATTGGATGTAAACTCATGTATATGAATGTAACAGAGCTCGGATTGCATTTGCATGTATATTAATCTTTTTAATTACAAGAGCTAGTCTACAGTTGTTTGTGCGTGTTCATTTATTCATATGCACACCAGCATTCATGAGTGTAACTGCTCTGTGAACAGCATGCATGGCTTCGTGCATGAGAGTGTCTGCATGGAAACGCGTGTGTTCTCAGCAGACTGGAGTTCAGCCACGTCCCCAAAGGGCAATTACCGCAGAGCAGATGCAGTTTCATACCATGAAGATGATATTGAGCAATCTGAAATTGTTCTTATCACAGTCGCTGGACCATTGCTTTAATTGCTGTGAGAGTTCGAGTTCACGTCTCAGCGAAGGGAGCGTGGGGTAGGAATGGAAACAATGCAACATGAGGCCATGGGAAACAGAACAATGTACTGAACTCTTGCAGGCATGCAGATGAGGCGTAGCTTCATCCGTCAATTCTGTTTGACGATTAGCTCTCAGTTACAGATTGAAGTGCAGGAAAAGGTGCAGGAGTGAAGCGTCGTGCAAGAATACGCTGACAAACACCCGCACCTCAAGCCAATAAGTCACCGTTTTAGGGTTTTAGACTTTTTGATGGCTCACTTAAGTGCAAAGCTCGGAAGCTGTGGCACATATTGAAGTGTCATTTGATTTGTGTCATTCAAAGTCTGCAGCACACACACACAGAAGTAGTAGTCGAGGTACAGCCGGGCCTGTCGCGGCAGCAAATGTGATGAAATTGCCACTTTTCCGGAGCGCTGATGCACGCAGGGAATGAGACATTGGCGTCTCAACTGTTGATGTGTGTCAACAAGCAATAATGCAAGAATTCAACAGTAACCATGTGCGCTGCCCTGTGGAGGAAATGTCCTGAAACGGAGCTTGTTGCACCTGAGTGACTGTTTCTGTACCAGCCTGAGGACAATGCATCTTAAAGTAGTTTATCATAAACACGCAAAATCACATGTATAGTATTTTCAACAATATCTCAACAATCTTGATTGTTTCTCAAGCTTTACAATTCTGTCGGAATTATTCTCCTGCAAAAACACAACATGGTTTGGTCTTTGTGCGCAAGACAGTTAAAGTAATAAAAGGTCTGCACCACTTGCAAAGCTGTAATTTGTTTTGGGCATATTCAAGAAAAGACAAGAAAAACAGCCGTCGACAACTGGTACAGCAGACGGGTTAAATACTGTAAGTATATAATAATCAGTTTACGCCCGAATAATAATAATATATGATTAACTTTATCTACATGGCACTTTTCCTGTGAGTGGTACAAAGTGCTTTACAAGGACGTAAACCCTCCAGACAGATACAATGAACAGAGAAGAAACATGAAACAACAGTAATTCACCCGCTGCTGCTGCTGCTCCTGCCTCTCGACAGCTGTGGACGGTTAGTGAGGTGGTGCTGCAGCTACACGGCAGAGACCTGCGCACTGTTCGGTGAACTCCCCGCGGCTTCACCTCTCATGACCACAGACGAGAACCCGGAGCCGGGATCAGTGTGCAGTCGACCTCTGCAGACGTACGCGATCGTTTGATTCGCTGGGAGATAGTTAAAAGTCCGGGAGCCACCTCGTGAGTTGTGTACTGATGCAGGGGGGGTGAACGTAGTGACGCATTAACTTTGCAGTTTTTAGGACTTTAGCGAGAGAAAGTCACTGAAGCCTTTTTTTGGGGGAGATTGAAAAAAATCTACAGACGTAGAAGCTCCTGTTAAAGGATTGAATTTGCCCTCGTGACATTTTTTCAAACTGTCAATAATATGTTTTAAATCCAGCACCCATCTTTTTAAAAAACTTTTTTTTATAAGAACTAAAACTTTTCGGGCACTTTGTGTGTTTGAATTTTACATAAATTCAAAATAAGCAAATCAAATTCAGGTTGGAGTGTAGTCTGCAAAGCTTATGTCCACCACTCTAATTGAATTATTCTTACACCATCCTTTTAAATTCCTTGTATGTGAACACAATAAAGTCGACTCTGAATCTGTTTTCCAGTTTTCCTGCCTTGTGTCGTCTCTAACGTGTTGTTTTCTGCAGTTTTGTCAGTTTGCAAATCATCCGGCTGCTTATTATAATGATCTTTTACTTTTTTTTAACATACTACTGTTACTTCTACAGGTAAAATCCACCAACATTTAAGGGTTTCACTCTTCTATCGGTTTATCACAGTCAAGTCAAAGTTCTCTTGTTCTATTCTTCCGCCTCCGCCCACTTTTTTTCAGGCCTAACATATTCCAGAAGTTTTTCCATTCCTCCTCCTTTTCATCTCCCAAACCATTCATCTATCTTCCTCTAACTTGAAACACCTTGTAACTGATAGCTTATAAAACTTCCCTTTCAAAGTAGCCTCTCGTGCTCCCTTCTCCCTCTCGTCTGCGCCGCTCTCATCCATTTATCTATCTGAGGCCGACGTCTCTCCATACATTTTATCACGCTCCCGTCCGCACGCCAGTTTCTCTTTTTCCCCTCACGCATCATCCATTTTTCTTCCCGTGTTCTGCAGTGTCGGACTCATGTGCTTTATTGAACATATTCAATAAGCACAACATTCTTTGCCCGTCGGCCCTGGACATGTGTGCATTTTAATCACCTTCCACACTCGGAGCCTGTTATTCATTCTAACTACATGTGAAAGCCGTTCTCTCTCACCTCTGCTGTCAAAGTAAATTGCTCAGCAACACTTTAATTAGCATTCAACCTCTGAGGCTATAATTAATGATGTATATAAACGGGGTATCTTATTTTGACAGCCTCGTTAGACGCCGCTTAATGATTTATGTGAAGGGATGACAATTTAAAATCTAAATGTTTTTATGATACTATTACCCAGTTTTCTTTTTAAACTAAGACTGGAGATGGGTGAGAGTCAAATTTAATGGAAAAGATGTAACAATACATTTTTATGTGCTGGTTGTTTCTCATTTCTATCACAAACTGACCTGTTGCAAGAGCGTTCTTGAATTAATTTGGGCTAATTTATGCACATGCAAATTCCAAGAGCAGAGATCACTTAATTATGTATTAACTACATCACACACTTTCTTGTAGCACCGCCGACACTGTTTCCCCTCAGCACTTCATAAAATGGGCAGAGGTGCAACAGTAAAAAATGTCCAGAGGTGACGGGTTCAGACATCTCCCATCTGAAAACCACACTAAGTGCTGCAAAACATTAAAAAACCACGACCACGGAGACATTCATCAAACGGCGCGGTGCGAAAAAAAGAAAAGGAATACTCGCAGTTTTCAGCTGTCATCGACTGTATTTGTGTAATTTCCAAATTGTGTGTTCGTACCCAATCCAAATATTGACTTAAGGTTTCCCGCCCCTCACGTTACGCATTAGTTCACATATTGATTGATTAGTGGTGAGCGGGAGGAAGAAAAGAAACTGAGTGTGTGTCAGGTTTAATCAGCAGCTTGAACCGTGGAGATCTGAGGCATTGTCACACGTTACTTCAGTTCAACTGCTGTGTGCACGTGTGTGTGCACGTGTGTGTGTGCATGTGTGTGTGTGTGTGAGAGAGACATATGGGGGAAAGAAGAGAGAGTGAACTTATATCTTTATGTGTGTAACTGTGCTGAGTGTGTATGCAACATGTGTTTTCTTGCACAAACGCAAACTGTGAATAACTAGTTAACTATCTCTAACCAGTCTGAACGGGGTCGTTGGGATATTCAGAGTCTGAAAACAAACTTCAGCTGCAGGTCTGTCTTATACCTTCAGAAAACCCCCCCCGGCTGCCGTCGGGTTCACACCAACAACCTTCCAGCTGTGAGGTGACCAGTGCATCACCAGCATTTAGTCTTTCAACCACCAGAAACCTACAACAAGTTCCCAGAGGATAAAAGTTACATGTTCCATTTCCTCATTTTGTTTAGACAATTAACCCAAAACTAATTCAGTGGTCGAGAACTTAATAATGAACAAATCTTTACATGTGAGAGGCAGGATCCACTTAATACTTGTCCACTTTATAAATCACTCGAATCGGTGATTTTAACGGCTGTGATTCATTTGCTGTTGATCGATTCCAAAGTGTAAGCTCCCAGTTTATCTCGGTGAAGGAGCTGAAAGCAGCTTATTTAGGAGGAGGATTCAGATCAAGGATGCCTCGGGGGGGTGACTCATCTCAGGTGCATTTACTTTAGTTCAGGTTGTTTGAACCTGGTGAAAACAAGTAATTACACTGAGCGTGAAAATGATTTTTACACTGCTACACTGATGTTTTACATTCATTTCTTATGTATATAATGTACAGAGTACTAGAGCCATATGGAGATTTCTTTGAATTTAGAAGAAAGTCGTAATATTACAAGAATAAAGCAAAAATGTAATTAGTGAAATGTCACAATACAGCAGGAATAAAGTCCCAATGAAAAGAAAGGTGTAATATTACAAAATAAAGTTGTAATTTAGAGAAAAGTTGTGATATTACAAAAATAAAGTTAAATTATAAAGAAAAAAGAACAAAAACATGTTAAGTGGCTCTAAAACTCTGTCGTTCAGAGATATTATACTGAACAAATTGTACAGAATATCACCAAGTTAACCCAAAACCAAAGAAAGTTACCTTACTTAACTTGAGAAAAGACACGTGAAAGATTGATGGAACAGAAGAATATAGAAAAAAGAGGATAAATGATACAAACAGGTGTGGAAATAGACAGAAAAAACAAATGCATATTGGTCTATCAATCATATACGTGTGCACCTGTGTTTCCATGTGCAGATCTGTAACCTGAGTTCTTGGAACAACACCTCTGCGAACCATTGACGTGCATGATAATAGCGCTGCAACGTAAGAACCCCTGAGCAGAAAGAGCTTTCATCCCTGGAATTCTACAGTGGACAGATTTGCTTTTGCCCTCAGGGAACCGAACCCACAAGAAACAGTGGGTTACAGTAACATAAGCAGGTGAGCGATTATGTCTGTCTGACCACAGATCAAACTTGAACTGCTGCGGGTCGGACCAGAGGCGTTTCTCTGGGTCACGACTCTTTTTGTCCTTCCTGTGTCTCTGAGATCCTGTTCAATTTACTACCGTTACTCAAAAAAATGCACAAAAAAAAGCTTATTTATTGCAAAAGAAGCTCATTCTCAGAAAGACATTTATCAGCTTCTAAAAAATCTGCATTGAATTGAAACTGTAATACGTAGGAGGGCAGATCGGTTTCTTTAAAGCAGCACTTTCCAGAAACGAAACAATAACCAGAGATTTTCATATATTAAATAACGCTCCAACAGGTGTTTTCCAGTGTTGACTTACAGCTCTTGGTTATGGAGATCTGAACACTGATCATTTATAACCCCCTTTGTTTTTGGCTCGGAGAAACGATTCCGTTGGCTCCTGTGGATTCAACCTTTTTCCAGACTGTATTCCTTTTGCCACCTCGACTTATTGTCAATGACGATACGTGAATATCACACACACACACACACACACACACACACACACACACACACACACACACACACACACACAAACAAAGAACTCACATGCTGCCACTGGTCCCGGATGAGCGGTCGGTACCGGAGGAAGTACTTCAGGGGGAAGTTGTCGATGTCGGGCCAGGTGGCCGGGCTGTGCCAGGATACCTCCAGCCTCCGAGGGTTGAGACGGATCGGGGTGGCCGTCACTCGCTCTGGAGGATCTGGTTTGACTGTGGGGGTAAGAACAATTATTTACCACCAATTTAGCACATAAAGGGGATAAAAGGTGCCACACAAGCAGCGAACAAACAGCTCAGATAAGGAGATTTCCAAACACGAAGTTTAACGACTATATTAAAGCAACAGATTGCCACATTTCAAAGTCTCAAGAGTGATTTGTTACAAACCCGCACGTTGATATTCCTTCACACAAATGTGTTGTTTTTGATTAGAAAGACGCTTTATTATTGTGCGGTTCTGGAAATCGAGAAAAAAAAACATCCTTCGGTTGAAGCAGTGGCCAACAGAGATTGGAAGCATCCCCCGAAGATCAGAGCAGCTTGGCTCAAGGTTCAACACATTTGTCTCAACCCATCACAGCACAGCACACATTAACTAATGGATGGGGAAGTGTGGAAAATCTGTCTTTCTTTTGATTCCCAGTAATATTCACTAACTTTGGGGCTCAAGGCTTCAAATAGTTGACAGAAAATCTGAGTTCTGAACAAACCTGGGGCAGCGAGTTTAAACAATGAGGTAGGAGAAGGAAAAAACTTGAGTTTTTGAAGCTCTGCAGAAACCTTTCCTTGTGTTGCTGTACATTTTCCTGTGTCGTGGGTTCAATCTCTCGGTCTCATTAAACTCACGGTTCAAGAACCTCGACTGAGCTTAACCTCATCATAACATTCTTCAGACTATAATGTCGTAGATATCCATGTGCCTGTTCCTCGTGCCTGTTCCTAACCAGTATTTCCTTTTCCTGCCTTCAGCCAGCTGTGGACGTTCGGCTGCCTCAGCTGTGAACCCCCCTGAATTCACTCAAGCTGCAATTAATGGAGCGAAGCTTACGAGCTAGTTCAGGAAGCCGACTCGAGCTGCACTGCTCCAATCATGGGATATATCTCATTCTCCACAATCCTCTATAATACAAACCCTCCCAATTTGTCAGTAAGCTGCAGAAATATCCCATCAATCCCTTTGCTTGCAGCTTCAACTCTTTCTTCACGATTTATGTTGACCTGCATTGTAGCATAAGATTCAGGAGGTGTTATCACTGCACAGTCTACAAACATTAAATTTGGTGCTGTACCCAAATATATTAGATCCAACGTTGCACAGAGCGATTTGCAATAAACCTATTATTATTAAAATCGCTCTTTCTGCGGAGAGAGAAAAGTGGATCCAGGCAGAGCGAAGCCAAAGTGAAGTCCGAGGAGACCACGGAGCAGAAATACTGCTCTTTGTTCACATCAAGCTTTGTCCAACACATGCAAGCAGAGAACAAAACTGAGGGAAATCTGTATGGGCGGGATTTCCCCAAGGCTTTTAAAGCATTCATCTGACTTGAAACACAGAGCATTAGCTTTGTGTTGCATGAGCAATGAACACATCCTCCTCTTTTGATGACCTCTGGGAAGGCACCTGAAATCTGACCAAGCACAACTAATAACACTAAAACAAGAAAAAGACCTTCTCCTGCACCGAGAGTTTGAAATCTACAGAGACAACGGGAGTTTAACTTCACTGACCGGCGCAGCTTTTAAAAGGAAACAGTTGGACGACGGTTCAAATGTACAACTGATGATTCAAAATAGACTTTCGCCATCTTTTGGATTAATTAAAAACATGGGGATAAAAGTTAAAAGATGTTTTAACCCAGGTAAAAATAGAAAAAATAAATAAATAATACAAGAAAGTTGTGTGATCATAAGAGTCTCATTTTATCAGATCCCAGATCTATTCATGCTTTGGTCTAAAAACGTCTGTCATGCCTCCCATGGCGCTGTTTATTCTAATTTGCGTCCACATCACTGCGGCTCTTTCGTGGTTTAAGCGTCACGTTGCAAACAGTCCCCGTGACCTGTCCTTCTCTTGGCTGGAGATGTAAGTGAGCAGGTTTACTTTATCTTTCAAATGTTTTATGCACCGTCTGCTGAAAATGGAACAAGACACAAGGAGGCGGAGCGACTAATCTTTCTTCCCAAAAAGGAAAAAGAAAAGTGGTGCAAACTTGTCTCACAGTCGCTGAGATTATGCAGCAGAAAAGCGATAAAACATTGTGAGATCTGCAAAAGCTTAATCTGCATGTGGAGCTCAATGTACCAATGCGTGTCTGAGCTCATCCAGGTTTTTCCTTCTCTCTGGTTGTAGTGTTTCTAAATCCATTATTAGCTGCCATCGAGTTCTTTTACTTAATGCATCCAGGTGTGACCGCATGACAAAAAAAAAAAGGGACAAAACTCTGTAGCTCCTCTCTCGCACCTGACCGTCAATGCTCTGTAATAAATAGCTTTTTCAAAAAGAACCAAAAAATACTGGATGATGACGTCCATCAGTGCACTTGAACAAATGGGAAAAATGGGTAGAAACAGAGTGTCAGGATCCACGGAGATACCTCACAGAATTACTCAAAAAGGACAATGGAACAAAAAGGTTTTCAAAATAAAAAGTCTGCTCTTTAAGAAAAAGCTGTAATGTGTGATGTAAGAGCAGCATATTAATGCTCCTCCATTCACAATGCCCATGGTTTGTGAACAAAGCTGATATATATATATAATTTAAAGTGTTAAAATCTTCACTATGTTTACATGGACACAAATATACTGATATGAACTGAATTAAAACATTTTCTAATTACCTCAACCTGTTCGAGGTCATACTTGGAATAAGCAATAATCATATTTAGACAAATAATATTCAATTATCAACCCATTTAAACACCATAATCAAAATAATGAACATTTTCCAGGTCTCCAGCCAAATTCAGTGCAGTTTTCTAATGGACGAATGTGAATTAATGTGATTCCATCAACTTTCTTCATGTAAATATTGAATCTTAGGAAATCACAACAACAGCATGAAGCACTTATTAATAATCATAATTACTGAACTTCTACTTCTCATGGCAAATATAGATATTACGCAACTAGTTTAGATCAATTTACCACAATTAATCGCTTGACATCCCTAGAAATTAAACATTACACAATCTTACTCTGTGTTTTCATGCAGCATCTTGAAACTCTGACAACAATCTGACCTCCAGCTTGTGTCGTTCATTCCCTTGAAGCAGCTCTGCAGGATTTGGGTTCTCTTGGGTTCTAAGTAATTGCACTACTGCTCTTCAGAAACCTTCTGCTCTCCTAGAGACAGTTGCACTTGTTAGGTTTTATACAAGGCAGCAATTAAGTTAGAATGACTCCACACCTCCGCCAGGTCCAGGAGGGCTTTTTTTTTCCTGCCGATCTCTGACCTCCTTTTGTGGGGAGTCAGCAAAATATCACAACACGCTCATTTTCTTTTTTCTTCTGCTAAATGAATAGACCTGAATAACAGATCAGCTCGTAAGTGAAGCCTGGAGATTTGGTTGCGTGAGGAAAACAAACAGAATTATTCTCTCGCTGTCATTGACCTCTTCGCTTTTAAAATCTGCTTTTTACTGACTACTCCAGAGGCCGGGCTCTTTTTGTGTTTTCCCACAAAGTAAACCTCAAATGAACACAATCACTTTTTTCAGTGTGAATTAAAAGGTTGAAATTCAGTCGAGGTAATGATGCTGCTTCACCCTTTTTTGGAATTAGGTTACACTCTATTCATTAAATCCCAGTGAATGTGAAACACGGCACCAAATGACAGCCGGTGCCCAGGTGGTGTAAAAGTTTTTCTTTGTCGTGTGTATAAATGGTTTAACTGCAGCAGCCTTTACACTTCAGTTGTCGTTTGATCACTGTGACACTCGAAAGTTTTAATCAATCATTTGATGAGTCTGGAGCTTCCTTCAGGGATCTCTTTGTAACTGTACCCACACACACACACACACACAAGCGCTCACGCACATGCACACACATGCACGCACAATCTCATCTCATCTAATTTCATCCCAGCTTTGGTCGGATGAACAAGGACAGTTGAGAATTGTCTTACTCCCACTCAGAATTCAGAAGTGCACCAGGAAGCATGAAATTGTTTTATTTATTTACGATCTGCCTCGTTGTCCCCGAAAATGAATGTGACTTACAACCTAGAATGGCATGAGAGAGACTTTTAACAAGGAGGCGATGAAGAGGAGGATGAATAATACGACGCAGAAAAGCAAAGAAACAGAAGGGAAACGTGGGAATGATGAAGGAGAGACCAGTTTGAAAACATGTTTTTATGAAGTTTTGCCCTTTTCAAACTGTGTTTTCTTTGACAATAACAGGTCTTTTCGTTCTTTTTGACCAATTACAGCAGCTGTGTTGATTTATCAGTTATACTAAGACAAAAAGCAAGTGGTCTTAGCTTCTTTAAACACACCACAGTATTTAAAGCCTTTATTACTTCCACCGAAGAGGGTATGTCTTTATCTGTGTCTGATTGTCAGCAGCGTTACACAAAAACTACCGGACAGATTTCCCCAAAACTTGGTGGAAGCATGAAGTATCAGTCAGATCCAGATCAGGTTACGGATCCAGGAACGTCTTAACTTTTTTGAGTTTTAAAACAGTTTTGTTGATTGTCAATTTGATGCAGATCTAAACAAAATCCAGATGTAGTTAAATGTGGAATAAAAAGCTGATTTCTTCTTTCTTTGTGGTAACGCAACATTTTATCGTTTTCTAACTGCAAAATTAAGAAGTTTGACAAAGTAATTGCGAGACATTTGTGCCAAAAATATGACATTTTCAAACTTAACCCCGAGAAGATTTGGTTGATGGCAGCAGAGGGATAGAGAAGGGAAAGAGTTAGAGGGGAAGAACCAGGAGGGAAGAGAATAATAAAAAGTACAAAGTCAGGAGAAGGGCGTGCAGGGATGAATGGGAGAGCAGAGGCAATGAAAGGAGCAGTGGGGTATTTTGCTATCACCAATAGTTGTGGGATATTTCCTCAGCCAAGGCGCTAATCCGGCTAGCATTAGCATTTTCATGAGTCCTGTGTCCGGCGCTTGGCAGAGCATGTCACTGCCTCATTTGGTTACTTATATGTATACACACACACACACACACACACACACACACACTCTCTCTTTCCTTTTTCAATACACCCTCTCAACCGACTCGCGCTCGCCACAGTCGTGTTTGTGCGTCATGCACACCCGTATCGCACTCGGGGCAATACAACGGCGCTGAGGACTGCCGGCAGTAACTTCCCTTATCTGCCAAAGTCTTCCTCATTCCTTCTTTAAAATGAATTTCTCCTCTCCGCTGCTTTCCGGGCCTGAGCCGCTTATGAATTCTAAGAGTCTTGCTGGTATTATGTGGCCCTGTGCAGCCTATGAGGGAACAAAAACTTCACAATCTCAACCTGCAGTTTTCTTTACAAGTACTTACCGGGCAACTTTAAAGGGGAAATGTAATAGTCAATCAAAGCACTACGTTTTAAGGTTAATTTTGAGCATTGATTACTGTCACATCCCGTCCGAGCCTGAATTAAAAACGTTCTGCTGCAGGAACAGGTTCAGAGGTGGCCTGGTTATTATCTAGTGCCTCTGGTAATGACCTGGGTGCACAGTCAGTGGGTTTCTCGCTAATGGACAACGCTGCTGTGCTCTCTTCTTTCAGCCCGTTGACATTTATTTGGCTGTTGAAATTTTGTACCTTTCTTTGTCTTTCTGGCATCAAGCAGAGCTATGTGTGTGCTCAACGAATCTCCAGAGAGGGAACCAGGAGTGAATTAAATCAGTCATCTGTCGTGCAACAAATTTCAAAATTGCTCAGGGGTTGGAATCCTCACAGAGATGCCGTGACACTCGGTATTTTAGTCCATTCCGTGTAGGAGATGGGTCTTAAATTTGTCCCTGACCGTAAAAACCCAAAATCGTTAACTTTAATGAAAAAGGTTTTTTTATTATTCTGCAGGTTGAATAAGTGAGAAAGAAATATTTCAGAAATATTCAAAATACATTTTTTTCTTTTGAACCTTCGGAACTTTAATTAAACCATTTCACTGTGATTCACTCTGAATCACATTCGGTCCTGAGTGTTACAAGTGTCTAATACAACACCTGTCACTTTATATGGGCTCTCACACGAGAAAGAATAAAGTTGCGGCAAAGGAGAATGAAAGGGAAAACCACACGACACAATAAAAACGTACCTATACTGGACTCCTCGAAGGAGGTGGTGGCGGAGGCTTTCCCCAAGGGGTTGACCGCCGTCACGTTCACTTTGTAAGGGAAGCTGGAGAAGACCTCAGGAAACCGTACGTGGCAGCGGTTCTTGTGGACGGAGTCTTTCTGCACCTCCAGTGAACGCTGGTTGTGTCTGGAGAGGAGAAGGGGAATCAAGGGCAGGGTTACGCAAAAAACTACTTGACAGATTTCTACGAAACTTGGTGGAGGAATTGAACGTGGGCCGAGAAACAATCCATCACACAGTGGTGGATGAATTATTTTGTTTTTAAGATAGGGCAGATATATACGAGGAAATGATTTATGGATCTTGATGAATAAATGTTCGGCCCTGGCTCTACTCTTCTAGTTCAAGTCAATCGTCCAAACTTTGTATTCAAACATTAAAACGTGCTGATTCTACCTCCTGCTACACAGACAGTTGTAGCCAGACTTGACTTTTACTATCTTACTTTGCTTTGTGTACATTGTCTTTACAGTTTTACTTCTTTATTGTACATTTACAAGTCGGCTACATGTTGTCATAATGTTAATCTACATTATGTTAGCATTAATTGTTATTGCAGAACAAAGTGAGATATCAGCGACTTACAACAGAGCTCACAATCACAACTAAAGCATCATTACATTGATCAGGACACACGTGTTTGGTACATGAACTGGACTTCTAACAGCTTACTTTGGTTTTTGTACGTGCTTTTACATATTATAATTTATATTACACATGTTTATAGGCTAAATCTTGTCCAACTTCAAACAGTAGATTTAAATTCGGTCAATAGTGAGTCAGTTGTCTCAAGGGAACAGTTTATCTATCGCAAATAAATGCCAGCAACAGAGCACACACAAGGACAGAGACAGTTCTCTTTTGTTAGGATCTTGAGGGAAAAAAAAAAAACATACAAGGCTTTTGCTCATGCCAAGAAAAACATCAAAATAAGCATCTCTCCACCTGTTGAATGCTTCTTTCCTCCGTGCACAAAAAACAAGCGACCAGGACACTCACGCTGCCACTCTCCCTGCTAATCTCTTTATAGTCCTCTTCCTTTGTGCCTCTCTCTCTCTCTCTCTCTCTCTCCCTCTGTCCCCCCTGCTTCACTCCTCATTATTATTCACACAGAATAATGCTGCTGTTACAACATTAATGAATCCACCTGCTGCGGCGGGCGCTGTGGGACGCTGTGATCTGGGAATATCAGAGGGAACATGACAGAGACAGACTCACTGGGTTTCCATCCACACAGCGTGAATATCTGAGATCTGCCCACTGTCCTGTTACAACGTGCCTGCACCCCCGGTGACACCGAGGGGTTTAATGCGGAGAAAATCCAAACTGATGATATTTTTTAGTTTTTAACTTAAACTGTAAATCATCTTGTTCACATGTTAGGTTGGATTTTTTAGTTTCCATGCAGTGTTTTTCTCTCTGTTCTGTGTGTTTTTTAAATGAATTGGGCCTAAAACATTTTAAAATTTATATCTAATACAGTGTAAAATCCAAGTGAATCATAGTCATCTGTGATTTAACTTTCTACCTAGTATCAAAAATACTTAAGTCGTAAGGTCATAGGTCGTAGGTGACACCAACATATGGAGAGGACGAAAAGACGACTAAATCCACAAGTTGCACCCGGACACGTTGATAAACTTACTGTACGTCCACTTCGAACGTGGTGGGGATGTACGTTGCGTAGAGCTGGTGCCAGCTGCAGTAGAAGCCTTTAGGGTAAGTGTTGGATCGACAGGTGACCGTGGGCTCCCGAGGCGAAACTACAGAGAGAGAGAGAGAACAAATACAAGGAACTGTTAAATTCTGAGTTTCACAAGTATTTCATATAAAACTAAAAGTCAGACAAACAGAAAAGTGACAGTAACACTGATGAATGAGTCAAATTAGTTTGTTTTGACACCATCTTGCTTCCAAAGTTATCAGGTCGGGTCCAACATCACTCAATCAATCCATCTGAGTAAAGTCTGCTTTTAATTAATGTTGGAAATGTAGGAAATGTCGTAAAAATTCTGTTCACATACTATTGTGTGTATATAAAACTGCTATGACTCATTATCTTCTCTTAAGGATTTTGAACCAAGCAAATCTATTAAATAATCTAATATACTGAAAATATGAAAACAGACGGAGCAGGGGGGGGGGACAAAGAGACAATTTAAGCAGCATGTGGAAGTGGAAAACGTAAAGGAGACAGGAGGAGGAGGAGGAGGGAGGATGCTGTGTTGAGAAAGGAAGGATATTGGAGTGGTGGAGCAAAAGAAGAATAAAAGAGGTTGGCCGGAGAAAAAAAAAAAGGAGCGATGTGATGTTATGCCAACTCTGGCCTCCTCTAAGATTAGTGTCTTTTCTTCACAGCTAGTCAACCGCATACTTGTCTACCACTCCCTCTTTCTCCCAGCAGCTTCCTACCCTCTTACCCTTCCTACCCCAATCACACACTCCTCATGTACAGTATGTGTACAGCTGCACTATCAGACAGTCAAGTTCCAAATGTATTATTAAACTAAACAAGATTTATATAAATACTCTATAACTTGTCTTTTCTGTTCCTCCAATTACTCTCCTGTCGTCTTCTTTTATTTTTCTTTGAAGGTTTTTCATTTCACATGCGGTGCTTCATTGTTAAGGGCTCTTTCAGGTAATTTCTTTGCTCTCCGGAGATTAATTCAAGTCTTAAAACTTAACTTTCTACCTTTTATATGACATATTTATACATTTTATCCATCCCGCCCCCCCCAAAAAAATCCCTTCCTGACCTTACAATGTCTTTACCTCATTTAGTTTTTAAAGATCTATGAAAAGCTAATTATCCTCTGTCTCTCGCTTCCTGTTTGGCTACTGTTCGCTTTAGCAAGTCATGTTATAGGAGTGAATCAGCTGCACAAATAGAACAGACTAAAAACAGAAAGCCAAGGGATGTCTTATATATATATATATAACCATGAATGTAAAGGTAAAAGATAAGACGAGCCAACAGGCTTGACTACGTTATCTAACAGCTAATAACGTGCTGCTAATGTTAGATAAACTTCCCCCGTTGCCTGCTCTGACTCAACGATAATACAGATAATTAAACCTGACTCTGCTTCTGATTCGCCTCACGGTGAAATGAGAGGAATCAGAAGTTTCCTACGGTGAAGTGATGGAAAGCTCCACCCATCTATGTGACTGAGGTGAAATTATTCAGCTCTAAATGTTTAGTTCACTCTCAAAATGTCATATGTATAATACAATAATAAAAGAAAAACACTTCATAAGGTTTGTTAACTTTCATTGAACAGGCTACATGGGTTTTCACTGGCCCCAATGGAAAGCAGCCAATGAGTAATGTATACTCCTGATATGACCAGTTCACTGATAACGGCTCCATTCAAACAATTTTATTCTTCCTTTCATTTACAGTCGGTAACACACACCGGGGTCGACCCGTCTTTAGGAGCCACTAACCCCGTCATTGTTGCAGACATGGGAAAAACGACATGAGCCGCTGGGTCGGACAGGATTCGTGTCCCATGTGGGGGAAAACGATATCGGAGCGTGTTTGCACAGCTCACAGCTTCCAGGGTGTGTCCAGGAAAAAGAGGAATCAGTCAACAGAACAATGTTACAGAGACGGGTGTTAGATACGTTTTTGTTTCCAGCTACTTCCAATAGTTTGATATGAGTTAAGAGTGAGAGTCAGAGGTCAGGGGGGGATTTCCAAGTTTGTGGTTTTTGGGGATTTCTAAAGTTTAGATTCGAAGCTTGTGTTTTGGAATTTTACTCCGAATTGTTAATCATCAATCGCCTGAATGTCAATGTGGATTTATCTTGGGATGTTTGAAAGTGATTACATTTGCACACATGTTATAAAGTACGAAAATAACAGATAAAATGTAGGAATATACAGTTTGTAGGCAAGTATTTTATTTTTCTACATCAAAAGAAACAACTTGGAGTATATTATCACTTTCCAAAGACTAAAACAAATGTATTTAATAAAACAATATGTGTAGGTTAATGTAAATAATTAAAAGAATCCAATATACACTGTGAAGAAGATATTTCACAGAATTTAACAATTACTTTTATTAAAAATATGAACTCACAGTTGTAATCCGTAAATTAAGAAAAATAGATTTTCCACCAGATTTTTCAACTGATTAATGGTCTTGAATGTTAAATAAGGTATAATTCTATGTAAAAAATATTTAGGTTACTGTAAATGTTAAGCATCTTCTGCTGCCACAGTTTTTTTACCATTTTCTTTTACAATTCTATAAAATTCTATAAAAAGTCTATAAAATAAAGTGAGTGTCCTGATATTCAATCAGTATCCAGAGTATTTCCAGCGGCGACCAAGTGTCTCCAAAATAAACGTTGAAGAAAACCAGCACAAGAGGAAAGACAATCCTTCGGGGAACTTACAAAGAGCAGACAGACATTTCACTGCAGCATCACGTCTAAGAACCGCTTTTACTTCTGCATGTGTTTTCTATCTGTAACTCTAGGAGAGAAAAATGCGACGCCAGCGGTGCTAAGTCTGATTCACCCACTGTATCTCAAGCATTTCATTCATCACCGATACTTATTCAAATAAGTACTTCGCAGCCTCAGTTTTGGAAAAGCTTATATTCTGTCACTTTTTGAAGTTGCAGCACTTCGTAAATGTGGCGCTTCTTCTTTTCTATCTCTGCCTCTGTCGGTTTAACCTTGGCTTCTGAAATTCTTCTTTTGGATCAATAGTCCAGACCTTAATTTGAGGAATCCTATTTCTTTTTTTTTAATTTATGGCTCTATGAAGATGAATTCCCAATAAAAACATTTCTGCAGCAGCTTTCTGTCTAATTAATTCATGATGTGAATACGATATTGCTGCTGCTGTCTTTTGTCCACGGATCCTCTCAGTGTGTATTTGGTCAAACACACACACACAAGCCTACAAATATAAGGCGTGGGCGTCACTGGCTGCCGTGGGGTCACTTCACTGTCACACACAGCTGCGTGTAAGCGGTCACCCGGGCAACTAATTAGCCTGTCAATACAGCCCACAATGAGATGCCAGAGACGACGTCCAATCACACTCAATTAATCACAGAGAGTAATTGGGGCCATCTCAATCAACCGGCTCCTCATCTGAGAGTGTCAGTTAAAGAAGTCACGAACGCACAATTTAGAGCACAACACACACTGGCACACGCACAATGGGAGCTGCAGGGACCCCGGTTTAGGCTTCGTGGAATTAGCAGTAATCAATCAAATGAGCTTATTAGCTACTTGGAGGAGTTCAAAGATGAAAACAAAGGCTGGAGGAAAAACTAAAAACTGAAGCAGTGCAGGCGGGAGGAGGATGAGCACAAGTATTCGCTCACGTCAGCCATGTTTGGAGCGAATTATTCAAACTCTGGGGTGTTTACTCCTTTAATTGAACTAATTTCGCCCTGAGTGAGTGGCGTCAATCAAAGCAGCGCAGCTCACACTATAAGAGATGTGGTTTGTTACGAGTGAGTGAGGTCTAAAGCATCGATGCTAGATGACCGCACCGCATAAAGGGTGAGTACGTACAAGGAGACAGATGTTTAATGCCAGCTGCTCAACATAGGTTTGCAAGGGCGAATCAAAAACTGGACTATTTCTGACAAAGTAGGTGAGAAAAACTTTTTCCAATGCAAACGCTGCTTCTAAAAACAGTTTGATTAACATTTAAAAGACCTCGATTACTCATTAAACTTAAGGCTGAACACTTCAACAGAGACGTGGCTCTCTTCTCTTAGGCCGTCCGTCCTGAGAGATCCAATCGCAAGTGGTCAGCGCCAAGTTCTCACTTCCCTGCTCGATGTGCAAATAATCACGTGCGTCATTTGTGTTTGCAAAGACAGAATGATGTTGTTTGACAGAGTTTACAGATGTGTTGATGGCAGTGTTTGTGTATAAACCGCTATTTAGGGCAGTTCTGCACTGTTTTCAACATTTAGCCTTGGTGTGTAGTTCCTGATTTCAACTTGGTGATCTTAATACCAAATCACAGTCGTAAACAAAAGTGACTTGTTGGCTCAGTGGCAGAGTACGAACAATGCCACAGGATGTAGAAACATTCAGTGTTTGAACATCGAAGACAAGAAATCAGAAGGAGGGAAATGAGGACGTGATGGGAAAGGACGGGTGTAACCAGAGGCGGGGATGAAAGAAGAAGAAGAAGAAGAAGAAGAAGAAGAAGAAAACGGGACAGTGACAAGAAGAGAAGAAGAGAAAGCACATGAACAGAAGACAGGAGATGAAACTGGACATGATTCTTTCATCAGATTCTTTACAGACAACAAAACATCAAAAGCTTCCTATGCATTAATGAAAATTGATTGAAGGAGAACGGAGCGGAGCGGACGAGGGATAATGCAGCTGTAGGAGAAAACAAATCAAAGACGAGTATGAATATTAAAGACAATAAAACAGTGATTCTAATTAAAATGACATTGTGCATGTTGTCCCCTTTTTCTCCGTGAACCGTGAGTCGGTGGCAGACAGGACACCACTCATGAATAAATGTTATTTGAATTAGGGCGCTTTCATCATCTGGTTTTGAATTGCTAAATGTTGCATGGGATTTGGCGGACGCCCTTTGTTCGCCCCACGAAACGCACACCTGCACGTGCACGTGAGGTGGCTGAGGCTACCTTTGAATGATAATAGGTCACAAACTCAACTTACTGTGGCTCATAAATCATAATGAGAAAAATAGAGTAAAAGAGAGGAAGAGAGACACCATCTATTCTTTCTGAGCCTCTCTAAGCCTCGCTCCTTTCGTTTTATCAATCAATATCCAAGATTCTATCAATTATTCATTTCAAGTTTAACCAGGACTCGGCCTCTGGCTCTAATGCGGAACTCTTGCAACCACACACGTTAAAAAAACATCTCTGATTTCAAGTTTCAGACACGGATTTGAAATTCAACATTTTTTCTGTTTCAATATGTCATGTTATGCCCTGTTTTTAGATCCTTTATGTTACAGTTAAACAGCAGAGAAAAGCATTTTCTACCTCAAGAAAGTTATGATGAAGTGTCTTAAGTGATTTCATCAATTAAATGGGGGCGATCGCTTAAATGACACATGCAACAATATACAAGGAACCTCCATTTTTAATCCTTGAGATCACACGGTACAAATCGTGATGGAGTCTCGGTCTCACACTCTCTTCTTCTTCTTTTACTATTCTAAACCTGTCACACAAAAATTCTGGGTTTTACACACACCCCCACACACACAAGCCCCCCCCCACACACACACACACACCCAGACCTAAGTTCAAGCATCATCTCTATCTTCGTAAGGACAGTCACATGTCGACCCCATCCCTAACACTAAACCCAAACTCTAACCTAAACCTTTAAGCCAAGTCGTAACGCTCCCACCGCCCTTTGAAGATGAGAGGACCGACCACCACGTCCCTTCTTTCCCCAACATGTCCTCACTCCACAACACTCACACTGGTCCCCACAAAGATGGAAATAGAAATAGAGAGAGACAAAAAAAAAATGTGATGAGGGACAATGACATCCAGTGGCCTGGTTGCTGGGCTGCAGACCCTGTGGTAATTGGTATTTGCTTGTGTTGGTCGCCTTCCTGTCGCTTTGTGTGTGCGGCTGTGTTCGTGTGTGTGTGCACGCGCCCTCCTGTGACAAAGATCCTCTTTCGCGAGACCCAGAATTTTTGTGTGACAGGTTTAGAATAGTGGAGGAGAAGAAGGGAGAGTTTCGGCTTAAGAGGGAGTATGAGAGAGAGAGAGAGAACTACAATGACACACCGATTATACACCGACATTCTGCTCTGTCTTTGGCCTTGGTGAAAAAACAAAATCACCAACTTTCCTGGCACAGAGTATCTATTAACCATTTTCTACTTTCACGGAGTCAACTCGACAAAGTCTTTTCTGAGCACAGCTAACAAATCCATCTTTCTCTCCATCCATTTATTAGTCCGTTTATCTATAATGCACATCTCGTTTGGTTTAAAAAAATCACGTTTTTCACATTAGGAATCCTTCTGGGACAAACCACATCCTCTTGGAGCCTGTGCTGCTCTGAATGGCAAAACTTGTTTGGGCAGATGGTTTTGGTCTCTGCTTGCATCGGCCTGCCAACGCCGGGCTCCCTGCATTTTAGATTAGCTCGGCCCGTGTGTCGTGGGGGAAAGATTAATGTAAATAAGACTGTGAGGACAAATCTTCGAGAGACAGAGCTGGTGCCTTTTTGTCCAGACCGGCTTTCATGGCGAACGGTAATGTAATTGTGGTGTAATATTTTTATCCCGGGGCTCTGAGGCTATCCTGATGTATGCACATGTCGGTGTGTACGTGGCTGTATGCAATTATATGCGGTAAAGTGAATATGCAATTCTATGTATATGTAATTGAATTCAATGTGCCTGCGTTTTCCCGTAAATGATGTGCACTTGAATGTCTCTTTTAAAGTGTGTGTGTGTCTTGTGTATGCATGCAGCAATATTTTTTGTATTTTTAAAAACTTTACGGATTCGGTAAATAAGAAATAAAGTTAGGTAAAAACAAAGTAATAAAAAAACGAGTGTGTTCCGCATTTGTGTATATTTCTGAGTGGGAGTGCCCCTTATTGCACTTCTATTTGATTACACAGCGCCTCCAGTGTAGTTTCATACAATCGCTGAGATTAACTTACTGACTCAGTGCATGAGAACTGAAACACATGCACCAAGCATTCCTTCCTTTCCTTTGATTCTTTTCTCCCCTCGCTCACAGTCCCTGGGCCAGAGCGGCTCCGAAACACGAGGGAGCGAGCTGCACAAAACAATGATGCCCTGGCATTCCAGGAATGTCTGTGGGCCAATTGGAAACAGCCATGTGTGAGAGATGAATGAATGAAAGGAGCATGAATACCTTATGAGAGCATCAGGAGCTGATAAGTGAAAGAGAGAGAGCGAGACAAAGAGAAACCCTGAGGTGTGTAGGATGACATAAAAGAGGTTGGACTAGATCAATGATCTGTTGAATTGTTTTTCTCGTCCTGAACAATGTTCCCAAAATATACAAATATAAGACCCAAGCTGTTGTAAAGTTGAATCGCCCTTTAAAGAACACTTGAGGAGAAGGAGTTAAGGAGGGAAGGAGGTGTTGAAAGGTTCGTATTGACCTCTGCAGCTCTGCGGGTCAGACACAGGAAGACGACCATTATACCTGGACACTTAAATTCGCCACCGCCCCCTCGTCTGTCTCGCACTCTCAGACACACACACACACACACACACACACACACACACACACACACACACACACACACACACACACACACACACACACACACACACACACACACACCAGCCACCTGACATCACAAATCTCATCTTGCTCAAAAAAGCTCGGGATAACGGCTTAAATTTCACAGGAAATAAAACCAGAATCTCCTGCAGCTTCACACTTATAAACACGATCTCACGTCAAACACTTCCTATGGAATCGTTCTGACACTTCTCGGCTGCCGAAGCCTCGGATGGTGAAGGCTGCAGATGTTATGGGAAAGATAGAGTCATCAAGTCACTCAATGCTTCAGAGAATGTGGGTGTGTTCTGATGAGATAGCCCCACTGCGCAATGGAAAGTTTTCAAGTCCCCCAACGCTCAATGAATAATCATTACCTAATGCTCATTGTTTAATATTTCAGGAAAAGAACAAAGTTGCAAAGCTCAAACTGTGAGTTTGACTTTAGGTTCGCTTGTTTTTTTTAAAAGACACAACTATTACCTCACAGCGGGAGATCAAATTCCTTCACCGCACAGTATATCCTTTCCAGTTGTTTCTCTTTCCTCTCAATTTTCTACTTCGCTTTCCTCTTTCTCTCTTCCTCTTCCAGTCAGCAGACATGATAATGGTTGATTTGCATCCTCCCGCAACCGGAGAAGGCTACGGTGTCGAATAAAGGAAAAGAAAAAACATCTGAAAGCCGAAAGGCCCTGAAGAAGTATGACGGATTTGGCCTTTTACACAAATAAACACATTTACTGTGAAGTCAAATTCTTATTTTTCATTCAGACTCTTCTTCTGAGTGTATTTAGTTTAACCTCGGACCTCTGCACAAACTAGTAGCATTGAATCCAGAAGCCTTCGAGAGGCCAGGCATTCCTTTCATGCTACTTCATTCTTACCATGTTTCATTATTATTTATCCTGACAGAGCAGTGGAGATAGCCATGGAAAGTTTCGGGGGAACAGTGCCGTGCCACTCATGAGTGATTTGTTCATTTAAAAGTAATCTTCTTAGCGAAACCGGGATTTTAACTTTTCAAGCTGTAGCCTCACATGCCTGGACATTTATCCACACTCTTTTCTAATTCCTTTTTTTGGGGGGGAATCGATGCATTACTGCCGAAACAAAGGCTCGGTTAAGACAAAAGCAGCAAAATAAGATTTATCTGAAAAGTTATGGACTTTAAGAGATGGCTGAGTTGAAATCCATGTTTTGACGTAAGGGATAGAACAGTCTTCTGCTCCATCAGAGCATGGGCTGGTTCAGGATTAATTGTCTTTGTTTGAGGCACCACAGCAGGTCAAGCACTAACAGGATGGGGTCTAGCACCGTGTCATACTTTACTTATTATAGGGTGACACTTAAAAACTTCAGTATCAATCGTAATCATCCTTCACTTTCCGGAAAGGGGTTGTTTCAAGTTATAACCTCTGCCAAGGAGTTCATATTTCTGTTGGTTGATTTGTTGGTTGGTTGGTTTGTATGTCAGGGAGATTACACATCAATGGATTTCCATGAAAATTGTTGGGAGGATAGGAGATGGGCCAAGAAGAAACCTGGCGTTGACACAGACAAAAAAGGGCGGATCCAGGGACCTTTCTTTTACATCTGCGTTTTTTTTTTTTAACAATTTCCCAGGGAATAAAGTCAGGAATATAAAGGGGACTGACATCCACAAGTGTTCACAATTTCTTGCAGCTTGACTGAACTTAAGGGAACTGTTGGACCTTGGAGACGGTCTTTGCTCTACCGAGAGCCATAGTTTCCCTCTGCTCTTCACCGGTACGGGTCAAATCCTTAAAAGTCAAATTCCCTATGTTGCACTCAAGGAAAGACATATTCTCATGGGACTTTCCTTCTGCCTCTATTCCACTTCTATAACAACCTCAGCCTTCTTCCTTTTGCTGAAACATAGTGATAGCCAAAGTACGAGTACATCATACTGATGCTGGACAAGCTACTTGAAGAAAGTTGCTGGTGAAGTGAAGGAATACGTAGGAAAGTTGCTGAGGTCGATGCGGTGCCAGCACAATGATGAAAGTAGAAATTGCCACTCCATCAGAATCCAGGCAGTTCCACTAAGCAGTATTCAGTATTAAACCTCGCAAAATTGAAATTTGAGTGTGTTAAAGCTGTTGAGTTGAGATGTCTCTAGCACCGCTAAGAGGTAAAGCTCGATGTCACCGTGGCAATAATAGCCCGAGGCTCTGTCAGAGACGTGTGCCTCTCAGCCGCAGTGGTTGGTGATGGTGACATGAGTGACAGGCTGGGATTGACCAATCCGAGGTGTCAGTCTGCCAAATGCAGAAACGGCTAACTGCCATCACTCACGGAGGCAGAGGAGCGAAACAGGCAGGTACCACCAGGGTCCCCGATGTTTGAGTGGAAACAGCTGACTCTGGTAAATTCAGCTGTCAGACCCGGAGCAGGACGAGACGGACAGAAACAAAGACAGGCAGGGAGACAGATATTAGAAGTGTCTGGCTGGTAAAGCTTGAGGCCTTCGTTGTGAATTCAGCCAGCTGCTGTGCGGTGTGCTGTCTTCTCACATACACCGTATTCTCTTCATGGGGTTATGAAAGGTGTCACGTTACTGTGGAGACACAGAGGGTCGTTCTGCACAGTCTGAGTAGAAACCTTTAGATACGAGTAGAGAGCTATAGATAAAGGCCAACAGGTAGCAGCAGACACGCTGCGACAGCCTGAAAGCCAGCGAGCAAGACGAGAGCACACACTCAAACCAACAAAACTGAGAAACAAAGAAGGAGGCACAGTATTTCATGCAGTTCTCCGCACCTCGGGGCTACTATAACACTGATTCTTGGTAATACTGTAATGCTATTCTAATGGAATGTTTGCACAGAGACTTTACGCCTCATGGTTTCAATCAGGTCCTCCACACACCAGCTGTGCTCTTGCCGATCGAGCCCCGGCTCCAGCCAAGCTGGGAGATCTCAGCTCTTGGCAACTTCGGCTGAGAATAGACATTTTATCTCAGTACGTATCCACAAGGAAAAACAAAAAAGGCGATTATCAGTGCTGCTCACATAATGGTCGTGTCAGTTAGTTAGCTGATGATACAGTAGGTGTGGTGTTGGGGCAGAAATGTCCCATGTGTTAGGCCAATGGACTTATTGTTGTTTATTGCTGTCTCAACTTCCTGTAATTGGTCTGAAAGCCCAAACTATCCAATTCAAACACCGCAAATCATCCGAACTGTGGTTCAGTTTGATCCGGAGTACATTTTGCTCCTTTGGTCTGAGGCACCTTTAACACATTAATATATTTTGGTTCAGACTAAACCTAAAACTTTGAAGGTTTGTACCAAACAAGGTAAGTTTGAAAGAGCTACTGAAGAATTTGTAAGTAATGAAAAACCAGAGTAAAGAAACCAAAGTACTTCCTTAAAACCTGCTAATGATCGAGTCATCATAGAGTATAGTAACTGTTAAGATTGTGCAACCTGTGTGATGTTGAAATTGGATGCGACCTTTTCCCCTCGGCCGTTGCTAAGTTCACTTCTGCTCAGAGTAGAATGACCTGGTCACTGTGCATCCCCGAGGTGATTTATTGCTCTTCAACAAAGATCAGGCGTCACAGCGAGGATACGACGGCCCGAGGAATTAAGGACATATCCCTCGTAATGCTCCCTAACGTGTCCTTCTGTGACGGTTCCCAAGCAAATAAAGTGTAATTATAAAATTCGATACCCTCGTCCTTGGGGGTTGATGTTCCCCTAAGTTGCCAGTTGTGGAGGACAAGCTGGAGAGCTACAGTAAATTTTGGTAATAAAGCGAGTGGGAGTGGGTCTGCACGGTTCAGTGGAGGAGCAAACGCTGATCTCATTCTCTCAGCAGCGCTCTGGAACAGGCACAAGTGCAACAGGATGCTCTTATCGCACCTTTTCTCATTCCTTTTGAGGCTTGTTTGGATTTGACAGCAAAGACACACAAACACACGGGCCCGAGCCTCGAGTGAGGAGTGTTACCCTGAATCAAGAGTGATGCGTTGAAGCGGTGCATTCTTTCCCTCCTTTCTCCTCCCTTCTCTTATTCCTCCCTGGCTTCGGCCAACTCCACCTCCTGAAGTTGATTGCGTGATATGACAAAATGGAAAATTTTTTGGGGGTCCAAAAGGGATCAATATAGAAAAAAAAATAAATGTAAAACACATTGTTATTTTCTTTGAGGGATTTCTGACACGATAAAGTGAACTTTGCAGAATCCCCAAGACGTTGTTCTGAACCTTCATGGCTTTTGGTCCTTTGAAATTAAATTTACTCAAAAACCCTTCGTCGCAGGCTGAGGTTCAACCCGAGTGTTGTGCGATGGAAATGTTGGTGAAAAAGAACAGAAACACAACCTCCGCGGAGTTGGATTTGCGCTGCATTTGTGTGCTTGTTAGCAGGATTACACAAAAACTACATGACGGATTACCACAGAAGTTGGTGGAAGGATTTGGTGTGGGTCAGGGAAGCACCGATTCAATGTTGGCAGAGAACTCGGATCAGGGGGGCGGATTCAGGGATTTCTTTAACATTGCCAGAGGCCTATTTTGATGTTTACAGCAAATTCCTACAGGGGTTAATTAATGGATCTTGATGAAATAAGCATCAGGCATATTTAGGTGACTGATATTGTAGCTTATGTATGTATTTTTATTTTCTTACAATCGTCTTGTGCCCCATCAAATTTACCTTGAAAGGTCACAAGCTGCCTCATACCCTTTGAGAGTAAAGTTGTATATGTATCTCAATCTTTTCGCTCATAGGCTGTAAAATGGGGCTCGAGCTGATCATTTCCACTCAGGGAGTTTTGTAACCCCTATTTTGAAAGATCACTGCTGAAAAGTTTAAATGTAAAAAAAGTTTTTTAATGCCTATAATGCTGGGAGTATCACATTAAGATCAATAGTATCTCGGAGAGAAAAAGGCTGGAGGCAGAGGGAGAGAACGCTGTGCATCTTCTCTTTCATTTTATCTTTTCACTCTCTGTCCCTTTTATATCAATTTCTCCTGCACTTATTCTTCTCAATGCTTCCTTTCTCTATCTCCTTTTTTTTGTGGTGATTTTAAATTACGGGTATCAACCAGCCTCAACCCTCGTGACCTATCATTAGTTGATTACAAACAGCTTTACTGGAACTCGGTACCTCGGCTGTATTACAGGGCCTGGAGCGATACGGCAACCTGTCATTATACAGTATGTTATCAGCCGCTGCCGCTGCCGCTTCCACAGTGTTGGGCTGCTGAATCATGTGCGTATAAAACGGTTAGAGGGGGGAGGCAGGCAGACGGCGAGGGAGACGACGGAGAGAGGTGTGTGGGGTGGGTGGGGTGGGGTGGTGGGGTCAGAGATTAAAAGCAACAGGGGGAACAGAGGGGTGGGGGATGAAAAAAAAGAAAGTGAGTGGGCAAGAGACAGAAAAAGAGGATAAATGACGCTCATTGTTCCTTCCTCTCGCTGTCAGTTCTCAGTAATGCTAATCATTAGGCTAATCTGACAGGATGACACACACACACACACACACACACACACACACACACACACACACACACACACACACACACACACACACACACACACACACACACACACACACACACACACACACACACACACACACGGTGTCCCCAAGTCCCCCGCCCCGTGTTGCATTCCAGTGCCCAGTGTCAATGAGAGGGAACCGCCACATTACATGGCTGTTTGTTCCCTTTGTAAGCTCGCCTGCAATGCTAGTAAGACCAGGGAGTGTGTCCGAGTGTGTGTGTGTGTGTGTGTGTGTGTGTGTGTGTGTGTGTGTGTGTGACCAAGTTGTCTCTACTTTTAAGATTAATTTCACCTCGCTGCTAATTTACAATGAAACCACAGTGTTAAAAACACATTCTTGGAAGAGAACGGACCAAATTTGTCAGGTTTACTTAAAACATCTACTTTGTGTTGCCATGCGGAATCAGCAGCCGCAGTAACTCCATCCTGAGAATTTGATTAAAAGCAGGCTGGAGTTAAAAAAATATATAAATAAAAAAATATCGCTCCACTTCTGGCTTCGCTTTAATGAAGGAAGTTGTTTGATTTAAAACATATTTCACCCCGAGATTTACTGTCATATTTTTTTACACTCGGTCTGGCAGAGTCATATAAGTGTGATTAGTTTTTTTTTTTTTTATTCCTTCACAGTCATGGTTTATAAACATAAACATAAAATGAGCCTTGATTTCAATTATATTGGGCTGTAATCCACCCGTCGTTCCCCGGGAGACGAGCGGGTTCTGCCCCGGCCTTGAAGGGGCGCTCTCCGCGCGGTGTTTATCTTTGGAAGCAAATAAATGACAGGAGGACTTGATCCAGTAGCTGTTTTGACTGTTCGCTATATTCTAATTTAATCAACTTGCTCTTCTACGACTTTATACGATCCAGCTTTCCCGACATCTAAACATTCTGCAGAGAGCAAAGTGAAAAAAGAAAAAAAAAAAGATTCCTCTCACTTCAGGGAAAGTTGAGGAGGCCACACAATCCTGGGCTTAAGTGCGATGCAGTACCGTTTGTTAAGTGTGTACGAGTGTGTGTGTGTGTGTGTGTGAGAGTGTGTGTGTGTGTGTGTCTGGAGGGAAAAGAGGGATCTTGGTTTAGAATAGGTAACAGTGGAATGTAATTGAGCTGAAAATTGAAAAGCGGAGCCGTGGCAAAGCCAAGCTGCTTGTGCGCGTTTGCGTGAGAGTGTGTGTGTGTGTGTGTGTGGGTTGTGCGGACTTCACAACGTGTGTACTTGCGTGCACGATTTTGTGTGCAAGTAGCTGTGTTTGTTTGTGTTTTAAAACCAGAGTGGGATGCCAGTGTAATCCTTGCACAGCCGGACCCCCAAGGATAACAGAATTTACTGCTGAGTGGGTGAGCCACACAGGCATGCATATAAGAGCACGCCCACACACACACACACACACACACACACACACACACACACACACACACACACACACACACACACACACACACACACACACACACACACACACACACACACACACACACACACACACAGGTACACTCAGCCCCATGCCAACTACCTGAGAGGGTAAAAAAAAAAGCGCAGAGGATGAGAGCGTGCTGAGTCTCGCTTCCCTTCTCCCCAGACACACTCTGGAAAATTGGAAAGAGCTCGGTCGTCTCCTGCAGGCGTCACTCATGAAGGTTCATTTTACACAGTGTTTACATAATACGACATACAGGATACGCTGCTACTTTACAGTATAAAGTCATCTTTAGCTAAACTCAAGAGTGCCGAGTTTCATTCCAGGTCAAACTGTAACCCTGAGTCCATGATTAACATGAGGCGCAGGGCCACAGATGTAAACAAGGACACAGTGTGTGATGGAGGTGAAGCTCCCTGCAGCGCTGCGAAGATGAGGTTATACAGGTTTAATGCCTCATCTATGAGCGGCGCCGTGACGACTCGCTCTGCCTCGAGGTGGAGAGAGAGAGAAGTGGTGGAACCAAAAATCCACATATTCAAAGTCTGGAAAATACAGGCAGGACTTGCGGTGGATTGCTGTGTGCACCTGTGTGTCTGATACACCCCCGATCGTACAGTGTGAGGAGCCTTCAGCACCGTGGACGGCACAGATCTGCAATTACACAGCTGGGCTCTCGCCTCAAATCTGCGGAAAGACCAATTTCTAAAAAAATACTAGAAATGAAGTGTGACACTTTAAGACTGGTCCTATCCCATTTAATACAAGTCACAGATAAATGCTTCCGGTGTCTTTTTAAAGCTCTTCTCCATCTCCATATTTATCTGAGCACTACGCTATCCCTAATATACAAATAACAGCATTTTGAGTGATTATTACTGTTGAATTGGAAAACAATATAATTTTAATAGAGAGACCCTAATATTTAAGTTAACTATACAACTTCTATTGTCAAAGGCAACTGACTCTAGGGTGTTGTTCTCTCTTTTTGAAGAACATTACGTGGGATCAGCTCAGAGAGCTCAAAGAGAAGATGAGTTTCTTTCTCCATCTCTTCTTACATTTACTCCCTCTCTCTCCAGCTTCCTCAGTTCTTCACCTTCTATCTATTCTGCTATTCCATCCTCTCTATGAGCATCTGAGTGCACGCTTGTGTGTCTTTTCGTGTGTGTGTGTGTGTGTGTGTGTGTGGTCTACAGTGAGGGCTGTTTGACTGCTTGATAAGCGAGACACCCAGGCACTGACAGCTTCATCCATCAGCGTGTCTGTCTGACGGACAGGCCTCTGTAGAGAGGTCACACTTCACACGCATATGTCTGTCTGTCCCAGTGTGTGATTGTGTGTGTGTGAGTGTGTCTGTGGTCAGATATAAATATTCCTCTGTGGGGACACACGCATTGACTTTGCCTCAGTCAGAATATCAATGTGAATCTCTGCTCTCCTCTGAAGTGACCTTTTTCTTTCTTCCTGTCTTTCAGTCGGTCTGTTATTTTTCTTTTCCTGTTTACATCATTGTGTTCTCATCCCTTCTTTCTTTCCAAAAACCTTCGTCCCATTCCTCACACGAGTTGAAGTTCGGATCAAGGGAAACACACGCAACATGTTCCTGTGTTTATTTCACCCATTAATCACACGCTGGCATGTGGGTTTATTCACTCAGCGGCTTGACAACCTTGGGAACTCTGCAATGTTCCATATGCATCCATTCACTCGCACACATGAATGACAATATCAGCATGTGAGAAGGTGCATACCAGACCGGTGCAGGAAGAAAGAGCGCTGTCACTCATTTCCCCCGGAGGATCAAAATAGTTCCCAAACACCCGACAAGGAAGTCGCTCCTCGGCAACAGACGCAGCTAAAGGAAGTGAAGAGGAAACTGACCCCTAATTTCTGGACTAATTGACCCCAACATTTTTCCTTATTGTGGGACAACTTTGTTATGGGAACATGATGCATTCATACCAGTGTCGTCATTGTCTTTGTCATTGTGAGATAAGCTGACATGGGGGGGGGCGCATCGATTACTAGTCCCATTGTAACTTAACAGAGTCACAATTACCTCTCGGGACATTTAGTTAAACTACTGAGGTATTTTTGTGTAATCTGTTTGGTTTTGGTTAATTAAGAGTTATCTGACATTACTGTGACTTCGTTTGTTAGATGAGCTGTTTAATCTTCTTTTTTCATAATCTCATTCTACTTTAAACCAATTGAAATATGTTTCTAATAAGTGGGACATTCACAGTTTGATTAATATCTAACTCACTCTAATCCATCTATTACTTTTTACGCAGCCCATTCATTCTATTACTTGTCATTATACTATACTTAAAATTTCATGATAACAGAGAGAACAAAATGCATATATTAATAATCTGTAGTTTACGAAATGTCTAATGACTGAATATATGTTATATGATACATTAATTCATTGCCTTGATTTGTTTAACACATCTGAAAAGACGGCACGGCAAACTTTAGTGCGTCCAACAGGGATTCTGAATGATGATGTTTACCTGAGCTGGAATCTAATCAACCTGCTTGTGGGAATATTCTAAACAAAATACAAATACATCCTCGTGGGTTTCTAATGTTATTCGGTGGATAATTACAACTCCAAGTAATTACGCTCCAAGTTATGCTTTGTATAATGTTACCATTGGGTCTGTGAGTTACAACCGGAGCGCTGAGATTCCTTAAAGCTGAATTAAAAGCACACAGACGAAGCTTGTACCTGTGGATTTCCAGATAACTATCAGTGAGTAACTTTGATACTGTAGGAAAACGATCAAAGTGATATTTAAGGGGATTCGTGGATGGTTTTCTATGATGCACATCCGACATAATGGTACTTTTAGAAAGTTTAAATCACAGCGAATCTAATAAAAACACTGTGTCAAGATTCGTCCATGTTCTGACACAAACTGCAGCGATGGGGCGTTAAGGGATTTTAAATACCTTAACCGCCATGAGCTGTCTCGCTTTCTTCTACAGTTTCATGAAACCAAACACCTGTTGCATATATTTCAAATTGAGGATATTTTACATAGTTTAGATGTAAAAAAAAACAAAAAACACATTCTATCCGTGTCATACGATTCACTGTGTTGACATTTTTGTGACATCTGACATTTTATCTCCCAGTTTTTCACCTCTCTCTCTCTCTCCTCTCTCGCTCTCCTCGACTCTTTCCCAACCATCCTCTCTCGCCCTCTCACTCGAGCGCGCGGTCGCTCTCTCTCTCAGTCAGTCTCACATTCCAGACAAGCTTGGCTCCTTTGTCCTGAATGACATCACAGACACAAGGCCGTGACAGGCAGGACAGGAGGAATGCAGGGCGAGAGACGGAGCGAAACCATAAAAGAGATATATGATATATGGAGGGAGAGGGAGAGAGGGAGGGTAAGCAGATGATGGAGAGAGAGAGAGAGAGAGAGCGAGAGAGAGAGAGAGTCTATGAGGGAATGAGAAAATGTGAAAGAAAAAGGGAAAACCAGAGAGAGGGAGAAAGAATTCCATTGATTCAGCAGGGCATGAATGGACTTCACAGAGGACTCCTCAACCAACACACACACACACACACACACACACACTACTGCCCTCCTATACCCGTCCACTCCCTCCCGCTCAGTCTCTCTCTCTCATCCCTCCGTCTGTCCCCTCCTCCTCCGTTTGTAGGCCTTTCATTAATCTCCTTTAGAGGAATCAAACAACAGCGCCCCCGCCACAAACCCACAGGGAGAAAGTTTCCACACAGGAGCCACTCAGTTACACAGCTTAAGACAACAAGGTTTCACCAAATCAGTCAGATGGGGCAGATAAAAGCTTCGCTGAGGGAGGTTTTATTAGGAGGAAGCATTTGTCGTAGAGTTTGACGAGAGACTATAAACTCTCCTGATGGATGAAGTTAAGAAATGTTTACCTGCTTCAACGACAACTTTGCTGATCGTCCTTAGAGATTTGTATTTATACATGAATGAAGGTTGTTTTATTTCATTCCAGGTTTAAGTACCAGCCACATGGACAACACAAGATAACTCTTGTATTTACAGTATTTTGTCTGTTGATCAATGAGCACTGTCCCTGTCAAATACAATAAACTAATGACTAAAGTAAAAATGTTACCATGAATTGCAGCAATCCTAATAAGTACTTCCAAAAAGTACATGTTCAAGGTGGTGACTTGCCAGCGTAAGGTCAAATCCACTTATTTATAAAGGGCCTTTAACACAAACAAGTTTGTTAGAAAGCACTTCATGATATTAAGAGAGAAGTTAAAATATGATGACATAAAATAAAGAAGACCACTCGTATAAAAATGCAGCAAATCAGTCACACGGAGAGACAACGAAATGAGAGGATTTAAGAAGTTTTCAATATGGAAATGGCCTTAATTTTCTCAAAGTGCCTCATTTAATGTGATCCTTGCCACCTCCCCCGTGCTTCACCCTCGCGAGCACCCGTTTGGAAGCAGCTCCGGTAATCACAGCGGATGACTGCGGGACACCGTGGCCTTCCACAGCCGTTACGGTAGAGAGCAGAAAAGTGGGACTGACGCAGGATGTGGGGACGACGGGCTAGAGCGCTACGTGAAACTTTAACTCCGTGGGCCACAAAATCACACCCGACAGATCGCTTCCCCTCGGACGTCTCAGCGCAACCACATCACAGGCAAAGAGTCTGTCATTGTGTCGGGGGGGAAAGTAAGGGAGGATTACAGGGGAAAAAAGCAAAAGAAAGAAAGTCAGAAGAGTGAAAAGTGAGACAAAAGAAGAGTGAAAAGTGAGACAAAAGAAAAGTGAAAGAGAGAAAGACTTCACGCACTGACCGCCAGGCCACCACGGTGACACAATCATTTGCCGTCGGATCGATAAGTCATTATCGCATTCAACGACAAAACTGCGCACACATTTATGCAAAAAGACACACACACACACACACACACACACACACACACACACACACACACACAATGCAGTTGCACACAGTTATCTACACACCCATACACACAGTCGGAGATTTGAGATATCGAGTGGTTGGATGAACTTTTGCACAAAACCTCTTTGCTGATGCGGTGAAATAATTTCACCCCATTAAAAGCAGCAGAGCGGCCTCGGCCAAACTAATTATGGAGAATTCTGTCAAACTGAAGCGAAGGGGGAGTGGTAAATAAGACAGTGTGTGTCTGTGTGTGTGCAGATGATGTACACAAACCCACAGTGAGCACTGTGCCATCTGCGGATGAAATTAAGAACCAATGCGGCGCATGAAATCCAGAATCTGCTGCAATAATCTAAACCAGATCCCCCTTCATTTTCCAATCAATATCCCTCTGAGTCCATGATAATCTCCACGAACGCTTGAGTGACACGAAACAAAAAGACTCGTGGACGCAGCTGTCAGATGGCGTATTGACGGGCGGCTAATCGAATCCATAACGGCAACGATAATTACTGTAGGTAGGAAATAAGAACGACAATAGCGATCTCTCCATCAAGACGTAGGTTATTATTAGATTAGACGTGCTAAATGGAGCCGCCTCTGGAGTATTTTAGAAGCTTAGGATTCGCAGATAATAAGAGGTTTTCAAGATTTATCTTTTTCTTCACGTTTTTCCGTATTAGCGCAGTGAAAAGACGAAGAGAAAGGAAAGATCATCTTGCAACTGTGCGAAACACAAAAGCTTAATCTGGTTCAACGGTCCCAATTAACATTTAAATGAAAGCGCAATCTCTCTTTTCACTTAGTTCGACAATGAAGCTGATTAACAAACATTCATTTTCCCGGAATTGGTCTTAGTAAGTACAAGAAGAAGAAGAAGAGAAAAACAACACAAAAAAAAGAATAAAGAAAAAGACACATTCTACACACGGAACTGCATCTGACGACCGCTGTGCCCTGCGAGGAGATTAAAATCAAGCGCACACACTTACACACACACACAGCGAAACACTGAGCCAGCGAGTCATTAGTGTGTGAGTGATGGTGTGTTGGGTTTGAGCTGACTCCGGTCTGCATCGGGCCCGAGATGCAATAACAGCAACAAGAGCTGATCACCGAGACAATTACTAATAACCCAGGTTTTTCCTCCATTTTCTGCTTTTCCATCTTTTCGCTTAAATACAAAATCCACACGTGTTTTGCTTTGTAAAAACCTTCATGACCCCGTTGATCTCACTCTTGTTTTTTCTGCTGTCTTCTCCTTTATTTCCCCCTCTCTCCTCTTTTCTCTTAACGCCGTCATCTTTCTCTCTTTCTCCCCTTTCCCTCCTTCTGGCTTTTTATATCTCCCTCGGTTTTCTTAATATCTTTCTCTCAATTCCCCCCCGTGGACAAACAGCTGTTCCATTTAGGGCTTTTGATTAATTTCATAAACTAAATCACCCCCCCGCTGCACTTTTCCTTGTGTGACAAGACGGAGGGAGAGGAAGAGGAAGAGAAAGAGGAGAGGAGAGGAGAGGAAGAGGACTGATGGCACCCTCGCTGGACAAGAAGAGCTTGTCTGTTTGTTTTAGTTTATGGTTTGAAATATTAAATATTTGGTTTACAATAACGTTAAGTGGCCTGGGCCTGAGTTATGGTGCCGCGGTGGCTTCTCTGTTTGTTTTGTTGTTTATGGCTCTGAAATATTAATCTTTTCTTGTAGACTAATAAGGCTAAGTGGTCTGGGGGGGCGAGTGAATTACGGCCTGTGCATCGGCTGCCTTTTGGAGCATTGAGCACATCTACCAGCTCGCAAAGCTCGCGTCCCATTAGCGGCCGTGCATATGTCAATCTATGCAAACACACAGCCGTGTTCTCACGATTTCAAAAACACTGACACATGTTTTCCGATATGGCCATTATTTTAATATCTATTCCGATTTTTCACAGAGGTTTTACTAAATTCACCTTCTCTGATAGTAAACTCTATGGCTGCTTTAAGAATAATTATACATACAGTGTAGAAAAGTATCAACAAAACCCTGGAGGAAAAACTTTTTAAAAATCTGTGCTCAAAGCTGCTCCTCTGTTTTTTAAAAAGAGCGTCTTAGTATTAACCAAAGTACAAAGAAGTTAATCTTATTTGTCAGAATCATTAACGGATAATAAGAAAAACCCTCTGTGTGCTCGTCTCCACATCAGAACCATGAGCTCACAGCGTCCTTCACAGAGAAGAACACAACTCATGTTGATAAAGCGAGTGTGTGTGTGAGTCGCTTTTGTCAGCTCAGAATCATTGGGTGGTTGGTAAATAAGAACTTTTATCCTGGTTAATGGGAAGTAAAATAACCAAAATAACTTTTACAGCTCTTTCAGCGTCACTACCTCGCTGACTGACACACGTCCCCCTCTCTGGATTTCACCAGGTTCAGACGAGGAACTTGCATCTTTGAACGTCACCTCTCGAACTCTGTGAGCCTTCGCGATCTCTCCGCACTTTCAAAATCAAATCTTATGTGTTGTTTTCTCCAAATGATGCAATTCCAAATACTGCTGTCGATTTGGCTTGTTTCCAGCGGATCCTCTGCTCTGTGAGAGGAGCCGCGGGGTAAAATCAAAACTTTTCAATTGAACTTTTAGAGCAAAGACGAATATAGACAACACGTTTTCTCCAATCAGAGTAAAAAGGTAGAGACTTATCTGTTAGTGTCGGGGCAGCTCTGTTGATGCCCTTTACACTTGGCATTTTCTCTAAACAAAAACAGCAGTTTAAATAGTTTTAATCACTTTCATATGCATGTGTGTGTGTTTGTGCAGACTGGCATGCGTTGCTTCCTAACTGTATATGTGTGGTGCGGGTCTCTGGGGGGGGATTATGACTGCATAGAATAATGGCTGTGTGATAATTAATGGGATTAACAGATTAGACAGAAGATTACGGGCTGTTTCCATCGCGACTCCATGGACAGACAGAGAGATGGAAAAGAGGTGAAGGAAAAGGAGGAGGATGAATCAGTGAGATGTGAAAGGAAAGAAGAGCGAGAGAGAACTAACTGTTCCAAGGTCAGAAAGTTATTAGTCAAAAACTGACAGATGTTGAAAATGGTCATGTACTGATTTTATTACTTAGATTTTTTAGATATTGATATAGATCTTGATTTAAAGTTTTGTTTTGTATAAGTTGACATTTGCTTGTATTGAAACAACATTTAACAATTGAGAATTGTGGCTTTTTTGCTTAACAAAAAATGTGATCTTCATTCTTCTTCTAAAAACAAATTGTGCAATTCAACTGAATGTTATTTCCAGTATTTATGTAAGTTTGGTACAAAAGAAAACCAAATTATAAACCTCCACCAAGGAGGTTTTCCCCCCTGTCCGTTGTTTCGTTGGTTGGATTGTTTGAAAGCAATTACACAAGAACGACTGAATGTTTTTCCATGAAACTTCTTTTTTGTGATCTATTGAATTTAAATGTGGTTTCATAAGGAGACTGAGGCGATGGCGGAGGTATGCAGTCCACTGAGAACCAAGTCTCTTATTGTTTTTGACCTCTTTCTTCTGCTCTAAATAATAATGGACAGCGTGAATGTGAAGCCGTCACTGACTCATGCTACTAAACTTTAAATAAGTGCAGGGTTGGTGTTCCACACCTGGCGTGAACCCCGGGGGACCTCACCGGAGTCGGACTGAATGGTGAAGCCCGGATCACTGCTTCTCTGCGCTGCACCTGGATCTGACAACAGCTGTCACACTTCACCAGATGTACCAAACCCTCAGTGCAAACAGTAACGGTCTGGGCGGAAGAAAAAGAGAAATCCTCAGAGACTTAGTGGGAGACAGTCACCTCCAGTCTCTTCACATTGGTCTCAGCAACCGGTAATGTTGTCGGACTGATTCTTTCTGAGAAACCTCCACTTCCATCTTCCTTGGCTGCTTGTAACAGCAAATATTATATCCTGGCAATAACATCCAGCAGGATGTGTCCTGGTGTATTTTAATCATGCAAACCCCTTATTAGATTGTTATTTCTGTGTTGCTCAAGTGCCGTGCGCCGCTGTTTGGGAAACAACAATATAACCGATTCCCAACGTCCGCTCTGTATTTGGAATATATTGAGGTTTTCGGTTTTGTGCGCCCCTGTGTCTAAACACTACCTGCTACCATCAACAACCACCGAGGCTGACATCACGTTTCCTCACACAAACACACACATGCAGACACAGAAACATGATGAACACTATGTCCAGTCTTCGGCCCACACAGAGGCAGACTGGACAAGGCCATGGTCAGACCCAGCCGAGGCCACAGGTCTGCAGATTTCTTGTCATAACATCACAACCTCCTGTCTGGCTTCACACAGGAAACCTTGGGTCAGGTTGTTTTTTTTCAGTCTAAACACATAATAAGCTGTAGTGGAGAAACATGTATATTCACTTTACACCAGACTTCAGTAACTGCAGTCTCCAGAGTATCCAGACTTCAGTAACTGCATTAATTACTTTAAATTTAAGTTTCTTGTAAATATTTAATCAAGGTGAACCTGGAAGATATGAAACAAAATGTACTTTAAATTCAAATAGCATTTTACCAAGAATAAAAACAACTCACAAACAGTTCTTCTCCACTTATTTTCCTTGCTATTGAACTAAATTAAAATTCCAAAGGTAAAACTAGAAAAAATTACTGCCTTGCTCCGTCACAACCAAATTAAATATTTAGTCCACTTCATTATGAAGACTCCTTTGCAAACCGTCATGCGTGGGAGCCACAAAAAAGAAAGCGGAAAGAAGTGCATTAAGAGCAGACATAGGTAATGATTCACTTTGAAATTCATTCATTGTGACATTAGTCATAATACACTTGTTGCTCATTATAAACACATTAGTGTGCTGCTGGCAGGTTGAGAGCTGCTCCGCGTCTGCTCTCCATTACACCCAAACTACACGGAAAAAGAGAAGAGCTCATTGTTCTCCAGTCCACTCGAACCCAGAGAGGGAACACATTCGAGGAGGATTGATATTCCAAATTTATTCCTGCAGAGCCTCAATCTGACAGTGAGAAAAAGAGCCGCGCAAAGTGGAAGGCGCTGAGAGACTTTGGGGAGGAGAAGCACGGTCCAAACCAAAAGCATGGATCACATTATAATTGTTAGTCCAGGGGAAGTGGAGCTTTACTTATTAAAAGTAATTTACAGTCAAGAAGGCAAAAGAGAAATAAGAGAAAAAATCTTGAGCGCAATCGCTTGTAATATGCATATGTGTGTGTGTGTGTGTGTGGGCGCGCGCATGTGCTCTTGTATCAAAGGGCAGGCTACGGTGTTAGCTGGATGTGGATGGAATGTGACACGGCTAACCGCTCCGTGCTGGGACACACAAATACCACCAACGTCACCTACGAAAAGGTCCTTCTCTCGCTCCCCCATCTGCAGACACACAAACGCACATCGGCAGAGTAACACACACACACACACACTCACATCAGGACACGCACTGCACTGAGATCACAGAGAAACAATCTGAGAGCTGCGGAGAGTCCTCGGTCAGAAACCGCGCTGCTGCTGATTGTGCGGTTACTTTGAAGGGCAATTTCATCTGGCTGACAGAAACGTGTGTGTGCGGGAGGAGTGTGTGTTTTTTCAGCACCGGGGGGTCAGTCACCTGGGGTGTTGGGGGAATTTTCTATCAAAATATCCCTGTGTAATAGTAGAACTCCTCACACAGAGCCATACGTGTGCACGTGAGTGCGTTCATTCATGTATCCCCTCAGCTTTTCTTTTTTTTCTTCTGCATATCCTGCAAGAGCAAGTCTGTGAAGCTCTGTGGTTTCTCTGTGCGTGTGCATGCATGTGTTTGGGTATCTATATATATGTACAAGTGTGTGTGTGTGTGTGTGTGTGTGTGTGTGTGTGTGTGTGTGTGTGTGTGTCAGGCTGGCATGAGGCCAAAGTGAATATAATTATTGTTAGTGCTCTTTGGATCTGACAGGACATGTAGAGGCACATAGGCACGCCAGGGAGGTTGTGTGTGTGTGGTGTGTGTGTGTGTGTGTGTGTGTGTGTGTGTGTGTGTGTGTGTGTGTGTGTGTGTGTGTGTGTTTGAGAGAGTGTGTTTGAATTAACAGCAGAGAGATGAAGGAAGCCAGTCCATCATCTACGAGGTCTCTTTTTCTCTCAGTATTTGCGTTTGTGTGTGTGCGCAACATGCAATATGTTGAGAGGAGAGTGGCAGAAAAGAGCTTCACACACTAACTCCTAAATCTCCTCATCACGTTTCTCAAAAGACGACACTATGACTCCAAAAATGTTGTTTGAAGTGCTGCTCACAAATTAAGCATTGAGGGAGCGCTGTCGTATCATAATCACAAAAATGTGCGAAAACTCCCAGAGTGAAATACGCTGAGGGAAATATTGGTACATCTCCGAAAGGCTGTGTAGTTAATAGGATTGACCTTTAATCAAATCTAAAATAAACCCATTTCAAGGTTCCTCCAGGACCTGAGAGTTAAATAAACTCTTTAAAACCTGCAAGAATAATTTGTCCAATTATTTCCTTCCCGTCTCTGTCCAGGTTTTGAATATGCGGTGCAGTTTTCTGTTGTGAAAAGAGGTTTTGTCCTGTGTCTTGTTGTGGTGATGTAGACGGAGAATGTTGTTTGTCACAACAGCAAAAGTGGGATGCAAGAGTGTGTTTTCTGTGTTGAGAGTGCTTGTGCCGAAAAAAAAGGCGAGTGTCAAAACAAATCAGATGTCAGTGCAAAAAACTAAATGGAATTTTTGGCATCAGAAACATCGGTGAGTGCGGCTGCGCGGAGTCGGAGTAATCTCATGTGATCTTGGCACAGATGCAGGTGTCCCTTAGAACTACTGAGGCCCCCAATCATATACAATTCTCTTCACACAGGTTTCAATTCGATATAAGTTCTTCAGCCATCGGAAAATGTTTGCATGCAACAGCAGAAATGCAGTTTCGTTGGAAATGGGGTAATAAATTGAGTATGACACAGTCCGTACCGGCGGAGGTTGAGAGGTTATTTTTCCAATATCCGTCATCCAAAAGTGTTTGCTGGACGTATGGAAGCTTTTGCCTTTTCCTTGATTGCATCCCCTTAGTCGTCTGATGGCAGCAGAAATGCTACCCTTCATCTGCAGCATTTAATTAAAGGGATGAGGTGCATACGCGTGTTCAACAGCTCAATGGCTCATTCACTGTTTGTACTGTGACTGCACTTGTTGGTGCAACCATCAGCGAGCTGTTGCACAAAAGGTACAGACGTTTCTCGATGGTGCATTTGTGCACAGTAAACTGGTCACTTCCATAAAGTTTACAAGCTGGAAAAAAAACCTATAATATCACATATTAAAATGGTATCTTCTAATTTGCAATAAACAGGAAACAGTTTTAAGTAGAAAGGACAAAATGCATGTGAATCTATTCAAAAGGAGTTTTATGCTTTTTCTTTCCTGTTGTGTGTTCTGTAGGTTTCTGTGTATGTAAATAGTCTGAATAGTGAAAATGCCAAAAGTCTGCAAATGTCTTCAGCAAATACTTCCAGAAATCCAAATACTGCACAATGTATTCACTCTAGTGGCTGGTCTGGCACGCTCCCTAAAAAGAGTCAGGTAAACTAAAGTGGAGGCCAATGTTTCCTACACACATTGGAAGCAGTTGACTGATCACAACGGACTGGGCCTGTCAGATCAAGTGTTTCAGACAGATGCTGAGAAGAGGAGCTGCAGCAATGGACAGGTGACATGCTGTGAAAAAGTCCCGTAAGCTTTTCACAAAGTCCAGAAGCTTGAATTCAGTGTTTTGGAAACTTCAAACTTCTCTGTTAGTCAAGTTTGTCTGAATTACTTCCAGATGAAAAAGTCGGTAGCTCCTTCATTTCACTGATTGGCCGTGATTGACATGAGCCCAAACCACACACACTAGTTATCTTTCCCTAATGCGACCTCCGTTATAACTGAGCCTCAGCTGCACAGACACTTCTGGTCGATGAAAATTACACATAATGATAATCCAATGGTCACACACAAGCGAGTCGCTGAACACTCTGCCTTTTGCATTCGCCTCTTGATTCCAGGGTCCTGTGGTGTCTTAAATCGAAGCGCTGCAAAATACTCCTAATAATACATCTGCCGAACCCCTGCCCCTGCATCATTTCACAGAGGGAGAGAGAGACTGACCAGAGGAGACAGAGGAGGTGAAGACAGGAAGCAGACAGAGGTACGGAGAGAACGAGATGAAGCATTTTAGACAAAAGAGTTGACAGCAGGAGAAAAAAACGATGGAGAATGGAGATAAAAACAAACAAGAGCGTGAGGAGATAAGTGTAAAATTTACACATGAGAGAAAGGATAAGAAAGAGGGAGAATATTAAAGGCTGGAGGACGTAGAGAGGAAAACACTGGAGCAAGCTGCAGGAGAGATGTGAAAGAAGAGAGGGAGCATGGGAAAGAAGCAAAGTGTTTGAGGGAGCTTTATGTGGCGCTTGGGTTGATGAAATCTTGAATGACCCCCTGCCGTGGACCGCTCATTGAGGGTGCGTCCCCACTCACACACACACACACGGAAACAGACTTTCACACAAACAAACACAGACACAAAACGTGGGCTTAAACTTGTGGAATTCACATTCACGAAAATGTATACATCTCCTCTTTTTGTGCGAATGTGGTGACACACGCCCCTTACACACGCGCGCACACGCACACACGCACACACCAGACCCCGTCTCTACCGCCGTCCCAAGCTTTCATACCGTTGTCCTGCTTCTGTCCCCTTCCCCTCTCCTCACGCTGAGCTCCCTGCTCTGCTTCCCCTCCACTTTCTTCTCCTCTCCATCACTCCTCACACTAAACGTGAGGTGACAGTCCGTAGCCAGGGACGAATAGATCAACACAGAGACGATAGAAAGAGCGAGACGGGGGAAAACCAGAGGGTGAGCAACCTCTCGACAGGAGGAGAGGGGACGGGATAAAGAATAAAATGAAAAGGTTTTAGTTTTAGAGAAATATGGAGGCAGATAAGGGAGAGTGTTGTAAATATCCAGCTACAATTTCACTTGTTTCTCACATTTTATTAAAAAAGTTATACAGGATAAAAACTAAATGCAAAGTGTTGATGCCTGATTCAATCCATCAAACTCTTTTCTGTGATTTGAGAAGGATAATATAAATAAATGCATTTAAAAAAAAGGCAAAGTGGGACGAAGGCACAAAGTGAACAGTAAATATGAGGCTTATAATATATGTGCAGAGTATTGTTGCCTTAAACCGTTGAAATCCTCTCATCAGACGCACGCAGAGGACACAACTACTCTTTATGATGTACAAACAGGCGCCTCTGAGGTTAAAAGAAAACTTAACACACGCCGCAGTGGCTCTGAAGTTTGGTCTGGATTTTTCTCTTGTTCTCAGGGTGACTAAAAATATTTCAGCTCATATTCTGTTTTATTTCCCTGCAGGGTGAAATCTCTCTTAAAATAAAAGCTGCTTGCTTATGATTTGAACTTTAAAAAAGTAAGTCTGAAATGTATCGTCCAGTGAAGTGCGGCCGCCTCATTCCATTTCATTTAGGAGGCAAATAACCTTCATTACACACAAATAACTAAGAAAATAACACAATGACAACAAATACTCACTTTCTGTTAATGTTAACCTCCTGCTAACGATCAGGTGAGGAACTCAAACAGGCAAAGAAATATGTACGTAAGGAAAAATCATTTTAATGTCAACTCAAACAAACTATCCCCCCCCCTCTCCATTAAACAGCATTAAACACAGCCACCGGGTCCGCTTTAATGTGCCGCTTCTCCTTTGTGCCATTAAAAAGAAACAAGTGCATAATTCAGCTGCTATGAGTGTGTTTGAGGCCAATGTTTATTTCAGGAATTCAAAGGATATGTTTTCAGCTTTGCTCATTATTTGGAGATGATGACGGTAAACAAAATACTGTGGCGCCATTTCAAGGTGTCTGAACCTTAATTACATTTTTAATAAACTCCCTGGCATCCGCGCGCGCGCGTGTGTGCAAATTACCCACGAGAAAAGCATTTTGTGTGTGTCTGTGTGCTTCTTGTGTATTTTCTAAAGGGTAATTTGTGGACAAAGGCACACACACACACACACACACACACACACACACACACACACACACACACACACACACACACACACACACACACACACACACACACACACACACACACACACACACAAAGTTAATGTACTGTACACATATGAACACACACACACACAGACGCACATGGATGGCCAGATGCTACATGGGCCATATCTGGTGAACTCCAAGACACGTTGATATTGAAGCTTCTAATGGCCGTCATTAATCACATGATACTAAATCACTTTAGAGATAGAGAGGGCGGGAGGGAGGGGAGTGAGAGGGAGAGGGAGAGAGGGGAAATAAAATGGAAAATGTGATAGAGGACAAAGGTAAGAGAGAGTGAGGATGGATCTGAGGAAGAGGCATTCGGAAAGGACGAGAGAAAAGGAGAGCGATTTGAGGGATCAATAATTTACTATGATGACATCGATTTTTCAGAACACACACACACACACACACACACACACACACACACACACACACACACACACACACACACACACACACACACACACACACACACACACACACACACACACAATAATTTTGTGTGGTGCTTGCCAGTGATATTCGCAGCAGCCCTAATGGTAGTGTTACACTTTGTGTTATATTAAAGATCATTTGATAAACCCCTTCTAGTTTCTTAAATTTCAGGGTGACCTTGCCTTAACATAATTAATCAAGATTTGATAAAATGCAGAAACATATCACATGATCTGCAGAAGATAGTGTAGCTTTAGTTCTACCTGATGTTTTAGGGGCGGTTGTGGCTCAGGGGGTGGAGCGGGTCGTCCACTAACCTGACGGCAGTATCGGCAGCGTGTGATAGAAGAAGTGCAGCATATGAATGTGGTGTGTGATGTAAAGCACTTTGATACGACTACAAAAGTGCTAGGCTTTACATAAATAGTCCATTTACCAATTCTGGGGAAACTGTCTTTGAAATATACTGGATCTTTCTTAGGGGGTGTCTAAAAAGTATTTTTTATTAAAATTTGGATATATTGGATAGGCACTACAGTTCTTGGCATCTTTCAAAAACCGTTAAATTCTACCATGAACTGTTTTTTCTGTCCTTGAGCAGTGGAACTTGGATACGATGAAGTTAAGCTACAACAAACACAAGCTGGTGCATCTCTGTGTTGTTTAGCCCACACATCTGCAGCTTCATGTTTCTGGCTGTTCCTTTAATCCACTGCTTGTTTCTATTCGTGATGGTTTTAATTTGCTGTGTTGCCGCCGCCGCCGCTACTGTTGACTTCTTCCTCCGATTACCATGGTTACTTGTGAATCTGACCTTTTTAATTAACACTTCCACTCTGTTGAAGTTACTTTGTCTGCAGCATTGTTCGTAGTTTATCTATCCAGCTGCATTACGTAATAATGAAATAAACAACTCGGGAACAAAATATTCTTTAACACCTCATTACCAATTTTATGACGGGTGTTATCGTGAGCCATGAGATGTGATACTGCAAACCCCCCTAAGAACAGGAGAGAGAAACCAGAGTGTGAGATGTTCTCCGTTTCCTGCCTCTGGCTTGTGGTTTGCTGTTCGTGTGGCGAGACCAAAGGCGGCACCCATATCATTAGCTGTGCAGACGTATGAACACGTCCCGTCTATAAACAGTCAACAACACTGAGGCAAAACACTTCAGCCTTGAACGTGACCCAAAAGCCAAAAAGCACACATCAGTGAGGCTGCCATCAGAATGACTGGCCTCACTGTGTGTGTGTGTGTGTGTGTGTGTGTGTGAGCACATCACATAACCACTGTGTGAAGGGTAAATAACCGGGTTTGATGCTGCCAGGGGAAATTCCCCAGTCAGATTATATACAGATCAATTTTCATGTGGGTTTAGGGGTAGACAGATGTTGCTATGCATTTATCACTACTTGCGCCCAAGTACACACACACACAGACACACACACAAGCAGATGCCATGACTTCATCCGCAACACCCCGGACATCAACACTGAGACACACACAACTAATTAAATGGATTACTTTCACCGTGACAGTTAATGAACTTGTTCTTGTTGTGACATTGGATACTGTTATCATTTGACCCACTGCTCTGGAGAGAAAACCCACATATTTCCATGCTTGGCTCCGCTCACAGTCACAAATGTTCGTATGTGCACAGAAGACATGGTAAAGCATCTGTTCACTGAATGACTACAAGTCCTCGTTCAAGCTGGCAGTCGCCTGCTTTACGTTTTTCATTAGCACTGTTTGCATTGAGCAGATGTTGTTTAAAATGAGTGCAACATAGAGGCCAGGTGGGAATAGCTATTTTTTTCAATGCAAAACAAAATTAAGTTAAGGTGCAGTGAGCAAATGATGATAGTTGAGAAGAACATGAAGTGATTCTTCAAGATCTGCATTTATTATTATTCACGAGAAAAGACACGGAGCGCCACCGTCGGTCGGACCTGAGCGAGACGACTGTCGGTCCCCTGGTGGAGAACAGACACTGAGGAGAGGTGGAGCAGTGACACCTTCGCTACAAGGAAGAGGAACACAGGTGTACACAGGCTGCTCGGTCGAGCTTCAGTGCATCACACCGGAGCAGAACAGAAAGTGATAAGCTGAAACAAGGACACTGAATCCGACACTAGAGAGCTGGTGGCAGCCATTGGAGGGAGGGAAGGTTGATAAGGTTGCTGGATGGATGGATGGATGAATTACCTACTCCACAAGAGCTCATTGTGGCAAAGTGAGGCTTGTTGCAAGGTTTTCTCATCTGCAAACCAAGATAGGGCCCACAAAACATTTTTTTTTTTTTAAATAGAACATTAAGAAAATTGCTTCTTTGAAAGAGTTGAAAGGAAACTTCAAAGGGATAATTACTCCCCATTAGGAATTTTCAACCATACAGATTTAATAGTTCATGGCCAGGGGCCGTGTTTTTTGGACTGCGCAATGAGGATGCAAAACAATACGAGGAATTCTGTTTTTAGAGAATTAGCGGTCACGTATCTGGATTTTAATCCAGGACTTTAGCTTTTAATTCTTGGGAAACATCCATGGTTACAACAACAAGACGGCTGAGAGGGAGTGAACAGTTGTCTCCTTGCTCTAGGTCATGAAACGCATCTTCTTGCGTCCTACTAAGCTTTGCCAAAAGGTAAAGTTGATCTAACCTCGACCACATTAGCACTAAAAGAAAAAAACCCAGTGGCTCAGTCAGTGCACAGCGGTTCACTGGCTAAGCCTCGCCTCGGTTTATGTAAACTACTTTTAGAGGGAAACACAAGCACACTGAACCACTGCCGTGTTCGAGGAAAGTCTGAAGAGCCATTAAACCAAAGATCAAATCAATAATGACATCCTGCATCACATTACTCTGCTGCCTTCAGCCTATGACACCAGTATGTAATCGAATAAATTATGTTCCATTTACCCATGAGGCCATTAATCCCAATCTAATGGCTAAGCTTTGGATCTGAATTGACTTTCAATAGCCTGTAATACCTTCAAAAATCTAAGGACAGGAGGGTAAGTGAGGTTCTACCAAAAGCTTGATTCTCCCCCCTTACCCTTGACATTGCTCTATCCTGTAGTTTGAATTTCATAATAGGCAGCCGTCCGGTTTCCTATATCTAAAGGATTTCTGAAGATATGAAAAAATTGTTGTGATGTAAAAACCTCAAATGAATAATTCAGTTTTTCCACTACAATGGACAGCAGACATAGTCTCCCAGGAAATGTGTCTTGAGCCCTGGAAATAAAAAAACACGAGATTGAATTCCGTAATGACAATAGAGGCCAGATCTAATAAGCTGTGCTAATACCTCTTTTAAAAGGGGTATTTGATGCTCGCCGTGTTTGACGTTAGCCCGTCATTAACCTGGAGGTCACGGTATCGAGACAGACGAGGACAAAGACGGAATTTTTAGCACATAGGCGGGTTCGGTTTAACATGGACAAAGTGATGATAGAGAAAACTTCACAGCATTTATTTCAACGCTGTAGTATGAAAAATGTAGGATGAGCTGTACATGTTGATGCAATATCTATGATATTAATAATATAGAACTCTTTAAGGTGTAGAATACCTGCATGATATTGCTATTTAAGTAAAAATATTTAACGTAATAGCAGCAAAATGTATTTTAACAAAAAAATCAGTTTTTCACATGTATTATATATACACAATAATATATATAATAATGCCAATAGATGATTAATACTTAATAATCAGTGTGTGAGAAGCATGTTACTTATAGTTATAGTTACATATATATAGTTATTAGTTAGTTGTAGTTACTGTTGTAGCTGCAGCAGATAAAACTACTTTTTACTACTACTTTACACATGGAAATACTTAAGTAAAGCTCAGTAATTAGTACTTGAGTAAATATACTCACTTTCTGACACTGGTACTGTATATACACACACGTGAACCTTGCACATACTCTCCCAAACCAACTTCTAGGAGTGAGCAATGGCTGGAACAGGTTCATTTTCAAAAAAAAGTATCATATCTCAAAGACAAATATTCACATTGCCTCCATTCAGCCTCCGATGAAAGACTATTTAGTTTCAGAGTCTGACTCGGAGAGAGCTGCGATAACACACATGCTTGAGAGTGTGCACACAGCGGAGTCTGGCTGTGGATGGATGAGTTCATTAATGTGGGGCTACATGTGCCAAAAACAATCTTTCTGTCCGTGTAAAAATGTGTATATGCTTTGCGTTCATGCATCTTACATAGTGTGTGTCCACTCTCAGTTGTGTGTGCACTGTAAGGGTGAGTGAGTGTCTCTGTGGGAGTGTTATGTATCTAATTGCTGTATGCTTTAATAATTTACATTCTCTACTCTCTGATGCCCATCATTAAGAAATGAGGGAATTACACCCAGCTGCATGAGTGCACGTCAATGTGAGTGTGTCTGCGCACATATGCTTGTGTCTGTGCAGCTTTGTGTGCGTGTGTGTGTGTTTACATTGTTGAGTATATAATCGAGGAGGTTTGCATTTGTGCACATACAGTATATGTGTGTACATCTGAGTGTATCCCTGCCTGCTCATGAAAGTGTGTGTGTGTGTGTGTGTATGCATGGCCCTGCCGTTTGTGTGTGTGTGCGTGTCTGTGTGTGTGTGTGTGTGTGTGTCTTCTCTGAACCTCTTCCGACCATTACGGTAAATGTACATTATTCATTGTGACCTGCCAAGATCATTATCAACAGAGAGCAGAGACGGACAGAAGGAAATGAAAGGCTGGTCGGGGGAGCAATGGAAGCGTGTTTTGTCCTGTTGGATAAATAACATTTTACCTTTTGTCACTGACTCCGGCTTGATCACACAATATGTTATCTGATTTATCTGAACCCTGATGCGTTTGTCTTTTTATATTCCCCTTGTATCCACCTCTCAAGAGGCTTCATAGTGAGATCAAACATGTTCCCACTGTTTGTTTTCATTGTGATCGTGCAATCCCATAAGTAGGGACTCTGAAGTTTTACTTTATTCGACTAACATGTATACTTTTATCTAGAATAGGCTTTAAAATAAATATTTGCATGAGCCCGATGATGTACCTGGACCTCATCACGGTGGCTAATGAGGGCTGTATAAGCATATTAACCTCTAATCTATTGTCCTCCTATTTTAGCCGTTGCCTGGATAATAGCTTCTTATTTATTTGTGCAGTAACGAGCCAAGAATGCTGAGTAATTCTTGAATATTTTCCGAGAGGCTTCATAGAAGGAAATCTGTAATTTGGTCATATTTATCAGGGGAAATGAAGGAAGGCTGATTGATACAGTAAATCATTTCCAAATAAGTCCATGTGCTACACACAGAATCACAACAGCTGAATATGCAACGTGTCCAAAGGCAAACACATATTCATACACATCCAATTATCCCATAATAAGCACATACGACATAATTCCCAGTAACTAGGGGAAAATAAAGTCAGTTAATATGCAATTTGCTTTTGCTATTTCAATATGATTTCCCAGTAATAGTTTAAAAAAATATGTTTGATAAGTGACATATCATCATCACACACACACACACGTCCTGAATAATTCTGTAGTCATGCTCAGAGCAGCGGTGCAATCTTATTATTAATTCTGCCTTCATTTCCCAGAAGCATTTTCACAATGTCAACCATCTCTTTTCATTGAAAGTCAGCACTGTAACAAAATACCATCGGGAAACCGCCCGCAGCCAAAAGTGAATTAGGTTAATTATCTCTTAATAAGCTTTACAGAGATAATACAACAGCAGCCACAGAGAGAGAGACATACATGACGAACCCGAGGCCAACAAATCCAATTTTTATTCCGAGTCTAATCACAAAACGCTGAATGTCAACACTGCAATTTACAAAATGACCACAGCGGATGTAAGTGGACCTCTGTTGCCATTACAACATCGGTTATCACAGAAACAACTGGAGCGTGAAAATGCTGAGTAAGGACGTTCAGTCCTGTGTCTCCATCAGTGTGGGCGTTCTACTGTTCTTTTTCTGACGCCATTTTGTGCCATGGGAAACCACGTCGTACAAAACAATGTCAAACAACAACAAACCTAAATTTATATGTGGAGGAAAACTGCCCAAAAAACTGGTGAACTTTAGTATTTTCAAATCAATTTCATTTAATTTCTCTTATTGTCTGAATTTACATTTTATAGTTGTCTACATTATGTGCTCCGTCCTATGTCGAGCTGATATATGACACAGTTAAAGTGCCATACATTGTTTTAAAAATTAAACTTCAATAGAGAGAAAGAACAACACTCTGCTATGGTTTAATTTACATAAACTACAAACTGTAAAAGTATGATCTGAAACAAATTGCAGTTTATTTCTCTTCTCGGATGTTAGAAAAAAGGTAAATGAGCGAAAAAGTAAAAGATAAATCAGAGAATCCAAAACAAATTGAAATTAAAACAATATGACAGAAAGGACAATGAGGAGAATGAAAATGAGGAGAGTGTCAAACAGAAAAAAAAGAAGAAAGGACAAAAACAAAGAGGGAGAAGATGGAGAGAAAGTGGATGGAGGGAGGGTGGAAGAGAAAAGAGAGTCAGTCGAGTGTAGTATTGTTTTGATGATTTCATCTCTCTCTCCGATTAGCAGACAATAACTTTTTCCATCCAGACATGCAGAGAGAGAAATATGAAATTATTTCTTTTCTCCTCTCGACTCTTCTGATACCGTTAATCTCACTTCCTCACCCAGCTGCTGACACACACACACACACACACACACACACACACACACACACACACACACACACACACACACACACACACACACACACACACACACACACACAGCTGTTTGCTGAGAGAAGCCTCTGAACATATACACGATTTATTGCTCTCGTTCTCTGTTAAAAAAAGAAAATACTGAAGCAAACTGCTGAACGAGTCTGTTATTCACCACAAACATCTTTCATCGCCTAACAGATTCTTCTCAACACTAAAAAGAGATGGAGGTTAAGTAAATCAAAAAACATCATCTGTCTCTGATAATGATTCACATCACAGCAGATGATTTCGTTGTGGATGGATGCAAAACTAAAATAACTCCAGCTCGATATATAACGAGCTACGTCACCTACAGAGCATCCGAAGAGCAAACAGCTGCTTCGCCATGGCAACAATATTCTAAATGTGATAAGATGATAACAGAGAAGTTTCACAAGTCTTAAATTAGCATCTGAATGCACATTTGCATTAGAATACACAATACAGAAAGACATATGTGCAGTTTTTGGCAAATAACTAAATAATGGGAGCATCTGCAGCATTGCACAGATTCATATATGGATGGTTCCATCACAATAGTTCACTATTTCTTAATGGTGAATATTGCTTATATGTTCCATAGTGTGAATGTTTCTCCTCCTGCACCTCCAGCAGATGCAGATACTCAATCTGACACTCGGTCGAAGACTAGTTTGACACCTGCGATTAGAGACAATCAAAGGTGTGGCAACACACAGGAAAGCAGAAATATGTGTGATCATGATGTGTCTGAATAACTGGGAAAAAAAGTTATTTCCAGACTGGGATTATTCCCGTGAACTCCGTCTCAAGTCTGAACGACAACTTAGAAGGTGGGAACATTTAGTCACAAAAGTTGCAGAGCGGCTAAAGTCATAGCTTATCAATCAATTAACATAATTAACTTTCATTTGAATGTCTCAAATGTTTCACTTTTGTCACCAGACTGTTCAGCCCACACAGACATTGTTAATGATTAATGTGCATATCATTGAGATGAAGTATTAACCTGTCACATCTGATTCTTTTACTTTTTCGGTCTGATGGAAAAATATGGAGGCGTGTGAAAGTGCCTATTTACATTCATTATACATTCATGATTCCCCGTCCCTGTATTGTATAAGATTGCATATTGTTCTATGGGAAGAGCAAATAACTTCGTACTGCTCAAACCTAAATACTCTTTAGTATTGTTCACATTTAAATTGGGGTCTCTTTATATATACCTCACATATGCATCTGTATCAGTAACTCAACTGTCTCTCAAAGACACAGATCGTCACAGTAAAGCTCCCACACGATATATAACAGAAAATGAAGCCATGTCGAGTTGAACGATTTTCACATTCAAATCAAAGGCGAAAACAGTGAGTAAATGTTTTGCAGTTCATGGAGGATTTGTTGAAAAAGAAAGAAATGCAGAAGGAGACATACACAGACACACAGACAGACAGACAGACACACACACACACACACACACACCATTAGATGCACAACTAAAAATCTGCCAAAAACATCCAGTTTCAAACTGTAAAATACATAATTAGACTTGTGGTTGTCTGTTTGTGTTTGCACGCTGACCGTTTGATGGGAAGCCTGCACAAATAACTAGCGAGCTTGAGCTTTAGTTTGTGCACACACACACACACACTCACACACAGACACACACACCAATACAGCCCACATTCTTGTCCAGCCAAAACTAACATCTCTGTATTTTTCCACAATAAGAGCAGCTCATTCGACACAGGAGCTATGTTTGTTTGAGACTCCTTTCATCCGCCCACCCCGACAAGTGTGTGTGTGTGTGTGTGTGTGTGTGTGTGTGTGTGAACATCCAGAAGGCAGTGTTTGTTTACCCTGAACACAAGTGGAGTTCCTGTTTCCCATATCCCTTTCTCTACAGCTTCTTTTTTCCACATCCGGCGACTAAGTTTTACCTCTTTTTTTTTTTTTTAAATCAACCACTTCTGGAAGGTATATTTCTGTAGATTGAGCTCCAGTGTGCTCCAAAGAACGAATCTTAATATTAACGCCTTCTTTAAGCTGTAACATTGATCGCACTGTTGCCTTCTATACGATCTTACATTTCCTGTCCCTGCCGTCTCCCTGTCTTTTCCCAAGCTGTTGTGTTCTGTGAGTATATGTGTCCTCTGGGACCGTCCCATTTAGCCACACTCCAGGCTCACAGCTGCCAGGTCCCCAGAGAGTGGACCAACAGGCTGGTGTAATTGAGACATCTCCAGTGCTGCCGCTACAGTGTGTCTCACACTTGGGTTCCTGCAAAACACAGCAGTCGTCCATTCATCAGAGACACACATCACTGTGCCACTGCTGCTCCTTAAACTTTGACACTTCTCTCTAGTCCTACAACTTTCACTATCAGCTTTTAACTGCTGCTCTTGCTACACCTTCTCCAAACACTACACGCTGTGCATCCTGTCATTTTAGTTTAAAGTGTGATAATTACTTCTATTCATAGTTATGCTCTAAATAGTTTATTTTAGCACAACTACTGTAATTCACGAATTTTATAGCTACCAGTCCTCAATTTGCTTCTACAACCACCCACTACACCTACTTTAACTATAGCTGAGGACAGACACTGCCCTCCAAAGGAGAAATGCTGTTTAAAGAGGAACCCCCAAAGAATGACGTACAGAGAAACCACATTATGGAAGTATCCTAACCAAATAACACAGAGCCCAAGGTCCAATGCCCTGAAGATGGGATTCTAGAAGGGCGCCTCCAGAGTTCATGTGTCCGCCGCGGCTAACGCCCAAATTCGTCCACGTTAAAGACGGTGAAATAAAATCCTGGATCCACACGTTTATCCGAATTCGGCATAATCCAGAGTTTATTATCTTTGTGTAATCCTGCAAACTCACACTGATGAAAACATAACCTTCTCGGCGTGTAGGTCATAACATCGTGTGGAAGCGCAGTTACAGCAACACTAAACAAACACCGTCTTCTCCAACTTTGTCTCGACAAACAGCTTTTCATTGACAATACCAACAATTTCTTGGAAAATGCCGCAGAAGATTTCTCTCTTTGTGTCTGTGCAGCAGAAAAAAAACACTCCTGCAGCATCTTAAAGGGCGACGCTGTCCGCCTGTATATTATCATCACTTTAATAAGTCACTGAGTAAGTGGGAAACAATCTTCTCTGGAAGTGCAGATTAGTTTGAAATGGCCCAACTAGACTAAATGGAGAAGTCACTTTTATCCTTAGGCATGAAATTATGTTAGAGGATGGTCCATTACACACACACACACACACACACACACATTTAGAGAATATAGGCAGAAAAAAATATAGTGAGCATGCACACTCTTCGAAGATGCATGATTACACATTATGCATGTTGGATTCTACATTCAGACTTCACCCATACGTGCACTCTTTGTACACTCTGCTCTCTTGACTTACATCAATGCGTTAATTTTCTTTCCTCCTCTTTCATTTGTTTTCCCTGACTTTCATCCACAGACGCGTTGTCTCATTGTGTCTCTTTGCGTTACTCTCATCCTCGTCGCACGACCAACTCCGCACACATCACAGTTAGTCGAAACCCCTTTATCTGAGCGGATGAGAGTCGAGGGGACGCTTGCTAATTCTCTCACTTCTCCGTGTCAGAGCTTTAGAGCAGCAATGGAAGGCTAGAGAATATAGATGAAACATTTTGGAGAACCTTAATAAAAATGCACAGTGAAACCTTTACGTCATGTATGGAATGGATTTTCATACCATTTTGATATGCTTGTAAAACTGAACCCTGTCTGCAGGAGTCATATGTGCAATATATTTTATAGTAAAAGTTGCCGATGGCTGCAGTGGAATTTAAAATTCCATAACGATGAGCCGGGAAAATCTATTTTTGATGAGTTGCCCTGGTCCTGAAATGTCATCGAGAATATTAAGACAGTTTCAAGAGACAAGGTTATTAAGTCGTAGCTTCACTTTAACAGGCATGAACCAGTTCTCACTTATTTTCAAGGATAATAATTGACTTTAAAGCTTCAATGGTGAACTACTCACAATCTGCTTGGGGGGGGCAGCTTTCCAAAATGCACGGTACATTAAAAAACAGATTATCTATGTGTTTAAAGAACATTATCACTCAGTGTATGGGTATTACACCAACTTGAAACACCGAGACGTATGAGTCTTCCTCTACTTTTCTTGTTGAAGTGTTTGTTTCCACCTGTGAGGCAACAGTGTGCGACTGTTTCTAAAAGAGCAGAACACTGAGGAAAGTGTTTGTAACACTGAGCAGTTTCTCTGTCTGAGCTTTGACAAGACCTTTTTGCCTGGGTTTCGGTTTTAGGTGTGGGACACATTGGACTGAGTGGATGTGACAGAGCTGCCTGCACGGGTCATCGGGAGCGGACGGTTTTACCTCTCGGAACATTTGACATTTGGACAGAGACACACACACACAGACAGAGACAGAGAGAGAGATGGAGAGATAAATGGCCGATGAGCATGTTTTCATGGATATCTGACCATTCCGGAGTCGCTTGACGTCAATGGAGCAACCTCACGGCTGGACACTGAGCCAGGAGGAATAGTTTCTGGTCAAAGCCTCTCCTTTCTCTCTCTCATGCACACACACACACACACGCACAATTACCAACACACGGACACACACAAAATTGTAAAAAGGGCCGAGACAGCCTAGAAATTTCAGTTTCACTGGATACTAATCAAGAGGGAACAGGCATTTACCTTCCTGGCACAGAAACAAAACACACAGTGACAGCCACAGAAGCACACACACAGGCACACACACACGCACACACACACACAAATGCGTGCACAGACACACACACTGACAAAACCGCAGCTTTGAATTTTGGCAAAAACAAAGATGCACACCCACAAAGACAGTGACAAATTAATATGAAGCGCACAACAAGGCGCCCACAAGCAGCAACACCTAGATATACAAACCACAAACACACAGACACACACAATTCACTGACATTTGTGTTTTGCTGCATGTCAACTGTAGGAGAGCAGAGCGAATAAAAGAGACGAGATAATAATACAGTCGCTTTATTCCACTACCTATGGATGGGTAATTAATGAGAGAGAGAGAGAAGCAGAGAGAGAGAGAGAGAGAGAGAGAGAGAGAGAGAGAAAACACAATGAACCCTGACTCACCTCAATTTACAGATGAGCCCTATTTTTTTTTATTGTGAGTCGGCGGTGGATCAAAACTTACTTTTGAATCAAATATATGATTTTGAACCCCAGAGCCATTTTATACCTGTTAATGAAACAGTCAGTGATCTAAGAAAATCTGGAGAGTAGAGGAGAGGAAGAGAGAAGGAGAGGAAGAGAGGGGGAAGATGAAGGGGAGAGGAGAGGAAGACGAAGACGAAGACGAATATGTGAGGCGAGGAAGGGGAAGAGGAGAGGAGGAAGAGAAGAGAAGAGAGAAAGAGGAGAGGCGAGGAAAGGAAAGGCGTGATTCGATAGAGAGAGACAGATGAGGAGAGGATGAAGAGAGGATGAAGAGAGGACAGAAAAAGGAGCGAAAGAGGAGAGGCGAGGAAGAGGAGAGGAGAGGAGAGGAAGAGGAGACAATGTGATTGGATAGAGGGCCCATTGAGGAATCAAGAGTCAATATTCTCAGTTCCAGGAGAAAAGAAATTCAACAGGTGATGACGAATGGAAAAACTGAATAAAGTTGTACCTTCTTCAGATTGATATAACAAGAGGAGGTGCAGGGTTATTAAAAGGGAGCAAAGAACAAGGAGGCGAGAGGACCCTCTGTATCTCGCACTGCCAATTACCAGACGTATTTCCACGGTTTTGTTTCATGCAGAGCATCCGAGTGGAACGGAGCTGGAGCAGTGAGAGTTTAATTGGAGCGAGGATCAGCGTTTTAGAAGATTCAACGTGACGCTCCGGCCGAGTTCAGCCTCCAGTTTGCGGCAATTGGCTTTTTGTCTGCATACTATTTATCCATGTGCCCATTAAGCTGTTTACCAGCAATGTTCGACTGTGCTTCAAAATCCCATTGGCTGCAAAACCATAATACTTATTATTCTATTTTAATATGGGAACACATTATATATTCTCATCAAATATTGAGTTTCCTCCTGTTTTACCATTTATAAGAGGAAACCCAGATGGCATTTCACTGTGTTCTGTCTTTTTCCTCTTTTAGAATTCACAGCAGCTATTTTACTTTCTCTCATCGCTGCATTCACGTGTTTTGGTCTAATACGAACAAAGATCCTGGTTTCTTCCCTGCACTGTTTTCTGTGTTGGCTCCTGGTCCACGTCTGCATCCACCTGGTTTTTAACTAACTTAGTTTCTCTCCATTATTTCTTCTGAAACTTCTACTAGATCTGGACGAGTTGATCCACAAGCCCTTGTTTTTTTAATTGGCGTTTGCAGTGTTGCTCTTCTTCTACTCGTCTTTTTACAACATAGCTCAAACTCTCTCTGTACTTTGGTTTAATCTGACACATCACATTTTAGTCAGGCAATGACCAGCTATCACCAGGAAATCACTACTTACTCTTTCATGTAATTAATTGATATACTTGCTGCACTTTGAATGAAACATTTATTTTTTCTACAATATTTTTTACTGTGATTTTCATGCAGAAGAAAAAAGAATATTAACTAAATCAGTCAAACTGAATTTTTCCTTCTCGCAATGTACATGTTTATCAATTCTATAGAATAGATTTGCAGATGGGACAACACAATATAAAATTTGTATTAAATGGTAAAAGTCAATAGGCAATTTCTGCAAGGATTAAAAAAATATGTTTGTGCCCTTTCAGGATCTGCAGATCATGTTTAAAAGTTAAAAACTTACAGGCATTGAGAAGAAAAGGAGGACGGCGCACTTTGCCTCGCTACACAAACACACACAGAGACCACCCCCCCCCGGTCAAATCGCCTGTGAACCCCTGGTGAGGACAGCGGGAGCCGAAACATCCCCGTATTAGAATTTCAGCAGAAGCTTTTATACACCAAACAAGTGAGAGAAAGACGACAAGGGAAGGAGAAAGTAATGGGTGATGCGGGGAGAGACTAGGAAGCGGCATAAGAGGATTAGCGAGAGAAACAGAACGAGATAGAAACCACAGGATCCGGCCGGAATTCAAAAAATAGGAGGAAGCAAAACAAGAAATAAAAGTAGTAATTGTAGTCAGAGGGAGTTTGAGGAGAAATGAAAAATACTGAAAAAGCACAGAAGACATGACGTGAATACTGGACTCGAGTTTTTGAGAAAAAGAAAAAAACCTTTGTTGAGCTGAAGAGCCGGAGAAAATGTGTTTTTCTTGCTTTTTTCCGCCCGAGCTGCGCGAGTGTATAACCTGACACACAGATGCAGTTAAACCTCCGTAAGGACAACACACCTTGTTACATTATCAGGAGCAAAGAAAAGCAGCATTTTCCTGAGGCCTTAGTGATTTTTCCCCACATTGCGTCTCCTTGAAACAGTAACACTGAGAGGGACGTGCAGGGAAAACAATCCATCTCGCCAGATTACTGCTGATACCCAGCGGATACACAGAGGCCAAAGCACACAGTGAATCCCTCTCTCTCTCTCTTTTTTTTTTTAATATGTCTGCGTTTCCCTCGTGGCTTCCCATTGACTTCTTAAACTGGGCCCATTTTCCTATTTGTTATGGTTGTCTGCTACAATAAAGTGATGGGAGATGCTGTTGTCCTGCAAATAGAGCAAAAAATCGAGAGGGGGGAGAAATTGGCGATGTGGAGCGGAACAAAAAGAGGAGAAACTGAAACTGGAGGGCGGAAAAAAGGAGAAGAGGGAGAAATATGCTGATGCTGGGGATGAATATTGAGATGTTTACTGCGACAAACCCAAACCGAATGTTTAAATACAAAGGATAATGGGGAAAAATTGAAGGAAATTAATTAGAAACTTCCTTCAGATCAATTTATGATTTTGAATTTTTCCTGTTATTGTTTCAGTCCAGTCAGAGGTCAGCTGGAGTACAGCTCACTCATGCTCTAGCTCAGGAACACTTGGTGGCACTGCTGACTTAGACGAAGCATAAATCTAAAACTCATATGATACAGTTCTCTTTCTGGAGATCAATATTTACGCAGATTCTCTTCCCACGTTAAAACAGGACGAGAAAAAAACTAAATCAATTTCCTTTAGCTCTTGAAACATTATGAAAAAATTCCTTTCCACCAGGGTGTCATCAAGATTTACTTCCCTGACACTGTGGCTTGTATTTGTCGCTCTTCCAGGTGTTACCTTCCAAACATGCATATGAATTTTTAAAATTCTCGTTCCAGCACACTTCTCACGCTGACAGAAACAAGACCCCCGAGACCGGCCGGGCTTGGCAAACTGTTGAATTCAATTCCACAGCCGTGTAAATCCTCCACGCGAGTATTTTTCTATTCATTATGATTGACTGGGACAAGCAGAGGGGGGGGGAGGAGTAATTAAAATGGAGGCTGAGTGGCTCCAGCAGTGGCCTTGCATGTGGGGCCAAACACTTCCCAGTTTAAGCAGGAGGTCCCAGAGGAGGAGGCTCTACCAGTTCACCCTCCTCCATAGCGATCTGTCTGCAAGGAGACAAGACAATTCCATTACCCAGCAATGTAGCACGGGTCCCCTGAGTGTGTGTCTGTGTGTGTGTGTGTGTGTGTGTATGCTGGGGTCTACACACAAACAAGCTGCCCAGAGAAAGGGAAGAGACCAATTGGTGTCTGTGTGAGAGAAAAAGTTGCCTGAGGGTAAGAGATGCACATCAATTTAACAAGAGAACTCACTCCTCCTTCAAGTCATCTGCGGAGAGGCTGACGGGCCTGCGTGTGTGCGTGTGTGTGTGTGTGTGTGTGTGTGTGTGTGTGTGTGTGTGTGTGTGATCTTCCATACACTTAAAAATTTGATTTAAGCAATTCATCAGGAATGGATTATGTCAAATTTTTTAGTTAACTTTTCTTAAATTATGTTCTTGGGTAAAGAAAAGTTACAGTTCCTTAACAAGTTCATTTAAATTCACTAGATCCTGATTATTTAGAGTTTTTGCATAATCCTGCAAACTAACGATCAAAACAAACCCTTCATCAGTGGAGCACCTACGTCTACCGAGGCCCCACAGTTCCCTTAAATTCAATCAAACTGCACCAAATTACACACACTCACTTATCAGTCTACTAAATATGCCTGATTATTTTTCAAGATCCATGAATTATTCCCTGTGAAATTGGGGGAAATGCCAAAAAACACAATATCTCACGTTGTTAAAACAAACAATTCCTTCGTGTGCCCCTCTGTCCAGATCTGTGCCAGAATTTAACGGGTTCTCTCTTGGCTCACGTCCCATCCCTCCATCACGTTTCATTAAAATCACAGACTGGGGTGAAAACATAACCTCCTGGTACAACTGCAAACCATCCTGCCTTTGTGTTTCAAATAAAACATTTTATAATAACTACTTTGTTATTATTCACAGTGTTGTTGATGCATCTTGTTTATTCTTATTTTAGAGCGAAACAGAGGGAAATGGAGACAGAAAGAATAGATTTTGTTTCACACGTGACCACAGTGAGCTTCTCCTGCTCGAGACTTTAAACATACTAACCACATACACACAAACACACATGTGTGTACACACGCTTCAAACCGAGCCAAATGGACTTGGCCTTGTGACCCAACCCACACACCGACAATACTGGTGGTTAAGACTTCAGTCATCATTTGTCGTCTGCACCGCAAGTGCGTTTCCATATTGGCACCGCTGTGATCCGAGAGCGGCTCAGCCTGGATTTGTTTACAAGAAGGACTCCGTGCCAAAGCTGGAAGCCCCCCCCCCCACCCCTCTCATGTGTGATGATTTATGGTATAAATTCATTACAACCCTCGCTCAAAATATAAATGTTTTTTCCTTGGTTACAGCTGTTTAAAATCTTGTCATTACGGTAATCTGAGTGCTTTGTCTGGAGTGGCCTGATTGCCCCGTGAATTGTCTGTCAAGAATTTCGAGAGAACAAAAAAAAAAGAGACGAGGAGAGAAAGAGAGAGAATGGGTTCTCGTCTCGTGTGAGCTGGCCGCCTGAGTGAAAGGCTGGCACACTGACGGGCTGAGTAACTGGCTAATGGGCTCTAAGGACGGGGAGTGATCAGCGATGGAGCTTTTAGATATGCACGTCCTGATGTTTGGAGGGGCCATCGCAATTTCACAGCTCTATACGGCAAATCATCACGTTTAGGAGCTGGTGCTAACAGCTGGAGGAGAGCAACCTGACGATTTAACGAGAATAGGAAAAGGTGTGCATGAGTGAAAAGGGACTGAAACTGAGAAATACATCAGTGTAGGTTCTTTAGTGTTTTCTGGTGTTTTATCCTCAATATTGGTCATTGGGTTTTCACAGTACACACAGGTATACACATGCACACACTCTTAACAAATATCTGTTGTGTTCATCATGAGTTTATTTGGCTAATTCAAACCCAGGATTTAAGATTTAACCTATTTAAGTCTTATTTTTTACATAAAACTTTCTCCGTATTGTCTACACATCTACTTTGTGGACCGCACTAGCATAAAAAACAGATTATTCACAATAGCGCCAATGTTACATCATTAAAATGCTAATGTGTCAGTGTCTTGGAGCAAGGGAGCGATAAAGCCCCCCCATCAGACGGACGTTTGTCTTCAAAGGTTCAATTCAATCGGACATTAAAACGTCAGCACGGACAATAACGTTACAATGTATGTTTCTGGCAACTCGGTCAAATTGCATTGCTACAACAATGCTTTTCATCTAGAGCAGCGTTCACATGCAACTTAGATGACATATGATTAAAACATTCGTCCATCTGACATCACCAGGAATCACACTTTTATTTACAAGCGTAGAGGTTTACTGAGCGGACGTCATTTCAACGTATCCGAGAACAGATTCCACTGATGTGTTGTTAGGCATCTTTCTAATCATTTCACTATGGAAACAGTTGATTAGAAATAAGAAATTACCTTATATCTGCTTAAGTGTAACTCCCACATCATACCAACATTAGTACAATTTATTTTAACACCTGAAGCTACTGCACCAGCGAACAGCCGGTCCGTCTACAAGCAGTACATGTGTCTTACAGGCCGACGGTGTGACAGGTCATCAGGGTGACTGGCGGGTTATATACTATATGAGCATCTGCTGTTGATGTTGTGTTAGCTACGAGTCACAATAACTGGTCAGGTGCAGTTGTGATGCTATAAATTGTTTAGCTGACGGCCAGTGAAGACAACGATAGATGGAAAGATGGAAGAAAAACAAGCAATAACACCCGTGTTGTGACAGCGAAGGAAAGAGGACGCCGTATTTCACCAAAGGGCTTCAGAGCTTTATCACCTCTTGCTTATTAAACCATAATGAACTTTCACTGTCCACCCTTTTTTTTTTCTCCATCAGTCTGCAACCTGGTGTTTCTCCACCTGCGCACATCACTTCTCTTTGTGCAGACAGTCATCGAGTTGTTCAGTGATGAAGTGGACGTGTTTGTGTGTGTGTGTGTCCCCGAGTGTTTGATTACGGAGGAGATGGACACTTTTTATCCAGTAAACATTGTGGGACTACAACACCCGGTCATGTGCACACAAGTGCTCACACACATGCCAACACACGTCTGAATTTGTATAGTGTTGAATACAGAGTCCGACCGATACCGATTCTTGAGGGTGAATGCAGATACAATTATGAATATGAGGGAGAACTAAATAAAATATAGATAAATATATTATGTCAAATGAACATACATAAGATGTCATCAGTTGTCATTTTACAGTATAAAAACATAACTGCAACCAATTAAATTAAACTTAAATGTAGAAATTAAACTGTATTGCTATGCATAGATTATTCTGTAAATTAAAAGTTATATCTCCAGTCATAAATGCCACCATGTCTGTGAAAGGCTCAAATCGGACGATTTTTATTAAAAGATTGCTCAGGCTCTAATTGAATATAAGCAATGTGACAGACATGATATAAACATCTTACAGAAATACAGGTAGAGGGGTGAAATATACAAAGACACCTCACAGATGCACACACAGAGACAACTGTGGGGTTTGTGTGATTGTGAGGCAAGCACACGTACACACAAACTCTTTGCTGCAACAAACTTGGATGGAAAAGAGATGAGGTGGGGGGGGGCGACGTATGAATGCTCTGAGGAATAATGACAGAATAAGGCAGATTTTTTCTAATAATACAGAAATGTATTTATAAAGAAGAGATGAGGAGAGAAAGTGAGACGGACAAGAAACAATCACAAAGTTTGAGAGAAACTGAGACAAGGTGTAAAGACTGAGGAATTAATAAACACAGACAGATGGCTCCGTGCTATTCTCCTGATAACAACGCTATCTGTGCAAAACATAACAAGCCCCCGGTGCAAGTCGTAAACACTGCATAAAATCAAACTATCATCGCGATGGTAATCACAACAAGTGTAGCCTGTCATCGCGTCACTATCACTGTATCTGCACAACACTTTGCTTTCCTAGGTGACAGGTAATGTAATGAAACTGTGCAGATAAAAAAAAAACAACTGAAAAGTGTTTAATGAGAGGATATAAAAAACAGAAAAAGGAGATCGTTGCTCTTTTAAAGGGTGAACTTGCGTGATTATGATGTAATATCATTATATCAGTGGAATGAAATGGTCTCAAAATGATATATCATATTATTTATCAACAAAATTTGTTATTGTCATATAGTTAATATTAATAATATTTTTAATAATGCACCAAGCGAGATGTTTCCCTGCACATCTTATGAATTTCTCTCATATCCAAGCAAAATTGGTATCGTACAATTAAATATCCTCAACTGAATGGACGAGTATATACTGTATGTACAGCAACAACAAAGACCACATCGCCCCCCCGCCCCGCCAAACCTCTTGATCCACAGGAAACACTGCAGTGAAACGTCCTGTAGCTGTTTCAAAGTAAAAGCACTCCAGCGTTTCTGTTGATTGAATCACTTGATTTGATTTAACAAGGTTTCTATTGCTGATGCAGGACCAGAAGACGCGTGGCTTCATAGCGTAGTGTCACAGCATTTAGTTGGGTACATAGGCTACTTTTATTTAAGGGAAATATAGTAATCAAACCAGAAACCTCACGTAAGCAGCACCACTGCAGACACACAACAGACACGCTGCCTGTGTGAGGAGACGCCTGTTCGACGCAGCAGATCAGCGACACAGCCGTCAGGTGCTCCTCGCGGCCCCAGTGTGGCACAGGTGTGATTTTAGTTTGAAATGCAGGAATTAAAGTCGACGTGGCCCGAGCGCGCGAGTCCCGAACATGTCGTAAAATCACCAACTGTTATCAGGGTAATTATATTCACTGCCAGGCTTCTCCACTGGGGTATTGTTCCAGCAAACGTGTAATTCTCCCCTCGTGAGTAGTTACGCCATGTACGCTCTCCCGCACACAAACACACCCACACACACACACAATGTGAGACCACCAAAGTGTCATTATGATGCAGACAATCCCCACAGGTAACAACAACACATGCACACACACACTCCCTTTGTGCAAATGCAGTATACACTTCTCTATCTCAATCTTCACCCACACACACACACACACATTGTGGTCTTTTCTGTTTGTGCCTTGCATCACTCACCCTGCTGACACAATCCTCCAAACATAAAACCCTCATTAATTTGGTATTATTTCAGCATTCGGTAATTCATCATTGCCGATATGATTAACCAAACTGTCACACTCACGTACAGTCTCATTCATCAAACGTTTGAATGGAAATGTTACGTTTGCCGAGAGCCTGGGAGGAAATCTTGATAGGTGATGAGGTGACGCGCTTGGCTTTCTATTGGCTCTGATGAAAGGTTGATGGGATCATACACTGGAGGTGGGGTTTCCTGTTTAAACGATAAGGGCATGTGCCGGCCAGATTTTCTGAATTCTGTCCCAACGTGACTTGGTTTTACTCTCGTTTTAAGTCAAATTGGCATAAATAAGATCATTTATTCAGGGCGTTTAGCAGATTTACAGTAAAGCAATTTACTGTAATGACATATTAACTCAGCACAGGCGAAGTAACAGAACCAAACTTTTCTTTCTTTCTCTTTTTGACTTTGACCTGAGTTGCTACGCCATCATATTTTTCATAGCCCTGGGAGTGATAACTTCTCCCCATATATCAAAACTTGTCACTTTTTGGCATCGTGCTGAAGTGGTCTGCCACGACTGATATCGAAGAAATATTAAATTTTACCTGCGACAATCAAACGACAGCTTCAGTATGATTCCCGTGGGAATTTAATTTTGAAGTATTGCCTGTTCCTCATTATACGAACAAAAACAATCACTGTTGAGTAGAAAACGTATGTCTCAAGTTTGTTATTTAATGTGCAACATCAATCGTGGAGCATTACTGCAGCGACAGATGTGTTTTAACAGGGAAAACTGAGGGAGAGAGGAGGGGGTCAGATGCAGTTGTCAATATAAATCTGAGTTGTTAGTAGACGTAAATGGAATAAAACTAAAACCACGCTTCAACACTTTTTTGATATTTTTTGATTTAGTAGCCTATTAGTTATTTGTAATACCATTTAATCATAATATGCAAGAACAATGAGGAGATTTATTTGATGTTTTGCTGTTTATTGAGTGTTTGTCATTCTCTGGTGATAAAGACGAGTATAAAACATTCACTCTGCAGGTCTTTAAACTTGAAAGAAATAAAGACAAGACATATTTCGTGGTATTTATCGATATGGACGATTAGGAAAATGTTTTATCTTGAAACATTTGTTGGCCATATGGTTCAGCCCTTGTAAGAATTCAGTATTAAATGAATAATATCCATGAGAAAACGTTCAATAAAGATAAGGACTTCCAGCGCTCTTGTTAATTTGGTTTTAACTTGGCCGTTTTAAAAAGTTGACACACGGACGAATGGAGATTGAGCTAAATATCACATTTACCAAAAGGTGTTTTCAGTCCAATTACCCTCAGGGGCGCTTGTCATTTACATCTCCATCCCATCTTAACACCATTATTATGCACAGGCCCAGTGAATAAAACCGTCACCATCAGAATAATGGATCTCGAAGGAGGCCATTGCCAACTCACAGGCCACCGTGACATGCTGTTAAATTGACACTCATTTAGCTTTTGTATGATTATTAAAATGCACGGCACTAACAGCAAAATGACCGAATGTCAGCTGGCAGTGGCTGGTTACCATAAGAATTCAAGTTTTATATTCGCATTTAAAATTTAAATGAAACACCCTTTCAAATATTATAACTTACTATTAAAATTGTCATTTACCTAAAGGCTTTTTAATATCCAAGCAACAAGAGTATGAACTCGTGCAAATTAAGTGCATTAATATTACAAGGTCTGTGACACAAAGTCATAATGTCAGCACTTGAAATTATGTGTAAATGTATTCAGCTCCATTGTGGCAGTAATAGAGCGACTGTAATTGCTCAGATCGTGTTCCTCGACGTGGCTTCTTTTTAACAACGGTGCTGTTTGAGCTCCACAAACTTCAGCTGCAATCAACAACCTGCGAAACGGCTTCTCTGTCATTTAAGAACTCGGTGATTGTGAGTGGTTGGTTTCACCCATAGTGCGTCATTTGGGAAATCAGGCACAAAAACCCACAACTGTGAAGATACCACCAACAGGCAGTTTTACATGTAAATTGGCCAAAGTAGTATATATCTAAGTATATATATCTAAGCAGTAATTCCACAGTTGCTCTTTTTATGCATGAATATGGCCAGAAATGGTAGAAAATGTCTTTGACTAACTTTCATCTCATCAAAAGCACTTTTCCATAGTTAGCAACTAAACGTTTACGAGTTTGTGTAACAGCTAAATAGCAAAAATAACTATATCAACATAAAACCCCACTTTGTCAGCGTTAGTATAAATGACTGTAGTGTTTTATAGGTTATGCTGAATCACTGACATTTTCAAATCTCTTCTGATTCTAGACACGAAAAACAATTCAAATTAATTAAAATATTCAACCAAATCAACCACTACTGTCATTTGGCAACTAAATCCTTCTTTAAATAAAATAAAATTTGCCCTTTAGAGATGTAACCACGTCACCATTGACACACTTACACACATTAGTCTCACCATAGAGTACCACCATAAAACATGAAAGAAGAAAGTGACCACAACCGGAGTTGAGTGGTGCGAGTATGAGGAGAAAAGTTCAGCACAAGGTGAACAGGTCAAAAGCAGAACGTGAGAAACAGCAGATAAACACCAGAGTAATAATCGGTTGTCACCCTGCTGAGGAAAGACAGTCGGTGTAGAACCAAATCCAAGCGGCTACATTTCAGCCTGCGATGCTGCGGGTTCAGATGTTTCTGGTCACAGTAATCACATTAGCCGTATGCTGACTTGACATGAGCGGACAGCACAATTGCCGGTTTGCATTGAAATGATGTACGAGACGATTCGTGGGCCAACAGAATTTAATGCAGCAGGATCCTGTAATTACCAGTTTGCCAGTAAATTGCATGGTGCAGCATCGTTTTTAGTCAATGCCAGAACTACGTCGAAACTGAGCAACCTTTGAACTCACTCGCAGCTGGTGCAACATTCTGTGTATTATATAACAGATCCAGGATTATTGTAAATGATCCATATATTTGTTTTTGCTTTTTTGCGCATACACATAAGACTGAAGTGAAATACAAGTGAAGGCCCTGAAAGCCTTTTTCCTTTCACTTTTTACTGCAGCAATGACCCAGTTCCCCTGTGGGATGATTAAAGATTCATCCCGTCTTATTAGACCTGATATTTGGTCGGCGATTGCCTGGGAACTTACTGCCGATGTGGAGGAGAATGGTGTCGCGCCTCTCGCCGTGCGGGTTCTGAAAGCAGCTGTAGAGTCCGTTGTGGCCCAGGTTCACTTGGGTCAGGATCAGTCTGGGACCTTCTAGATGGTGCTGGGCCTTCACATCTGTCCCGTTCACCTTCCATGACACCGACGCGTCATTGTCCAGGGAGCCGCACTGCATGGTGACATCACTGCCCATTCGCTCATACTGGTTCCTGGCAACTGAAAGCACACAGAGGCCAGGACGAAGGGTTAGAAACATCAACGGTGAATAACAAGTGAAATATGTGCACGGTGAAATCACTGCGATTTGTGCGACTGGAAAAAGGGGTAAAAAAAAAAGCATGGACTGGAAAATTGAGGACATTCCTGTGTATTCTGTTAAACTAGAAACTATCAAAAAGAAACAGCCACAAGCTGTTTGAGAAAATATGATTTATTAACAGTTTTTAACCGGCATATTGAACTGAATATTCCAAATATAATGTTTGGGGTTATAAGTACTGCTCTGCCTATTTGCTTACTCACTGATTTAAATTGACAGTTTTTAGATAATGCAAAATCATTTATATATGAATGAAGAACAGCAAAAGAAAGTAATATTCTGTTCCATACATTAAACAATATGTCACTCCCTCCGAAACCTTAAGAGGAGGCACTGTATAGGACGATGCTACTTGAGTTTTCTGTGTTGCCTCTATCCTTGGTTCAGTAAAGTCGTGGGGACCATGACCACAAGGGGTTGAGAGACAGTAGAGCCTTATGGGCGTTTCATCCCGGACATGGGGGTTCGTAGCCCTGCTTTGTGGATAAATCCCTACAGGACCTGTCATGAACACACTGGGTGAACACTTAAACACAAAAGGATCAACAGCACAACAAGATACAACAATAAATTATTGATCCCCATCTTAGGAGAGGCCCCTTTTTCTGATGTGGGATCAAATGCCGTCCTGAATCCTCGTCTTTCTTTTTGTCCTGCGTGTCCCCTCCCTCATTTATTTTTCACCACAGTGCCTCTCAACTCGCTGTTTTTCGCCGGAGCCCTCTTCCTGCTCTCCATTTCTTCAGACGTGCCTCTAAAACGCAGCCCGACACAGATGTCAACCTAGTGTTTCATGTATATTTCATGCCCCATAACAGAGCCATCTATATTTAATAGGACAAGATCCCTGTCCCCATTAACATTAACCTGACACTGTTTGTTCTCTCTGTCCTCCTCTGCCTGTCGCTCAATCCCTCTTAACCTCGCCAGCCCTCGCTCGTCCTCGCACACATGCCATCTCTCCTTTTCTTTCCTTTTATCGCTGTTCTTTTCCGACCCGTCCCTCCCCATCATCTCTGCGTTTTCTCCTCGTCCAAATAATATGCGTGCAATGTGCATGTCAGTGGCAAGAAATGCAATGTTTGTTTGATCTCCTCTTCTGTCAAGTTACTTTGAGCAGATGTGTGACTTTATTTACATAAAAAGTTATCCGCATCTTAGTGGGGGGAAAGAAAAACCCATACAATTTGACTTTGATGTTAGCTTTGATGATGTGCTTGGTGCCTCTCGTGCTTTCTGTGGCGACTAAATGTGCGGAGAGAAGAGATGACACACTTTCCCTTACCATTGTATAGTCTTAACTTTGATGTGGTTTCTGGAAAAATTATAATTCTACAGGATATCCTGTACAGTCTTATTAAATCTACTTCTTTTTATCAAAGTGAGAGAGCATATCATCTAAAATGTAATACCATTAGAAAAGGTCCTTGCCCAGTCCTTTCACGGCCTTTAGGTGGCATTTAACTGTTATCCAAGTATGAGAGGGAAATCATAATCCTCCCCTAACTGATGTCATCAGAAAGGGATGTTTACAAGTCTGAAAAATATTTGATAAAATGGCGAGGAGCATGCCCCATGAAACATTATGCTGAAATGACCTTTTTTGTGGATTTTTCTTGTGAGTGTCCTTGAGTCTCTAACACAGAACCGATTGCTTGACCTCCTCTCTCCTGCCACATCCCATTCTTCTTATCCTCTCAGGTTACATCAATCTCTTTCTACCTCTGTCCTTTCCAATATCCATTCATCTCTCTAACCTTTGCTTCTCCCCCCTCCCCCATGCCTATCGGTTCAATTTCTGCTCTTCTCTTGTATTTCTAAAAAACAAACTTCTTACTCTCCTCCTCCTCCACAGTCAGTGTCCGGGCTCCATTTGAACAATCTAAGCTGATGGTGCAACTGCATTCAGGGCATATCCTAATCCATTTTTGCTGGTTTAAAGGTGGTAAAAAAGGTTGCCGCACCATGTGCAGGGTTCAAAAGATTTGTACTTTCTAGAATGTCTTTTCAACATGTCCCGGTCGCTGATTAGCTGAAGTTTCCGCTACAAAGCTACAAAGAGGAGTCGACATCTTGGTGAGACTTGAATTACGTCTTTGAAGAGGTCACACATAAGGAGCGGCAACTACCGATTGAACGACATTTTGACTCAGATCTTGGCGAGGTCCTAAATTTGGCTGCAAGTGGACGTATCGGTATTAAAATCATCCAGCGTGACCTCACATAATTCTCACTGTCTCTTTCCCTTGTCTCGTCCTCCCCTCCCTGCTCCTCTCCCTCTCACCTTGAACCCCGCTCCCTCTGAATCCAGCATTCATCACTGATAATGAACACCCTGCACACGGGCCACACACAACGCAACGCTCGTAATGGCATCAGTGGAAACACAAGCAGAAACACTTGTGAGTACACTCATGTCCTCCCTCACACATATGCAGAGGCCCTCACCGTGCCCTGCATAATGTCCTTGTGCTTCATCAGCATACAGACAAGCAGGCCTAATAACCATAATGACATTCAGCTCAAGTGCTATTGATCTTTTGGTAATAGACGGGTTGCTGTAAGAAGCTCTAGGACAACGTTATGTTGTACCAATGAGATTTAAACCATCAATGTCCTTCAAGAAGCTTAGTTTTTTACAGTATTTACTCATTATTTACGTGTGTATGTTGATGCCAGATCATTGGCTCCTTCAGGAACAAAGTCTTTGACCCTCCTAGAGGCAAAGCAGTACAGATAACTCCAGTTATTAGCTTTTGTGTGCTGCAATAAATAAGTCAGGTTTTATTGATACTAAAATAATGATTAAAAACACGAGGTGAAAAACAAAAAACAGAACCAAGGGCACTGCAGGTTGGAACAATATTTTGATGAATCAGAACGAAACATGTTCACTGAACTTTTGGGATTCAATGAGGTCAAACATAAGAGTGCATGCTTTGGACTTGTAGGATATATGTGGGTATTTTTATAGGAATGTGCCAGGGTATCTATAACTACATTCACCTAACCTAAAAATAACTATTTTAAAATTCAATCTGCAGTTTCAAGGTTTGGAAAAATACACATTATACTTTGCCTGAAACTCAAAGAAGTGTGAACAACTTGTATATTTCACACACGTTCCTGGTATAGGGCTATTTTCATGTTCTTCAGTTTGTTGGAACAAGCCGGGTACAGTTTGTGCAGTTGTCTTACAATGTGGAAAAATAACAGGGAGCTCGAGGGGTTACTGGGAAGACGCAACTCGTTTCTCGCCATTAAGGGAAAGTTGAACTTTTTTTTATTTATAGCAGAATTCCACTGGGCGCTGAGAATATTGTAGTTCTCATGCATTCTCCTGATGTTTTCCCAGAGCAGTGCATTATCATATCATGTTGTGTTGAGAGGTCAATGATGCTAAGACCTGCAGGACCTGTCACACACAGTGAACGTAGGTTCTAGTCCATGTCATGTATACCATGACATATACATTTTTTAATCATGCAAAAAACTAAAAGGTTATGAATCAGTAGACCAGTTATTGTCGAGAGCGCAGCAAGTGAGATTATGCATGTGGTGGAGAAAGAGAGAGAAATAAAAAACAATATGGAGAAGGAGAAGAAAGAGGAAGGAAAAAATAAGAAAATGGTACAAAGACTAATGGACAGACTGAGATCCAGTGAAAAGACGGATGTGGAAACACAGAGAATGTGCATTGTGTTGTCTGCTTTAAATGAACAGAGTGACACTGACACATTTACATCTCATTCTGTTCACCTTGATTAACTGTAATTCAACCAGAGAGATCAATTAAGGTCAAAATATCATTAGCCGGGTATCAGAGATGATTTTCATGAGCTCAAGTAGCTCCGCTGTTTGATGAGCTGATTAAACAGCCTCTAGGTTGACTTGTTCAAACATCGAGTGCCGTCGGGCAGGACATTGTTCTACCTTCCCTCCGCAGCATCATCAAATGTCTGTTGATGAAGTGAGGACATCGACATAGGAGGAAGATGTCAGCTCAAGGCTTAGCGGCGTGAAAGAAAGGCTTTAAATGATTCGAGGCGGCGGCTGTGATTCAGCGTTAACAGGCCAAACGACACACACATCGATGCTTCAAAGAAAGAGCCCAGGCAAACGTCTCACACAGAGCGAGATCACTTCACACGCATGGACACGTTTAACACCAAATTAAGGGTTTTAGGGAACTTGGGGGAAAAAAAGGAAAGCTGCTGTTTATATGTGAAAGTAATTTCTACCAATTTTGCAAATAACATATAATAGAACAGGGGCATGACTTTAAATACCTTAAGAGAAAAACTGTGGCTTCAGCTAATACTTTATCATATGTAAACAATCTGTTCTTTACTGCCATAAATTCAATTGTTTTGAATAAAATATATTGTGGATTAAATATATTATCATAGAGAAACTTGCAGAGGAGTTTAGACCAATCCTGAAGCCCTGAGTAGTGACTGCAGGCTGAAACACCAATCTGTCTGTGTAGACTAAGAAGCAGAACATGGGGCAAAAACTAAATGTGAAATCACTTCTCGCTGCATATGGAGCCTAGTTACTATAATCGCTACCTGTGTGAACGTCAACAGCGTTTCACTCCTCTGGATTTTGGCACCGGGACAATAAGAAGATTCTGTTCGGTTCAAAAGAAGTGAGTCATCCTCGATTTTTGTCGCCGTGTGAGATTAAATTTCCTCCTCCTCATAATGCCGAGTAAAACCTCAGAGGTGGCAGAACACAACACTCGTCAAAAGAATTATATTCTACAGCAGCCGTATGCATCGTTCTGAAAGGTACTGACTGTTCAAACCGTTTTCTACAAACGGGGGCGTTTTGTTGCAAAAACACACACATGGGTAATTCCGAGGAACCAATGGTTCTTAACGTGTAAGATCTTCTAAATTGTCAAAATAAGCATGTGTGCACAAATACACAAACAACTATAGATGCATTTAGCAAGCACACAACCCACAAAACACACACACACACACACACACACAACGCCCTCTTGACTAGAGTACTGCTGGATTTAGATTATGGAGAACCAGTTGTGTGTCACTGTGTGTGCATGCCTGCATTTCAATTCACAGAATAGCTGCCCCCCCTCACATGTGCAAGAGTGCGACTCATCATTCTGCATCGCTGACTTCACTCAGCCATGCATATGTGTGTGTGTGTGTGTTTTTAAAGTGTGTGTCTGCGAGTAACTGGCTGTAAGTTATGATCCGGGTCCACGGCAGCGGCGTGAAATGAAATTGAAGTTCAGTTCAGGCATGATTTACTATCTCAAAATGTTATATTCTCTGTGTTTGTGCGCCTGAACATGCTTCCATGCGTGTTTCAGAGTGATTGTGCACGTGTGTTCCTCTGTGACTATTTCTAGAAAACCGTGTGTGCGTGTGTGTGTGTGTAGACCTGCTTGTGAATTCATTGGCATGTGCGTATCTGACCGTGTCGCTTTCCAGCCGGGCTGTAACTCACTAGAACATTTATCAGTGAATCGCATTTGTATGCCTAAGGGGAGCCGTGCCTTTTGAAAGTCCAACAGTAAAATATTGGATTGGCTGACACACTGAGATAGAGCCCAGGAGAATTATCAGTTTAGGTTTAGAAGGATCAAATTTGTTGCACTGTGTGGCTGCGCATTCCAATGCTGCTTCTGTTTTTCTTTTATTCCGTGTTTTCATTTTAATTGGAAATTCAAAGCCTGGATTTTTATTGAAAAATATTCTTTATTCAACACGGTATTTTAATAAAATATAGTAGCTCAAAACGGAGTACTTTGCTCAGTGACTGTGCTGAACCCTCTGAAACTTTTTGAATATATAGGCTACACTTCAGAAATAAAGTTTTTTAATCCTTTTTTGATTCTAAAGGTTGTTTTATCTTCATTCCTTCAATCCACTTGGTCACCAAGTACAGAAACACAACAGCTGTGTTTAGTCAGAGTAGCAGTTGTAAGCAGAAGATACAGAATATTAACGGGGGTCACACGTGGGTTATTTACACCTGATTGGTCTGTTGCTCTGGGCCCCTAATCCACCATCTCTCCTCCGGCGTCGGCCTTCACTTGTCTTCTCATCGACCCCACGTGAACACAGACGCTCGGCCATGAAAAGCAGTTAACAAGAATATTTCCTATCGTTATGCAGCCTTTCTTTGTCGACTGGCTAACAAGCACAAATATGACTTTGTTTGAATGAGGAAAGTGAAGCCCAGACGCTGAAATGATGAAATAATCCTGCAGAAGGTTTATAGCTTGAATGAGGTTGTTTCAGAAACAAAGCAAACAAATACTGACTCTATACTGAGGGTATTTTTACATGTGCACCATTAGACGTTATATCTGTGCTGTTTCTACTGCACGAGTCAAAATGACAGATATGAAAGATGCTGTTTATCAAAGTAACAACAAAAAAACTAAAACATTCACTGATTTCAACAGGATTTGCTGCGATTGCCTGTTTGAAATCACTGTAAACTGATTATTTGGCTTGTTGAGAAGGACAGTTTCCTATTTTTGTTGAAAACTTTAGATTTCAATCGATCTTTATTTGTCAGGTGAAACTGTTACGGATGCATATGACTAATTTCTGGTAGGTTATAGACAAAACAAATACTCAATTTATCAGTAATAACTCAGAGATTCATCAGGGATGAAAAGTAATCAGGACCTGCAAGCCTCGTAATGAGCTTTCATAAAATATTGGTTTGAAATATGTGCATATTCTGCTTCAGTGGACCATATTTCAAACAGGTAGTGTTTTTCTAATCATTTTTAAAGCCACAGAGACGCGTTTTCTTGCCTCAGTCAGCATGAGCCACAGCTGGTTAGGCAGGTTCCTCAGATGTGTCTGAGAGGTACGACACGGAAAAATGCTAAATGCTCCCAGCGATTCATGAGACACAGATCCGATTAACTACTGTAAGTATCGGCACCAAAGTGCTGTTGACACGTTCACAGCCGTGCACATATTAATGTACTGCAGACACACACACAGCCACACACACACACACACATATGCAAGCCACCCAGTCACCAAAATAACAAGCAGACTTGGATTAAGCTATGCACGAACATGGCACACTTCTGTACCCACCCACACACACACACACACACACACACACACACTCTCTCACACACTCTCCCTCTCTCACACACACACATACACTTCCTCTGCAAATATCTCGGAATTAAGTTATCACTATATCCTCCCCTGTCTCTTTCTTTCCAACAGAGAGATTAACATCCACTCTCTCTGCTTCTGCGTCTCCTTTCATGTGAGCACTGAGGCAGCTGTAGCTGTGTAAGTGTTTGTGTGTGTCTGTTTTCTGTGCATGTGTGTGTGTGTGTATGAGTCAGGGCTTCAATGCTCAAATAAATCCACTTCCTGTTTCCTGCCATCTTATCTTGGCCCCACCGCACATGTAGATATACAGCGTTCTGTGTGTGTGTGTGTGTGTGTGTGTGTGTGTGTGTGTGTGTGTGTGTGTGTGTGTGTGTGTGTGTGTGTGTGTGTGTGTGTGTGTGTGTGTGTGTGTGTGTGTGTGTGTGTGTGTGTGTGTCAGTCTGATCATTGCCCTCATCATCTGGCTTGCGGAAGCCAGTGGAGAAGACAGAAACGGGGTTAATTGATACTTCACATTTTAGATGTCTGTGTTCTGGGAGGAATACGGGAGAGCACGAGATAACAGGCGGCGTGAAGGAGTGGAGGAGAAGAGAGATGGAGTGGAAAGATGAAGTGGAGAGAGCAGTTAGAGGAAAAAGGGGGACAGCACAGGAGGGAGGAGGAATTGTTGAGAGCGAGTAGGGCAGTTAATATTTTACAAGCCTGGATTAGAGAGGTCATGAAATGAGGAATGGGAGAAGGATTCCTGAGAGCCGGCTACAGGGAGAAGGAGTGAAAAGGATCGGGACAGCTGGATAACACCGCTTTGATCTGAAACATCTGTAGGTTTTTGCGGCGGGGAGAGAAAAACAGAGAGTGGTGGGAAAAGAGACGACTGCATCCTGCTTCATCTGTTTGTCTGGACAGGTTTCACTCTGACTTCCCATCCTCCGCCGTGCTGCTTTTTGCTCGTATTCGGGTTGAGATTAACGGATCAAACTTGTGAGATTTCCGTTGAATAAATATCATAAGTCACACTGGTTAATAGGCCTATGGTTCACTGATATACAAGTATAGCAATATTCAAGATTTGTAGTATGAAAAACTAGATTTTGGAGTCGACAATCGCAGGAGAAATGCTGGGTTCATTTTCTAATGTAATCTGTATGAACAGATTAGATCAGAGCTCTAATGTGTCACACATGCAAACGCAGATGAGTTCTGAGATTGTTGTTCCGACTGCTGCGGCTCAACATTAAAGGCATTTAGCCGATTTATTGCAACCACTCATCAAATGTGCGTCTACGAGACAAGATGACATTTCCGGCTCGGGCCAGCAGCAGATCAGTTGGAAGCATTTCAGGGCAGCGAAGGAATAAGAGGCAGCAGCTGCAGCGAGATGAAGAGCTGCACACCTCCCAGCTCTCGGCGAGGTAACCCGCTCCCCTCGCTGTGCCCTGCTGCTCTCTCACTCTCACACTCGTGCACGGCATAAAATCAGATCACGGCTGGTCACAGGACGGTGGGAAACAAACACAAAAAAAAGCCAGTTGTTGAATGACTTCTTTATTAAAAGAATATTTTTTTGCTGCCTCCAGAATTCTGTGACCTGAAGTGCCAAACCACATTTGCCGTCTCCACACGGAACTGCAGATGTCGCCAAATCAAGGATTGAAATCGTATCAAAATGAATCAATACGGCTTAAATACAGCGTGCACAGTGGAGAAGAGTGCACGTGTACTCCCTGCTGACCTTTTGCCAAATTGCACAATACTTTTTAATGAAAGATTTACCATGTGGGTTTCCACTGTGTTATCAGGCACGACTTGCAGAGACCTGAGTTCTGCTTGACATGAGCAATCCATCACGGTGGGCACTTCATCAACATTACTTTCTGTCAGATCGGCAAAAGAAGAAACGTAAACATCCAACACTGTGATGTCAGCGACGCCGTCTCTAACCAGACCGGCTGTCTCAGATCACAACAGACTGTAGCTGTTTGGTTTCTTGGAGGCAACACAGAAGCCGACACGTCCTCGGGATTAAGACACAAATGAATTTTCCAGCTCATAATCATCCTGGTGCATTTCCAGAGGGAAAGAGATATGTTGATATGGTTCTTGTGAAAGAGAAAAAAAAGAAGTGCAATATCAGAGGGGGTTGTTATCTGCTTTTATAAAATATCATCTACCTAATAAATATGTTGTCTGGTTCCACTTTGGCAAGACTGTATAAGAAAGATAATCACACATAAGCCTACAGAAACCTCCCTCCCAGCCCTAATCTTATTGGTTAATAACACGGCTAACATCACCCTAAGCCTTCCCAGAGAGCCAAACTCTGAAGGTCAGCGCTAATACCAGACCGCTCCTTTATTAAACCAAATGGGGTGGGGGGGGGAACAGAGGAAACATAAAGAGATAAAGAGCAGGGGAAAATAAAAAGGTGTAGGAAAGGTAAAACTATGCATACTGAGAGACTGGGACGAAAATAACAGCAGAGCAATGAAAAGCAAAAGAGTAAAGGGCGAATGAGGGTGAACACGGCGGAATTTAACAAGAGGAAGAGGCGAAGTATGAAGTGATGAGTGGGTGGAAGGGGAGATAGAGGAGAGAAGGGTTTCAGAGGGAGAGATGAGAAGGAGGGGGCCGGGCAGAGAAACGGCGACTTAATTAATGGACTGTAATATATGACGATATTCTCTGGCTTCCAAGATAATATCGGCGAAAATTACTGCCTTCATCAGGGGGCTTCACTGTGCAAATATACCACGACCTTGACAGAGGAGCCGAAGTGACAGGGAACTTTGAAAGGAAAACTCTTGACAGGAGCTGAACGTGTCCTGCTCGCGATAAAAAGTTATGATAGCTCCAATTAAGAAAGAGGCTGATGAAAAAAGCTGAGTATTTCCCCCCCCCCCCTTTAAAAATCGGCTGCAGGAGCCAGGCCAGCTCATATACGCTTAAAAATTTGACTTGGCAAGTTGACTTTGTTGACACATTATACAGCCATTAATTTGTTTACTTATAGGATGAGGTCATTTTCTCAACTGCAAAATAGCTCTTCACTTGATTCAGGTGACTTCAGGTTTCATTTTTAGTTGCATGGAAATATTCACAGAAACACAGTGAACTCGTGTCCACGTTGCACGGAAGGTTTGCGATTGTTTGATGAAACCCAGACTGCAAATTATTATGTTTAAATTAGAACGTAGCAGCAAAGCAGTGTTAGCTCACTAAGGATTAAGAGGTAAATAGTGAAGAGAAAACATTTCTGATAACTACAAATTCAACTTTAAAGCCTGATCTTATCATTCAATTACTGCAGCAGGTGCAGGTTGAAGAAGTTTCAGTTAAAATCATGAGAAAATGTTGGAACTGAAAAAGTGAGAGAACAGAAGCACATCTCTGCATGAGTGAGGTTATTTCTGTCCTGCTGCTGAACTCCAGCGTTCACTAACTGCCACAGAGCGATCAATCACCCGACAGCAATCAGGCCGCTTCGTCAGGCTGTTGCCACGGCAGCTAAATGGAGTGCCGGCGCGTCACGACTGCACAACAGCGCAGCTCCCGGCATTATTTTCATTGTTATTTGAGTCGGCGATCAAAAGGACCACCATTCCAAGTGGGACTCGAGGCTATTTCCCTGAACCACAGAGGCTCGGTGAAATTCAAGAATGATTTTTTCTGCGGCCGTGCGCTTCCAGTGTCGGCTGTGTGACAGCTTTTTTTCAAGTGGTGGTGGCCACCGAGGGACGGGAGGAGCTCTGAAGATGCAATCAACTATGTGCGACTGTGAAAATGTAACAAACACAGTATGTGCACAGAATCAAAGATACACACACACACACAAGCACATATACACATCTATATGCTTAGATGTGTGCATGCCCACCTGCTCACTCTGTCCCTTGTCCCTTGTCCCTGACATGAATGTACTCGGGCACAAGGCGAGCGCAGAGTGAAGGGAAAGTACAGCGCTGTCAGGTTCAGCCACAGCAAAGCACAGCGTCACATCTGTAATCCGAGCGGCAGAATACGCACAGATTATCGCTGCGTCCCCCGAGCTTCAGCTGGCGTGCCACGAAGGGCCAGACACACAAAAAACAAGGTGTTGAACAAATAACTTTTGGAGGAGCCCAGTGGTCCATGCACGGAGATTTATTTGAACTGCTGCAGAGCCGTCTGTGCTGCTGCTCCGTCCTTGATGCTACAGTTTACTCGCAGTTTCGCGCTCGTCCTCTTATCAGAGGGAGATTAGCGATGCGTTTGCGTGGATGAAAATCCCAATCAGCGAATCGCTTACCCTGCGAGCTCATGCAAGTAGCCCTCGTTAATACATATTGTTGTTATGAGTTTAAAGGAATGTGGGGTAATCAACACAGTAGGTTGGAGCCATGATAATAAATAATGTCCATTACCATAGCAGCCATGTGATTAGAGTCAGAGCCCGAAAACAACACAGGAGGAGCATTGATCACTTCTCAAAATCTGAATAGAACATGATGGGAAAAAGACTGTGAAACATAGGCTACGTCTGTGGGTGTTAATATACAGCATGTGAGCTTGTTTGTGTGTGTGTGTTTTAGCAAAGTCCTGCAGTTCAGGTCTTTCTCTCTCACACACACACACACCACCAGAAAAGAAAGCAGCTCTAAGCCCAAGGCACACACAGCCCACACGCACTGTGAGGGGGAAAAAAGACATCACGGGAAAAAAGTGTTTGTTAACTATGTGATATCTCTATATGTGTAACCAGTGTGTCCATGTATGAATTAGTTTATGTAATAAGTTTGTGTGCCCACATCTGCACAAATAAAAGCCCAGAAACAGACATTCACTGGATCACACACAAACAGGGTTTCAGGAAAATATTAAGAATTGAACTAGGTGCTTTTTTCCTCTTTTCATATTTAATCTCTTCCTCTCTATGAAGATATATGATAAATAATTGAAATATTCTGTCAGATGCACTGAATACAAACTGCACAGTGCGGGACATGGCCAGCAGCTCTCCTTAGTGAAACAGCACAGAACCGACAGTCAATAACAGGCAGAAAGAACCAGCCGAGTCGACACAGCCAGAATCAATACACCTCTACCTTAAAGATCCCAAATCACTTCTTTCTTTCTTTCTTCCTAAAGCAGGAGGCTTGATACTGAACACGGGTCACAGCCAGTGTGGCTCGGCCCTGTCCCTCCTTTGTGTGTTGGCTGTTAGAACTGCAGGGAGCAGGGAGGCAATGGCACCATCATCATCATCATCATCATTACTTCCATCACTATCATCATCCTCATCATCATTACTGGCTCAGGATCCAAAATACATACTCGTACTGCGTGTTAAAAGACCTCTCACTCAAATTAACCTTCATTTGTGTTCTCTCTCTCTCTCTCTCTCTCTCTCTCTCTGATAGACACACACTCACACACACATAACCACAGACAGCTCGGCCTGTTTCCTGCAGACTGTGAAACCGCAGATATGCAAGAGATGTCAGAGCTGTAACAACAGGACGTCCAAATGGGAGAAATTAAGGGGCTTTGTTGGTGGAATGTCAAAACACATGTTATGGATGAGTGAGAGGAGCGAGGGCTCTTTGAGGGGGAGAGAGAGAGGAAAGAGGGAGAAAGAAGGGAGAGAAAGTAAGTGAAAGAAAGTTAAAGAAAGAAAAGCTTTGTTTGATTAATTCAGTTTTGAGTAAAGTTTGAGGGAGAAAGACAGAAAGGAACCGGCTAAATATACTGAAAGATAATTAACAGAAACACCAGCTCGCTCGTCAACTGGAGCACAAAGGTGCAAAGACACAAAGTGTGTGTGTGGAAACTTACACAGATAAAAAACATATGCACACAGACACACACACGGTTAGTCATTGGCCTCTCTATCCAGCAATAAGCCGGTCTGAAGTCGAGCTATAATGACATCCAGGTATGTTTGCTCTTCATTTTACACGGCTCATCGCAGCTCCAAACATGGTATCAGCCCCGTTTGTGTGTGTGTGTCAGATGTCCGTGTTATTGTATACACACGAGGATTGCTTTGTCCTTGTGTACATCTGCGTGGCAGCGTATTTGTGTTGCTTTGTCCATGTTTGCCATATTTGTTGGAATGCGTATGAGCTCATGCAATCAAACGTGCATTAGTGTGTGTGTGTGTGTGTGAGAGAGTCGGCAGAACTTTGCCCACATGCGTAGACTGAGTCCTCTCCCTGCAGCTTGTTGACATTCCAGTAGCTTGGCCTCTTTGTCTGCACCAAACTCTCCTCTCACACACACACGATGTCTGTATCCACCACACTGTCCAGTTTATTGTTACGAAGACAGATTTCCAAATGTTTACAAAATCTGTCACAGTAGACAGTATATTTAAACTTATCAAAAACTAACAAGCACGTCCACCTTTCATCCGCGGGGGTGAGTAATAAAGATTAAGCACGGTTTACGCATTTTTGGCATCAACAACGTAATTGTAAACGTGTGGAAAATTTGATCAAGAGGCCGTTTAAATCGGATGAAAAGCTTTACCGCCGCTCTGGGCTGTGTTCGGCGCGGTGCAGAGCACAGTCAGGTGCACCCGGCCCTGTGTGCAGAAAGTGCCAGGGGTGCCCAGTGAATCAGCATTGCACCGGGATGGGATCAGGAAAAAAATAAATACATTATCATACATTACAGTTGGCCAAGCGAGAGGTTGAGAGAAGCAGTCGCTACATGAAGCAGTGACAGGCTGGGAATCCTGCAGAGTGTTTTTCTCAGAGATCTTGAGAGTTTCAAATATGAATACACTTGCTCAAATATACAGCCAGTGGACTTTTGGATTCTCCCTGACCCCCGAGAAACGTACAAAAAAACAAGCTATTTTCCACACGTCCGTTTCAGGTGCACAGACGCCCGGGCACGCACGTCCAACTGTTGAAAGGCATTTGCTCGCTGCATTTTGATTTTGTTTGGAGGCATGAGCCTACATGTGTAAACTCCATGGTCGAGGACAGGAGGATTCATGTCTCATGTGCTCTGTTGAAGGAAGGTTTATTCAACATGTACATTCTGTGCAGCACACATGAGCCTGCATGTTTTACCGCCACACTTCTGGCAGGAGTGTTGATGAAAGGATGAGTCCTGACTAATGGTGTCTTTCAAAAGTGAGAAATACATGACAACCAGATGTAACGCAAAATAAGTGAAATGTAAGCAGTCTAATAAAAATGTGTTATGTTAAGAATATTCCACCTGTGTTACGTTTGGAATGAAATAAAGCAAGTTAAAAAAAGTTAACTTTATCTTTAACTTTAAGGATAAGCTTGTACTGAAACAAGCCTGGAAACTTCTAAATAAAAAGACAAAGTTGTGTTAGTAGTACTGTATGTGGTAGTTTTTTGCCAGTAATTTGTTTTATTATAGCTGCAGAGAGAGATTATTGTTCTGCAAACTATCCAAGCCCGACCCAAACCCAACAGGCATGTGGGAATGTGGTCCGACCCCCATGTTTTCCCCAATTACAGTGTCTTTTTCTGTTTTTGTATTTCAGACTTATGTGAGTATGCGTGAAAGTCAGGGATCAAACCCGTGACCTTTCTAGCGAAGCCCCCCCCCCCAGCCCCGTGACCTCCGCACAGAAAGAAATATGCTGCATGAGAGGAAAAGAAAGAAGGATGAAGGAAGTGGCGAAGGTGGAAGCAGATGTAGTGCATGTTGATATGCGGGAGAGGGGGAGAAATATTTTATGGCTGCGTTTGTGCATGAAAGAGGCGGAAATTGTTGCCCTCTTGTGCCACATACCTGATTCTCCAAACAGCTGTCGAGCTGGCAGAGAAAAGGCAGCAACTGATACAAGACTAGATGGAGTTTGAAATCATATTCAATATCCTAATGATAACTAAAATTATTCGAGGAGCATTTTATAATGGTGAGGATGTTCCCATGCATGTATTGATGAAATGTATTCCTAGCTGACTCAATGTAACAGCTTTTCAGCTCTTTTGGATTCAGAAATGTGTGATAAAAAGAACATGTATAGTATTTTAGTGTGAAATTGATGTTTATGGGAATGATGCTGTGCAAGTTTTGACATGTTTTATTATTATAACGCAAAATATTGGCAGATATGAGACGTTTCTTATGCTGAAGTCAGACTATACAAGATATTTTTGTCTGTTAAACAAACATATAGTTCCAATGTATTTATGTGCATTTTGCTAACGGGGAATCGTAACAGTATATAAAAGATAATCCACTCTGGACCCATGCTGCTGTCTGTCCTCACTTACAAAACTGTGAAACTTAAGACTTTGCCAGTGAGTTTTTAACACCCTCTCACTGACCTTCTCCTAAACACATGCACTCTGTAAAATGCACCTCATGCCGCACAGACATGCAGGGTCACACAGCACAGAAGTCGAGGAAGCAAAACGAGTGGCCAGACCACGAGCCGGGCAGACAAACAACAGCAGACAGTGGGCAGACTGACAAAAAGAGAAAAATCGATGGGAAAGAGTTAAGCTGGAGCCACGTTAATATTGTTCCCCGTCGTCCGTGTGCCCACGTTGAGACTGAGATGTGACTGACAATGAAAATCCTTGACTGTGTCTCTTGTATCAACACATGCAGACACACACCGAACGATCCGGGCTTCTTATCGCAGTGAGATAAAAAAACAAACAGTGCAGAAGCAGTAAGACTTTAACTGGGAACAAATGAGAAAATAACTTATTTGTGTGGAGCATGTTTTGTATCCGTCACTATTTTTGACAAAAAAGTATTTGTAATAATGATACTCAATGCATACAGATTCATAAATTGATTGACAAGAGAAATCATATCATATACAGTCCAGATATCCACGCACATGCTCCTTGTTCTCAATTTCTCTCCCACACAGAAATTCCCATGTATGAGATGTGCCTTGTGCCTTCAAGGACAACACTCGTGCACACTCCAATTTAATACCATGCTGAATGCTCTCTTCACCATCACGAACGTGTTGCATTCCCGTGCATGTGTGTGTGTGTGTGTGTGTGTGTGGGTGATGGGTGCAAGACACAGTGATATGGAGGATTTCAGCAATGCCGGCTGGAGACGATAAGAAGCCTAAGTCCCCTACGCATTCTCACATGGATAACCAGGACTATAGGCTCCATCTATAGAAACCGCAGAGGGCACATGGAGAGGAATAGTAAGGGTGAAATAGAAGAATTATTTTTCTTTTGCAAGCCTTGAAATCTGCGAAAAGAGCTCAAGCACATTTTCCAACTAGCAATCAGTGATTTATTATGCAGCGACGTTTCGGTACTAGACCTTCATCGGGCAAAACCAGACTTAAAATCAAATTCCACTTAGCTAAATCACGCAGAGACACCACACCTCACCAGTACCAATAAGTTCTACTTGTTCTATTTGTGCAAACATGCTCCTGCAGACAGGTGTGAACTGGGTTTCGTGTTGTCTCATTGAACACGTGCCTAACAACAAAGCACAATGCATTTTGATCCGTTATTGGTTTAAGATTAGACTCAACCTTTCAGAAAGCGTGCTGAGGCGAGTAAGAAACAAGAGCAAAACAACACGGTGCGAAGCTGTGTGGTGCGCACACACACACAGACACACACACACAGAAACACAAACTCTTGCAAGATTAGAAAAGCAGCTTTGTGTGTGTGAGTGATGGAACAGCTTCAATTCATCACTGTGTGTACGGCCACATGTCCTGACATACAGGTCTTTCTTTGGTGTGCGTCAATGTATGCTTGTGTGTGTGTGTGTGTGTGTGTGTGTGTGTGTGTGTGTGTCGATGAGGTGCAGAAAACTTCAGCCAGAAGGATAATGCTACCTCTACTAGATTACCTGCACAGTGTGTGTGTCCTTGTGTGTGTGTGTGTAGGCCGCTGTGATAAATGGGTTGCGTTACAAATTTGACAGATCAGACTTCATGTTACTCTGCTAGAGTGCTATGTCAGACACACACTCACTGCGTGTTGCATTGTGCAGGAGTTGAAAATGTGTTGTTGAGTCAACACGTTGGATTTGTATTAATTTGTTATCTTACGTTTTGTGTCATATCGTGTTTTGTTGGTTTCAAATGCCACATTGAAATATAAAGGGGCTAAGTATTATTGGAGAGTCAGTGCCAGCCTGACCTTTTACTGTGACACCTACCAAAGTAATTACCTCTACAAAGGGGGGGGATGTTTTCACCTCTCTTCGTCGGTAGGTTGTTTAGGAGGATAACGCACAAATCACACAATAGATTCCCGCGAAACTGGGACGTGGACCAAGAAAGAAATCATTAAACTTTGGGTGGGATTCAGGATCTTTGTTTTTTCTGTTTCGTTTTGAGTATTTCTTTTCAGTGTCATTATGATTATTGTTAACAATATTATCATTTATTGGGATTCAAGTAATTCCAGCATTGTTGTAATTGCTCAGCAGTCAGTGTAGAGCAGGTTCACACTCCCCTGCCTCGACACTAACCTCCCCGGCACTTTATCCTGCAGATGTTATTACCCAGTTTCTGGCGTCTAAATGAGATACCTCATCACGGTGCCATGGCAGGCCACCCAGACTATGACAGCACATTACGCTGCATAATGACCGGTTAGTCCTGCTGGATTATGCGATGCGCCGTCCCAAGGCACTGCCTCGGTTTGCAGGTCTGACAGTGATGGAGCAAGCTGGGCTTCAGTGTCTTGCTTAAGGGCATGTGGTTATTGTACAGAGCCAGCCTGTTATCTATTAATAATGGAACAATCTCCCAAACCATTAGGCCATCATGCCGCCCACAATACCTACAAGGGGCACTGAAAACTCAGCAGACACTTTTATGTCCAAAGTCCCATCACGTGTCTGAAGTTGTAAAGCACTTGTGCTCAATGAATTTCCTGTATTTTGTTTTTTCAATGCAGAGCCGCCTGCAGAAGAGAATGTTTTTTTTTGTTTGTTTGGGATGAAAACCCTGAAACTAAAGCACATTAAAAGCTGTTAGTGCTTAACTGTAGGCTATGATAAATCAAAGAGGATGAAACAAAGTAATTAACTTGAGTGTTGAGAGCATAAATCCATCAAGGCTCATCAGTGCCTAAAATATGAGATAAATATTTTATTTTCCCATTAAAAGGTCCAGAAATTATTACCAGAACTTTTCGAAAATACACAATCTCAAAGAAAGTGAAATAAAGAAAAAGATTCTACTTTTTGCAAAATCCTACAGACAAACAATTGACAGGGGTGAAAACATAATTTCTCATGTGACATATGTATCAGTCTTTATCTTTATTAATCTTTGCCGTTAAAAATATGAATCTGTGCTGAGTCATACCCATTAGGTTGGTTGAGAAATGTCCGTAGTGGATTTCCTTCCTATGCCAATTTGTGATGAAGAGGCACACTAAAGTATTTCATCTCAAATACGGTGAAGGACAACAACTCTGCATGTTTTCTGGTTTTACTGCTGGATTTGACCTCCAAAGATCACACAAACACAGTACAACACAAGCTGGTGCAGCAAGGGAGCATGAGAACCTTTGTGTGTATTTGTGTAGGAGTTGGTGTGGTTTCCTATAGAGTATGTGCATATTGTCTTACATGTGAACAAAGTGTTGGATGTCACCACCACACATTGTTTTCCTTTCAGCTTATCAGAGCTACAGTCAGGTTTCTGTGAGCGTGATGGACAAGAGAGCTTTGAGAATTTAAAATCTGAAAGAGCTGCACAGAGACTATTGTGCCGAGGATTGAGGGTTTGGAGAGCGAATACTTTTTTTTTTTCTGTGTGAATCCAATTCCTCACCAGGAAATCACACCTCGGCTAAAAGGAGAGAGAACTGTCCTTGGACAAAGACACGGGCGATAAATACACAAACGCATGCACACACAGAAGAAACGGAAAAAAGACTAACACACACTCTTGAAGATGGACGCGCACACAAATAAGTACAGACTTCCTCCCTCTGCCCGGCTCTCTTTTGTTGCCTCTCCTCTACAAGGACAAACAGCTCTCACACAGACGTCCTAATGTTTTTTTGAAGTCCCGTCAATGTTGATTCTTTCTTCGCTACACATGTACTGGCTCAAGGCGCTGCCGTACACAGAGACGCTGTCTTTTCAAGAAAGTTTTACAAAGAGATACAAAGTGACAGAGACACAAACGCCAACTGACAGCAAAAGACAAACCTTTGTTTTCATCCCACTGCAAAGAAATACTATCAAAACGGATCAAAGCTAAAAAAGACTGCAGGAAAAATAGGTTTTAAAAATAGTGTTTTATGTGTATTTTTTTATTACTGTAAATGCAGGATGCTCCTATAGCACAATAAGTGTTTAGTTTTGGTGTAAACACCTAACTTGAAGTCATGTGTCCTACTTTAAAAAAGGTCAGTTGTCTGGTCTCGTTGCCGTGGGAAGCAGAAAAGCTGGAGTGTGGTAGCTCTAAACTCACACGGTGCAAAACTCTGAGAGGTTAAACGAGGTTAGGACAATGTCCTTTTTCTCAATATTGCTTTTTTAATATGTCAAATGAGTTTCCCGAGGCTTTATTTCCCCTATGCACTGTTATCTGCTTCATTTTTCATTTTCCAATCACAATACACACGCAGTTTGAATTCCAATCTATTTCAGACCAGTTTATTTTTTGGGGCCTTTTCATAGATTGTATTAAATGCAACATTTAAATTCTGTGCACCCAAAACCTTAATAGGTATATGCAGGATGTGCATGGGATTAATAAATCCCATATGCAACAGTTCCTCCTGCTGGTATTGGGCTCCATTGTTTTGTCTCTCTTTTCCTGAGTTCCTGTCTTTTTTCATTCCGCTCGTCTTTGCCTCACTGCACTCAGAAAGCTGTTCTAGTTTCTTCTTGCACTTGATTAGAGGCAGAATGACATAAGTTGAGAGGAATGGCAATTAAGTTGAGCTGAACTAAATTAAACCGAATTTCAATGTGATAAATAGTGATCTTTCCCCCGCTATCGCTCTCCTACTTCCCTCCCACAATACGTCACACTGAAGACTTCCCTGTTCACGATAGATCAAATTAAATGTGTATATTTAGACGTGTTGCACCACTGAAGGGTCCGAGACCCCTTTTAAGCCTCTGGTGATTCACTTCCAACGTTATTGCGAAGCCACATTAGCCAGAACCCTAGCTCACGCTGGCTGGAATTACATTAGCTTCCTGGCAACATTAACTTATTGAACAGTCTATCAGGAGGAATTGGGGGAGCTATTGGGGCCGCAGTGATTTTAACGGCACGGGAAAACACAACTTGAGATTTAATGGGATAGAATAAACAGAAACAGAAAATCTATCCTGCAAATGGTCACCCTAATCAATACGGGCGGCCGCATTGTGTTCATCCACAAATTAAATGCTATTTTGAATAACTAGAATCAATTAATTTGTTAAGTTGATTTTCTTTGAAAACACAGGAGGCTCTTTTGTGTCCAAAATTGGCTTTTTTCCTCTTTTGAACACCAGGATTGTTGGATTCTTATGTAATCTAAAAAAAGAATCACACGCTATTCTGAACCATCTGAATCATTTAAACACATCTATCTTTCTGTCTCCGTCACACCGGGGACAATTGTCAAACAGCCCGATGCATAAAGAACACAGAGATACTTCTTTTTTTAAACACAGCAAGAGGCAGAACAAAGACATCTCATGAGCAGCAATTTTAGATTTAAAACATTCAGCTATAACTTCAAATATGAGATTCGCTGCCCCATGAAAGCAAGAGAGCAACACAATAAATCAAGTATAAATAAACCATCCAAAAATGTTTCCTTATCTGTATTCATGAGTGACCTGAATATACAGATAAGCAAAGGAGCTGAGGTTTTTATTTGTATTGTGTTGTACTTAGAAAAAATGCATTTAAACACCTATGAGCCAATCACAAAGGTTAAGAGACACCCCTTCATATATATCATAACAATTCATACAATTCAGGTGATTGCACTCCACTGAAAATATCACTAGGATTATTTTATATTAAATTTCTGTTAATAGATCCCTTTCACCTAATTTTTACACACTGAACTTTTAATCACTAGAAAATTCTTAATCTCCCCAAATATTTACCTGGACTTTACTTCTACTTGCGTTCCCCCGTGTTACGATTATCCTCCACGCAGACGCCCACACACTCAATTAGCCGCACGACGGGGGTAATCAGAGCATTACAACAGCCACATGTAAAAAGTCACTGAACCACACGCGTGTATATCCACACACACAGCAGAGCGTGCACTCATCCGGACGCACATCCATGTTCACCGAATCTGCCCGACACATCTGCACTGGCACACACAGAGGAAGAAACACCTGAGTGTTGGGTGTCACGTGAGATTGTTGACAAATCTCATCCACACACACAGGTTTGTTGTGTGCAAACATGTTTGGTGAATTATGGTGGAGCATCATCCCCACATTAAAATAAACACACCTGTGTGTAGAAAGCTGCATATGTGTCCACTTAAATGTTCGTAGGTGTGAGTAAAATACTCTCTGGCTAAATGTATTGCTTTAGCTCTAAAATGCTAAATGCCGTCTGACCCTGAAGCCGTCGCGGCACCATTTATTTGTCATTAAACACTGGCTGACTGTGACCTGCTGCTAGCCTCATTAGAATACACTAAAGTAAATGACTCACATTAGGCAACAGACGCGTGCGCGCGCACGCGCACACGCACACACACACCAGTGCTCTGATGTAGTTCCCTCTTTTGATTAACTGTTCAAGCCCAAATAAGCGTATACACTGACTGATGCAGGATAATGCTGCTCAATAACAGTTGCACCTGCGCGTCCTCCTTGTCCTCCATCCGCTTTTTTAATCTCTGAAATGCGTTTGAAAGCGAGGAGCACAGGCAGAGAGAGAGAGAGACGAAGAAAACGACAGAAAACAGGAACTCTGCGACTTACACTTTCCGTTCTTGAATGTCATATTTCAAGGAAGCCCGTATCTTTCTGTTGGATGTCGTTAATGGAAAGGATTCTTAGAGAGGAAGGGGGAGTAGTGTGCAGAGATAAAACACGGACGCGGAAAGAGGGAGCGAAGAAAACTCGCTGCTCAATTGTGTTCCTGTGAACATCTCTCATAATGTTCCTTTTCAGTTTTGGAAGGTCATGTCAGAGGAAGGACTCAGGTGAAATGAGAAAGGGTGGATTTGTAGGGGATCAGGACTCTCGGCCTTCGATGTGTTGATGAGTAATATAATGGTTTGGATTCGGTTTTGCTCGCTGTCACGTTGAGAGCTCAGAGGTCACATTTTCAGAACTGTAGCTTTGTTAGTCCTGTCGAATGAAACCTAGTTTCAAAGTCTGTCATTTTAACGACAACTCATTTTATACTTATTGACTGATGCTCCAAATTGAATTTTTTGGTTCTTTGATGCACGTTTAAAAAAAAATACAATTTACTAATATTGGTGTAGTGGAGAAGGACACGTTTGGGCCATCCCTCTGCAATTTTAGAACAGTCCTCCTGATAGAACTGTACAAACATGCATGCAAAGTGAGAGAGCGAGAGCGAGACTTGATCAAAGCTATACTGGGAATCCCTACTAAAAGATTAATGAGTTAAAGGAGTTGGACAACACACAGACACACAAACACACACTCGCCAACACGCAGACATTAAGCATCAAACACACGGCTCAGACAGTGAGATTCCGAGATTCCATATCTTAGCATATAGGGCCGCGATTGGTTGGAAATGGGCCATTACCAGACAGATTTTATCGGACAGTCGGGAACCCTGTGTCTATACTGGACCAATTACAGGACATTCACGACTAAACAACAATGGATTCTACAAATATTTGTTATGCCTTTTTAAAAAGGACCAACAGAAGACTGAGCCCTCTCTTCTAAAACAATCCCATCGGTTACACGTTGTTTCATAGTCCCGGATAAATATCTTATTCGTCTATACGTCAAACCTTACTTCAAAAGGTATCAATCTTGATACCTGACCTAGGTGCTCTGGCAAAAAACGGTGGATTCCTTCTTCCAAGCTGAGTTGACGTCCTAAGTGAAAGACTTCAACCATCTCAGAATCGTGTTAAATGAAATAGATCAAATGTAGTGCAAGACTGACAGGTAGGAGTTGTACTGGACAATTATCGTCGAGACAGAGCTGAGCTGGAAGGCAATACTTCAAAACTATGAGTCAATCTATTCTCCAATCCCCCCCCCTCCACCTCCACCCTCTGGCCATGAGCCTGGAGTTAGTGACCAAGAGAGAGAGAATACAAATGCAAGACGAAGGAATGACTTTCTTCCACAAGGTGGTCGAGCTCACCCTTCGAGACAGGTTATGGAGCTCGGACATGTGGAAGCAGTTCGGTGTAAAGTCGCGGCTTCTTGGCATCAAGTAGAGCCGGTCGAGATGCTTCAAGCTGCTGATAGAATTACCTCCTGGGCACCTTCCATTGGACCAAGACCTTTTTAATACGATCTTAAATTCTTCCCAGTCTCTCTCTGTAGGTTTTATTGCGACCGCTTCCTCCCTCCTCTCGAACACGACACTTAAGGCAGCATGCATTAGCCCACATATATATATAAACATATTCTTAAACCCCTTTCAAAATACCCACAACCACTCTTCTCTTAAACGCCCAGTGCCATAATCTGGCCAGCCAATCACGAGGCAACAACACAACCTATGTATCAGTGTCAATTATCAACTCTATCTGCTGCTGTATCTTCTCAGACTCTGCAATCAGACAGGCACTCAGCTGGACAGCTTGATTCCTGCCTGCTTGTATTTCAGTAGGGATGCAATCCTGTTGCATTGTCCAACTAGTTGCCCACCAATCTAATCAACTGGTCGATTGGTGTAAGTATCAAGTCCATTTGTAGTAAGCTATGCACACGTGGGCGAGGGTTAATAGGACAATGATCAAGCAATTCCTTTTTCTTGGTGGTTTTCCCTACTTCTCTTGAAGGATAAGGACAAATTATGTTGTACCTTGCTAAGCCCTATCAGGCTAATTGTGATGTGTGAATATGGGCTATACTATTGATCGATTGCATATAGATATTTGCCAAACTAAATATCTTTAAAATGTCAGCATTGTGGTTAATCTCGGTTTCTTTAGAGGCACAAAGTTCTGCTAAACAAGTAAAGGTTTATATGCAATGCTTCAGTTGCAAATAACACATTTCTGCTAATGTTATTCTTTGCTTTTTACTTTAAAAATGCAATTATTTGGGGCCTTCTTTCTTTGTTTCTGTTTCTGCTCTTTCCTAATGGCAACATCATTCACACGTTGTCTTTATTTTCTGCATTTGAAAGCAACGGGATTACCTCACCCCGCCTCCCTGCCAGTCACCCAGTCAGTCAGTCAGACTGTAATCCGTCTGCCAATCCAGTCAGTCAATCAATTGGTTGAGCTCCAGCTTGAATTTAATACCAAACAGGAAACACTGATTACACTGAGTGCTACTCAGGATAATGAGCGCAAACAAGGTTCCCTGCCAGCACATACAGGCAAACAGACACACTACACACAGACATCAATTTTTGTGTTTATTTAATTATTTACAGCAGCTGTCTGTTTTCTCTGATGGCACATCAGAGTTTGGTTGAATCCCATGAATAATGGATCACATTTAGTTGTCTGGATTTGTCTTTTTGCACTTGTGCAAAAGTGTCCTTGCTCACAAATGACAAACAGCCCTTTTTTTTCTGAGTCCTTCAAGTCATGAGAGCTTTTGAGTTTTGCTGACATGTTACAAATTACATCTCTGAACTTGACAGTCCAGCCTGTTTCATTGTGTTGTCATCACAGCCCAATGATTTTTCATTATCCTGCATAACTTTTCTTACTCCATGGACTTCTGGGCCTTGTAAATCTACTGTATATGGCCATATAAGAATCTTATGAAAATCCAAATGGTGTCAAATCTGTATGTAAAATTCTCTCTGTCTGTGGCTCGTTCATCTTATGGGCTTCACACTTGGCATGTGTATTGTTAAGGGCCCCGGGAAGTGCAGTGTTCAATTTGGTGGTATTTGGACACCTGGTATGTTCAATTTGAATAAAACTTTGATTAAACAGGCAACCAGCGCTCTGTTGCAGCCTCAACTGGGACTAATCAACGAAAGTGACGTTGATGATCCCGACAACAAATCATTCACGACAACAGCAATGACAGTTCTCCTCGTCGCGGTTCTGCGTCCTGATTAGAGTTCCATCAAACTGATGGTCTTTACTTGTCGTGGCTCAATTACTGCAGGTCACTTTTACAGTTTCTGAGAGAAAAGCTGCAACCGGGATCTCCACAGGTCAAACAGACGCATTTCAAACAAGAACCGCACGAGTAATTGAAAAGCCGAATAATCACAGTCAGGATAGTATCTGCAATTACACTAGTTTCCCTATTGATATACAACATTAACATGTAGTCTACAATCTAGACTAAATAAAATACTCATGTAAAGATTGGGTTTAATTAGTGCATAGAGAAATAATTACCTGTATTACATAATACTGTGTATTTTCCATCAGATTTTTGTTGGGGGGGGAAGGGGGGTCTAAGCTATTAATGCTAATTACATCCACCCATGTGCATGTTGTCATCATGCATGAAAGGGGGGTTAAATCACATGGATTACTTTCATTTGAACATTTAACAAGGGTGTGGATAAACACGGCTGTGTTGAATCCCGGGGTTCAGGACCAGACATGTCGGAGAGTCCAGGCAGCACGCGCAGAATCCTCACATATAAATACAGCTCTGACAGCCGTAATACCACAGAATTAGTGTAGGAGTTAACCACTTACTCTCCTCTGCTGCTCTGTTTCCTGATCTCTGTCTCTCTTCCGCTCTCCCTGCTCTGTCCACAGTAATTAGATGGAATCAATGTGAGGTAAAGAAGCTCCACGAGGGGCAGAGAGGAAACACAAAAAACATTTAGTGACGGCGGTGCAGCGTCAGCAGCGAGGTGATGTCATGGCCGATAAATCCTCTGTCGACCATTTGGGTGATTGATTGAGGGACGGGAGAGGATGTGGAGATAAAAAATGGAGGGAAGAAACGTCCCTCGAGAGGAAGTAATAGAAAGAATTAGGAGATGAGAAAAGGAAAGAAGGTTGACTGTAATATTTTTTTTTAAACGTCAGGGCAACAAGTGTGGATGATGGGGACGGTGAAGGATGGAGTGATGGAGAGAGCCATAGGGGAGACAGATGGAAGGAGAGCGAGAGATGGAGGGAATAAATATAAGCTAGTCTCTCAATCAGGATATGGACTCTAATAAATAACGTGCTCTCTCAGCGAACAGCATGATGTCACCACATTCACTATCACACACACACACACACACACACACACACACACACACACACACACACACACACACACACACACACACACACACACACACACACACACACACACACACACACACACAACTCACTTAAACTCAGAATCTGTCTCACTTGCACCATATTTCCTTTATCCTGTATTTAATGTTAATTTATTTTGCTCGGCGTCTCTTTCTATTGAGCGTTCTAGGACTTTGCTCATTTATATTCTTGCTGTGCTCGTTCTCAGTATTTACTGTGGCACCCCCATTAACGGCATTGCAGGACGTTCTGGCGCATCTCCGGATTAAAGTAAGATACAGCGAAAGATGCAGAAGGAGAAGGGTAAAAAGAAAAAAACAGAAAAGAAAAAGAGATTGAGACAAACGGTGAGAGAAAATACGGCAATTTTTTGTCCACGCAAACGATCGATCTTCAGGTCGTCCACGCACGAGAGGATTCACTGTATGTAATGTGAGTGATGGTATCATTGAGGAAATAGAACAAAGTGGGAAAAACGGAGACGTCCACAGCAACCAAGAGTAATGTGTTGAGTTTCATTTGAAAATTCTGTTTTTTACCTTATGTGTGTGAAGATGGACCATAAACAGGTATATTAAACCATTATCCAATCATCAGCCATTGCTTGCCGGCCTAATTTTACAGTTTTGCAATCGGCAGCGAGCGTAAATGTGTTTTAAAAGTCTTCACAAGTCATAAATGTTGGACATCATCCCAACTACATGAGTGGAAAACCCTGAATGAATGTGCAAAATGAACAGATCTGCAAGGGGACAGTCAGAACTGGTCCATAAGGAGGTAGATCTCTGTTATCAGCATGTTGAGCCATGTAAAGAATCATTAGACACTAATATTCTGATATTTACCTGATTAAAACATCAGTCTGTAAAGGCATTTTAGAATTATGTGACATCAACATGTGGCAATTACCAATTCATGAGGACACATGCCCTGGATTCCAGAGTAAACAATGTGTTGATGTGAGTCACAATCAGACTACATGCTCTGTGACGTGCAAATGGGAATATGAATGGAATATTCCATTAGCAACATCATAACGGAAATACTTTCTTATTCAGAATAAGGTCAATAGTGGGATTATTGTCGTCCACTTCAACGTCGTCAGTGTCAAGTCATAGAAACAAATTAAGAAAAGCGAAGCAAGAAATGATCAGAGAAGGGAATCAATAAGACATGAGGCCACACGAACCCGTGGGCAAGAGAATGTGGTTCTATAAATACATGTTTGTCCTTTTACAGCTATTATTTGCTAGTCCTCTTGCTACAGAGCGATCCAGATGTTGAGAAACTGCATATTCATACAGAGTAGTGATACTTTCATGTAGTTCCAGTGAACTTGCACACACAATGTTCTTTTCTTTTGTTCTGCTGGCAGTGAGTTCCACTGTCTATCTGCTGAATAAAATAAAGTTATTAATCCTTGAAATCCTGGCTTCTCCTCCTCCTGGACCACAGGGGGGGTCAGAGGTCAGCTGCAGTGGAGCAGAACAGCATGTCTGCTCCTAGTTGACATTCAATGTCTTGCTTAAGGACAGCAAGGGAAATAGTTGTTAACACAGACGCTGTAAAAGCCGTAAATATTCCAGGAGATTCATGGTGATGGCTGCTCCCTTCGTTATTGGTTTGTTCTGAGGTTGAAGCAATATTTTTACATTTGCTCACGGATGTTTTTGTGAAGGTAGAAACAGGTCTGATCACCTGACTGTTAGGATTTCCCCTCTCTGACTCCACGTCGCCCACGTCCTCTCTTCATCTGTCATCTGTTCCATATCCTCTCCACATCTTTCCCACCCACGCCATCTCTTTCTACCCTTTCTAACTATCTCATCATCTATTTTTCACCGGCAGTCAAAAAAAAAAATCAAATTCACGTTCAAAGAAGCTTGATTGGCGTGATCTCCGAGGCTCACTCCCTCTTCTCTCCGCGGGTTAGCTTTCAATTATTTTCTGCTTCCCTTTGTTGATTCGAGAGAGGTTTCGTGGAGGAATTGTCGTTTCCTTTGCTTTGGTTTCCATTAAAGTTTTTCTCCCTCCAGTCAACACAAGTCACTTAACAAAAAGCTGAGTGGAAATGGCACAACTCACTTCACTTTGCTCAGAATCACAAAGAAAATGTTTTTTATTTGGGGGCAAAAGTCTTAAAATTTACATTATAGGTGGAAATATGTTATAAATGACATATTGCCTGTTATGCACCATCTGGGCATTTACATGTCAGATATAAGGCATCACGCTGATTTTAATAACTAACCAATTATTTTCGGAAATTTATATAATTTGTTTTATAAAAAAATAAAAAACTTCAAATTCTACAGTGTCGTTGAGCAGGATACTAAACCCCAAATTTGACCTAGAAAACCATTTTATACGTACAGTCCATTTATATCAGCGTCTATAATGATTTTTGACGATTTTATCAACACATTTGGTTTTTAAAAAATAATTTTGTTGGAGCATGTGATACATATATATATACTTAACAGTTTTCTAAGTATCGATTAATTAATTTGTGTGTGTGCCATCTAATGCCGTTTTCTTGCCATGTTTGCTGCTCTTCAGTCTCGTCTTCCTCCGTCCTCCTGTCTTTCCGTCTCTCTCTCCTCGGTCTGCCTCTCTTTCACTTCCTGTCTCTCCATCATCCAGACAACATCGACGTGGAGCTCGTTTCTAACCGACTGACTCAGTCTCTGTATGTGTTTACTACCAGTGTCTCTGATTATCTTTGTTCAGCAACACACTATTGTCATTAGTTATGAAGTCTCGGATGGATTTCCAATACGCACACTCACAGACACACACACTCACACTCACGCGTACACATACAGTGTGTGCCTTCAGTGCATTCTGTACAAATTGAGTCAGACCTATAACAAGAGAGTTACTTCCCCTTCAAATCCCTTTGTACTCGATATGTGTGTGCACAGGCATTAGTCACTGTGTGAGTGTGTGTGTGTGTGTTACTCTCTGCCAAGTGGGGCGTACCCCAGGGATTCCTGTCAATCAAACCGGCTTGCAATTTGTCAGAGAAATAAGGCACTTTCCAAGACAGACAGATGTGTGTGTGTGTGTGTGTGTGTGTGTGTGTGTGTGTGTGTGTGTGTGTGTGTGTGTGTGTCTCAGAGTGAGTGTGTTTATTTGCGCATCTGTGTTGTGCATATGACATACGGGGCAAAAGCACATCTGGAAATACTCGGACCGTTGTGTGTTTATGCATTTGTCTTGTGATGGCTTTACAGATGTGTTAGACAGTATGTGTAAGTATGTGCGTTCATGTTGTGTGTGTGTGTGTGTGTGTGTAGCTGATTCTGTGTAGCATGAAAAACAAAAGGGAGTGATAAGCAGTGACAGATCCACTACAGTGCACACTCACGCACTCTACCTCTCTCTCTCACACACATACACACACACACGCACGCACGCACGCACGCACAGACAGACACACACACTTCTTCTGAGAGACAGAACTGTCAGCTCTCTTTCTTCTGTTCGTGTTATTCATTCCTCCCTCTCTCCATATCTCTTATTCCCTGAAGCGCTGCCTTTTCACCCTTTTCCTCTCTTTGCTTCACTCGCTCTCTTTCCTACATTCTTTCTCCTTTTTTTTCAGAACACCACAAAAACAAAAAAAATGACTTTAGACTGATGAGCACAATGCAGCTACATTTTATTCATAATGCATAAAGTCATACATTGACTCACTGGAGTCATCTTTCAGTTGATTTCCAAAAAGGAAAATTAAGTTGTTTTACTTTCCACACATATAGAACAGTTGGAGGCACAGCGCCCACTGTCGCCGTCTCATTCTATCAAACATCAATTGTTATTCCTCCGGAGTTTCATTTTCAATTTGTCTTCCTGTCTGTTTCCATCCTCCTCCCATCATCTCTCCATTTTCACAAATCCTTCCACTCTTTGTTCTATTTTCTGTTTTTCTTTCCATCTCCCTCTTTCACTTCACTTCCATGCTGCCTTTCACCTAATCTCCAAAGACAACATTCCCATTCCCTAAGCCATTTCTGCCCAGTTGGTGCATGCATGTGTGCGCTTGTTTGTGTGTGTGTGTGTCTGTGTCTCTGTGTGTGTGTGTGACACCTCGTGACACGGTGATCTGCGTCACTCGAGACTTATTGACTTCCTTAGACTCTTTCTTTGGGTGAGCTGGGTGAACTTTAACAGCCCGACCTCATTGGCTAATAAGCCAAGGCCACTCTTCACTAAAAGTCAAGTGACAAATTGTCTCCCCTGTTCTACACACACACACAAACACACAAACACACAGACACACACACAGACACAGTCTAATTTATGGTCATGCATCCTCTGTGAACTCGCAGAAGAGCTGCACTATGTGGCTCTTTTCAGCTTCTCTTTTCTCCCTCGAGAAACCTCAGCTCGCAAATCATTTGAAACATGCTCATGATCATCAGTTGACATGACTGGCTTCTTTGTTAAACCCTTATTTGTGATGGGGGTAGCCTTGGCAATGTGGGCCAAAATATTAGCACCGTGCACCGGGGGGGGATGACGAGCAGATCGGCTATTGTTGCTGTGTTTGTGAACGAAGTGGATTCCACCTACGCTTTCTCACAGGTACATGTTGCTTTTGACTCCTGCTTCTTTGACTCATTGCTAATAAACAGTGACTGTAGCCATTCTCTCTCACACACACACACACGCACGCACGCACGCACTCAACTAAATAACAGCAAGAAGCCAGGACCATACCCCCTTAAAGGAAAACAAGCTTAACAGCTAAGGCCACATTCGGTTTCTCAGCTTCACATTGGTGGTAGTTACAGGTTTTCAGTCCTATTTGCCATATAGTAGCTGAAAAAACCCTACACCCCAATAAAACTACATTTTAATTGCTGTTATGATTTATTTTAATTTAAATATCCAAACAATCGATGCAAACCCCCTAAATATGTCTGAATTTTCTCAAGATGTGGAGAAACGCTCTATCTCGTGAATAATACATTTATGGATCAGCACCACAATTGAGCCGATTCCTCCCTGACCCACAATGCATCCCTCCACCACGTTTCATGGGAATGTGTCCAGAAGTTTTTGTGTAATCCTGCAAACTAGCAAACAAACGCAGATGAAAACACAACCTGCTTGGCAGAGGTAATAAGCTCTGCAGTCCCAAGCGGCAGAAAATCTTTGTGGCCATATATAAAACAAGATATCTTATAGCAGCAGAAACGATTCAATAACAGCAGAGAGAAAACTGATTATAGAGATTTAAGTTGAGTAAAATAGTCGAGAGAAGTTGGAAAAAAGTCGAGCATCAGTACTGAAGCAGTGCATCCAAGAGGACGAGAAAGTGGAAATAATGTACTCGAGTGGAGCTCAGAGGAGAACAGTGAAGAGGAAGAGAAGAGCACAGCAGAATACATTAAAGTCAAACAGGCCCATTTGGGTCCGAGCAGACAAAATAAAATCAGGAGGGGAAGCGGAGGCAGGGGGGGGGGCCTCGGCGCGGAGCGGGTACAGTGTAATGAAGATAAAGTGCATACTCACCAAGCTGACTGCGTCTCTGAGCGTAGGCTACCACCACCGCGGCCAGAACTACACAGCACAGCGATGTCACACGGTTTGCCATCTGTAGACACACACACAGCAAAGTCATCAGCGTGAGCGCGTGCACCGAGAGTGAGTGTCCCCCTGACTGACAGACAGACCCATAGACACCTACAACACCATGGAAGAGATGGAGAGATAGCTGCTTCCTGTCCTCCCTCCCTCTCTCTCTCTCTTTCTCTCCCCCTCAATCTCCCAGTGTCTCTCTCTCTCTCTCCTTTCACTATTGTAGTCCCTGAAGTGGCTTTTCTCTCTATCCGTTTCCCTCTGACTCATCAAACTCGCTTATTTTAAGAAGGGATTTCCTTTTTTCCCACTGTTGTTATCCCTTTGACTGTAAAACACCCCCCACTCTGTCTCTGTCTCTCTATTTCTGTTCATCAGCCTAATGGGTCCATCCTCTCTGGGATGGGCCATGGCCAGCAGCTCTTAAAGGTATAGCACACCACAAACAAACACACAGCTTTCATGGAAAACAACAAGACTTCGAGGAAAAAACACTTTCTCATTGTTGCCATGGAAAAACTTTATAATTTCAATTTTGACCGTCAAGTATTTCTTATTTACAAAAGGTGAAGTTGGATGGAGGCGCAGAAAAGTTCTCTCCTTTCTGACTCTCTTTTTTGATTTCTTCATTCCTTTCTTTTATCTTCTTGCTGTTAAAACATTTATTCCTTTGTTGAAATTTCTTTGACAAATGATCCAATTAAAACCAATCCATGTATTTTATTTAAAGACCGTATCTCAAAAGTTTCTTGCCCAGAGTTAGAAAAGATACCACGCTCACATCTGCAAGCTACTGGATAATTTATTCTTATAGTTATATATATATATATATAATAATCCTAATAACACTAATCAACAATACAAATATGTGACGCTTGTCTAATCTGTACTGAAATCAAAATCTAAAAATGAGAAATCACTATTCTACAGGGGTTTGTTAGATAGTTGGACTGATATAGTAGAAGTCGTCTTATACTAAGCGAACAGGAGATTGGTATCAACTTGGGATCTTAACTTTGCATCTCGAGTGTCAAACTAGCAGGCATGACTCCACACTGCTGTTCAACAAGAAATAATGCAATCATGCAAATCTCCCTTTTGAATTTCTGCATCCGTTTTGCCTTAGACAGATGCGATATGAGGTCAGAGGTCGACAGAACTACACCACTAAAGCGTGCATGAATCCAGCGTCCTGTTCAAGGACACGAGCAGGATGGATGCCAGCCAACGAGGGGGCCTGAACCCAGATCCCCCGCCATCCATTAAAACATGGCCTCCTCTCCTCTCTTAGCAGAGGACAAGGGAAAGAGAGGAGAGGAGGCCGGCTCTCCTGCAGACCGAGGTTGTCTGAGGGTCTGCTTGCTGCTGAGTAGGTACGATGTGTGCGGAGAACAGAGTGAGCACTCCAAACAGAGGCAAAGAAAGGAAAGTGAATTTCCTTGTTCTTTTAATGCAGGACTCCAGCTGTTACAAACCACTGTCATCTCCCATTACATCTTCCCCTTTGTTTAGCTTTAGCTGTTTTTTTTCTTCTTCTTCCTCTTACTCATCCTCTTGACTCTCTTTTCCACTCATCTTCTTTTACCGTCGTTCTCACCCACTTCACGATGTATCTATCACATTCCATCCTTCGCACCGTGCCCTTCACTCGGCTCTGTCTCTCTTTGTTAAAGCCGGACATAAACACCACTACACCGCGTTTGAGCATCTCGGGAAAATAAAAGAGACATAGCTGCGAGCGCTGCCGAGTGACGCTCGAGAACATGCAAAAGCTTTTACAGTCGGACTGAGACGTCAAAAGGCAATAAACCAGTCAAAGACATGAAACACACGGGGGAATGTTTTCATGAACGGCCAAACTAATGGGGTTTGCAAAGAAAAAGCTTTTACACTCAAACAGCTTTTTTTGAATGGTGAGGATCAAGGTTTACTTTAACTACAAAACTCATTTTGTTGACAAAAAAGAAAGAAAATAAATAACTCTCACACCTGAATTATTTATTCACAAAAGAAGACTGCATTTTTCTTTTCTTGTCAAAGGAACAATTTGCGTGGGAGCTTGTTCTTTTCATTTGGAAAAGAGGGCGAATTCACCTTGTTTGGTTTGGACCTTCTGACTTTTCAGTTTAGTCCGAACCGAATGAACGGGTGTGAAAGGTGCTTCGGACCAAAGTCTGGACCAATGGACCAAATTTACTGCATGAATCAGTTTAACTCTACACACACACCAATAACCTTGAGTGTGAGACATGCAGTTCATTCCAGCTGCGAGCCTCAACTCCGCACTCACAGATTGTATAGGATCGACTATGTTTTGTTAAATATCAGCGCTGCATTTTCACCATTCAAATGGAAATTGTACTTATTTTCTATGTACTATATTCAAAAAAAGTTACTTTCTACATCTGCCAACACTCCAACGTCAGACGCACGCCAGTCCACGAACCAATCAAAGCCCACGACAAAATTCGGATCAAATGTAAATATTGTAGCAATGACAAGAACCTTGGTTGAGACCAAGATCCAGACTTTCACATGTGAAAACGAGCTAAAATAAGGTCACTGAAGAAACTCCCTGCAACACACATTCACCCACATATCTGTGACCGTGACCACAATCCAAACTGGATCCACGACCACTTTACTCCAGAGCAGTGTGAGTAAGACAATAACTTGCTTTTGCGTTACATATATTAAAGGATCAGCTTGTCTGTGAACCTGTGACTTTGAAAGAGTCACTGAAAGTTTGTGTCTTTGTGTGTGCACGCTTGTGTGTGTGTGTCTATTTGCATGTGTGAGTGATTGGCAGTTCATATGTTTTTCATCTGAGCAGATATTGAGGAGATTGACAGGGGGTGAAATTAAAATTGCATCCCTTGTCAGAGCATCACAATCCCCATCTCTGCTCTTCATTTTTCTAAGTGCTGGTTCGCCCATCAAAACCCAAATGATGTGCGCCTGTGTGTGTGTGTGTGTGTGTGTGTGTGTGTGTGTGTGTGTGTGTGTGTGTGTGTGTGTGTGTGTGTGTGTGTGGAACTGTGGGGGTATTTAGCCCGTCTATCAGCAAACAATACAGTTTTGAAATGTGACAGCCTCAGATCGCTCACATAATGACAGCCCACAGGCGGTTAGCGCTGCAATCACACAAACTCAATACGAAACCCTCCTCCCTTTATCCATCCATCCATCCTTCCCTCCCTCCCTCCCCGGACCCTCCCATTTATTCCCTTCTTCTCCCCATCTTCCATATTTATTTATTCATTTCTTATTGGAGGGGAAAGGGCTGAATAGGCGTGATTCTTTTTGGCTGCTTAATTAAAATATATAATTCATGGCTGCGTCAAATGATTTTTTTGCCTCTGCGTCTTTGTGGAGTCCGATTTGGGAACATTTGCATTTAAATTGGAAAGCCAGAAGGGAAATACACTAGGCGGGCCAGGGTGCTTGTGTGTATGTGTGTGTGAAGATATAAGGCGTCCCTCTTTTAAATAAATGCTCATACTGTACAAACTCTTGCTTGTTCTTTCTTTGGTCTTTTTTCACTCATAATGTGAAAATCACACAGGTACACCGGTCGGCCAAATGGCACAAAAACACATTGTGTAATGAAAATTATGGAGGTTTGTCCTTTGAAATAACAACTTTGTCCACAAGTTAATTATTAGACTGATATTCCACATTTCAGAAAATCCCTTACACATTAAAGTCGTATAACAAACACAGGTTTAATTTTAGTCGTTCTCTTTCCGTCTCCACCTCTCAAAGATGAAACCGCCAAATTCCCCCCTGTCAGCACACTGTCACAAACTGAATAGTTCATTACGAACGTGTTTGCAGAGAAAATAAAGGAAAGCGTTCTCCTGGGTTACAAATGAGCTTCGTGATTTATCGCAAGAGTGTTGCGTTCACAGCCCTGAGGAACATCAACCATATGGATGACTGGGATTCAGAAAACCATCAGCGGGGAAACTGCAGGTGAGGGTATTTCTTTCAGAGCGAGGAATCCATCATGTAAGAGAACATGACACAAAAGCTGAGAGATAGGATTGTGTACTAAATTGATATTTATGGATAAATCAGGCAATTAAGACATATATAAAGTCGGCTGTTTTTAAGATGCTAAAACCAGCGTGTCCGGCCCCATCGAGCGCATTAAAAGTATAAACTGTCACAGGACTGCAACTTTCTGCACACAAGCAGGAAAATCTGCCTAATATAACAACCAGAGGGAGTAAAACAAAAACACACAACTCTTCTTGGAGCTTGAACAGGCATCGTCCCTTTAATTCCAAAAGTTTTTAAAGGATACGCAGAGTCATGAAAAACTCTGAAATGATGGTGATTCACCAGAAGAAAGAAAATACAACTTGCCTACAACAAGGAGAAAGGGTGAAAAACTCCATATACTTTCTGGTAGAATATTCTAATTTCATCATCATGGAAAATAAAACCTTTCCATCTCTGAGGCATCTCATCCAGCGGCTGCACATTAGAAGAATCCTCACTGTAGAAATAAGAGCCCTGTTCTGTGCGCCACCCGGTGAACTGATGGTACGTTTGTCCTACCCTGGGGCGATGATAGGCAGGTAACTGTTTTTTTCTTTACAAGGTGACGAAGACAACCGGTTCTTATTTGGTATTTTGTACAAAAATGAAGAACAAGAGCGACTATCAGCTGGAAAGTTTAGTTTAAGACAGCAGCCTGAAGTCAAGATGCCTGCTGGGTAAATGCAATCCCAATGTTCAGTACATTGAGTTTTACTACAAAACTAAATGTTGTGAGAATTCAATGAAAAACAACCATTTCAACACATTTGAACCTTTGGCTTAACAAGGTTCATATCAAGAGTCTTCAGAAGTTCTCAAGTTGTAAATAACAACCCCAAAAAGTCAGTAATTTCGAGTTAAGAACTTTTTCCAATTTCTCCTAAGAAATAGGGAACAACCAAGTTTTTAAAGGTGCATTTGTTGCAGATTGATTTGACAGCTTCCAGATTTTCTAACCACACCAACAGAATTTATTCTGACAGCGTCCTGCAATGGCCACTTCTGCCTACAGAGGCCACTGTTTCCACTGCTCAGCAGAAGTTACGAGGTGCATAAGTCATATTTTCATCTGTTCATAATTTGAGGAAAAGTGAAATGTCTTGTTTTAAGTAATTAAATATGAAAAATACCTCCAGCTTTCTCTGTAAAAACAAAAACAGACTTTTCCTTTAGTGCTTAAGGAGAGAATTAACATTTGTCTAAGCCCCGGCAGTGACTGTAAACCAACTGACAAGCGTTTATTCACACAGGATTCAAGCGTTAATTATCTCAAATGTTAATGAGTTTACTGAGCCTGTGACCCTGGCGACCATAATCACAGGGAAAAAATGGATTTATGGCACCTCATCCATCAATAACTGTACACATACACAAACACCTAATGGCAACACACTGGTCCCTGTGTAACCCTTAATGTCGTGCTCCACAACCAATAATAGAACGTCTTCATTCCCATAATGCTTTACTTTGCTTGGCAACACTAATTCTCTCATCAATCATGCAGGATTTCTGCAGATTAGCAGCGCTGTTCGAGGGGGATCCTGATAGTTTGGCTGCCGGCATTTTGGGTACAACACACACACACACACACACACACACACACACACACACACACACACACACACACACACACACACACACACACACACACACACACACACACACACACACACACACACACACACACACACACACACACACACACACCGATGTGCACTGCTGGCATTTGGGGCTGAAGTGTTGATAGCTGCATGACTGTGACCTTTATTTACATACTGGCTGTAATTGCTCGCTAAAGACAGCGTTGATTGTGTTTCTAGAGGTAGCAGGGGTCGAGCTCATAAACACGCGCTCGTGCACGTGGATGATGGCACTCGGCTCAGAGTGATAAATTTGGCCATTGATCACATGTGACTGCTCTCAGCTGGCTGAGATCTGGAGGAGCTGAACACGTCAGCTAACGTGTATCATGTATCCCACAGCACCGGCGCTGCTGCCGCGGTGCCGCTGGTGGACGTCTCGCGTCACATAACTGCAGCATCTAAAGTGTTAGAGTCTGACACAGCAGCAGAAACTGCACACCTCACGGGGCAGTGGAATGAGCCGATGATTTACGACCAGTATTTGTGTACCAAGTTAAATTATCATCTGAGCCTAATATCATTACACACGGTGGGCTGCAGCTCAGGGTTGTGTGTGAATAAACAGCACAAAGCTGCAAGTAACAGATCTCTGATGTGCACGTATGAATGCTTCCCATGTGGGATTTCTGCACTTGTATTTTTGCTTGAATGTGTGTGTGTGTCAGTGTGTGTGTGTGTGTGTGTGTCGTGTGTGTGAGAGAGAGAGTGTGTTTTTGTCTCCACCCAGCCATCTGGACCTCCTTGTGTGTGTAGCAGCAGATTTAGGTAGTTAGAAAGCTCTGGAAAACACGGTGTTACCTCCAGCCCTCTCACCTCTGAACTCTATAAGTGTATCAAAGCTAAGAAAACAGAGCACTTTGTGTGTCTGCGAGTGTGTGTGTGTGTCTGTGAGTGTGATCGAGCGTGTGTGTGTCAGCATTCTTAAGGCCTATAAGGCTTTGAATGATGGGTGTAGACTCCCCTTTGTGAACAGGGAGCCTCCAGGAGCTGCGCAGCATGTGTGTGTGTGTCGGTGTGTGTGTGTGTGTGTGTGTGTGTGTGTGTGTGTGTGTGTGTGTGTGTGTGTGTGTGTGTGTGTGTGTGTATTAAGGAGAGTGTGATGTACGGTCTGTGATGTTCTGAACAGAGGTGTTTTTACAGGGAGTTAATCAGAACCAGAGCTGAAGCCTCGCCCACAGAGGATGAAACGCGTGCACATGCATTCACACACACACACACACACACACACACACACACACACGCACACACACACGAGAAAGTCACCTACCTTTCCCAGCTTCACTACCACTAACCTGCAGTCTGATAATCACCTTAAAGTACCTTTTAAAAATGATAGGTTTCTAACAAACGTTACTCTCTTTCCTCTTTACACGTATAGAGCAACAGAACATATACATGTGGACAAAACTGCAAACTCATCTATTAATATTCAAATTTTTTAAAAATCAATTAATTAATTTATAGCAGGTTTGAATTTGCTTTCTTGTGACTGACAAACAGGCAAAAAGACCAATAATCAATTACCAATACTTCCAATCAAGGTTAAAACTTTTAAAAGCCAAAAACTAACCGAACTAACAGAAAGAGAAGAAGATAGATGTCTTATTCCAGTGTGTGTGTGTGTGTGTGTGTGTGTGTGTGTGTGTGTGTGTGTGTGTGTGTCTGATGGGCTGGAAAACTAAAAACAGTATATTTACTCAACCTGGTTGCCAAGCCTCTTCAGTAAATACAGCAAGTGTGTGTGGACATTTGAAACCTCGTCTCACCTTCTCGGTACAAAAGAGCCGAAGAAGAAAATGAGAGAAATGAATATGTTGCCTGTTTATATTGTGCAATTTACTCTTGTTGTGCAAATATCAAGATTTTATGTGTATTTATTATTTAGCGAGATTAATATGATTGAGGATAATTCAGTTAACGTGTATAATTTGCTTTTCTCCTGGACCGATACTTTGGTTGAACGATTTAAGTCGACCAAGATTTGCTTTAGTTGACTATACAACCTGAGTAAATGTTATTGTGTCCTTTTTGTAAAGACAATCTGTATGAATATGTGTTTATAACAAGTATAAATTTGGTACATTAATATAAAATATTCCAAAAATGTTCATTTGCTGAGCCTCAGTAGGACCGAACCTTTGTTGTATTTAATTTTATGATGATAAATATCATATGTATATTGTTCAAGAAGAGGGTAAATAACAAAACACTAATTATCAAACACAAATTGTGTCCAAAGTAGTATATTTCCGGGGAATATTTGCAGACAAATGTACTTTACTCTTGCACTACATTGACCTGTCAGGGTAATTCAGTCAAATCTATATATACAAACTGTTTTTTTCTCATGAATCATTATTTGTATGTGTGAATAACCGTAGATCATGTGACTAAGATACGACCCTGTGATATGAAGACATCGTGACATGTTATCAAAGTCATCTGTGAGACTTTCACCACGGGATGTAATGAGCGGACTGCATGCATCTAAACCTGATGATCTCACACTCTGCGGCCCCGGGAAGAACAGCACTTACTCATCGCTGACTTAACACTGATGTCATTATCTAAGCTCAGCCTGTGTCTCTACGTGTGTGTGTGTGTGTGTGTGTGTGTGTGTCAGACAGTGAGAGAATCATTCATTATCTCAGCCGACTGTCTCTGTTCACCACGAGCCCTATCGGCACACATCACGTCAGCCGCTCTCTTTCTCTCCGTCTCTCCCACTGACGCGATAATTCAACATTTTAACTCAAGCTGTCCGTCTCGTCCCCCCCCCACCACCCTCGATCCACGTCTCTCATTCCACCTGCCGCTCTCATATCTGTCATCCTCTCTACACCTTTCCCTCTGCCCTTCTCTATTCACCTCCCGCGTACACGCTCTCACCTCTGTCAGTCACAATCTCGCTGTCTGGTCTTTCCATCTTTTCTCTCACTGCACCTCTCTCTCTCTCTCTCTCTCTCTCTCTCTCTCTCTCTCTCTCTCTCTCTCTCTCTCCAACTCTTGTGTCCTCCAGTAAATGCTGATGACAGCATTTCCCTATTTCCACGCGGCAGAGAGCCCTGAAGTTCCTGGAGGAATTGCAGTGATGATGATACACCAATGAGTAAGCAGGGACAGTGACAACCTCTGAATGTAAATCTGCTCCACAGTCCATTCGTCTCCATATCCACTGACTTCGCTTGGCCTTCAGCAAGTGAGTTTTGGTTCAATGAGTCAGAGTTTTAATTCCCTTGAAGCATCATTGTTTGAGGTTTTAGAAATACAAATTTAAGCATGTTGGACAGAAAAGAGAGCTTGTGTATAAACAGCTCATTCCTTCAGATGTGGGTGGGAAACATGAATCAGCAACAGCTCCGAGGCAAACTGTTGCTAAGATGCCTTTGAGCAAAGAATCGAACCTCCACCTGCTCCATTGGGGCCTCCCTGCACTCCACAACGGAAACTAATCTATAAAACAAGTCCCTGTTGTTGATAAACACAGCAGCATGAAGGTGAATCAGAGCTGAAATGAACGTCTACATTACCTTTACACATAAAGGTTAAAACATTTTAATCTACAGGAGCCTGCGGAGGGTTTTCATCTTAATCATCTTCTATTATACTGTTGAAATGAGCTGATTTGCAGAAAGTAACAACTTTATTTATCTTTTCATTCCGAGCGCCACGAGTAGCTGGCTGTGTAATTTAAAAGAAGCAGCAATTTTCATGAATGTCAATACCCATACAAAGAGAGGCGATGAGAATTCAACGTAAAAGGTGAAAAGAAGAAACACGACGCAAAAGAGTAAATCTCAAAAGGTAAAAATCTAAAAACACCACTTTGGATGCAGGTCTGATTGAAGCTACACATACAGTGTGTGTGTGTGTGTGTGTGTGTGTGTGTGTGTGTGTGTGTGTGTGTGTGTGTGTGTGTGACTTTAAATAAACATTTGAGTCATCAAGGTCTTGACAGTACTATTAGCATTCTCTTCCCATTTGTCCACACACACACACACTGTCACACCCCCCACTGCTTTGCTCCTGCCCTTTCATTGTTTATTAGCGAGGCAATCCGTTATAAAGATTTCGGCCAAGCATCGGCGCTGCCTGGTCCCCGTGCTCACACCTTGAGTCCGACCCCAGCTGCATCTAAATGACCTGCTGCGGGGAAATAACCCATGAGCGGCGTCTCGAAGGTTGCGGTCACGCCCGTCAGAACGAAATAAATCCCAAAACATAACAGCAAAAAAAAGAAAAAAGGAGCGGTAGGGACATTAAAAGGAAAACAGAAGAGGTAGTGCTCAAAAAATGAAGACGTAGATGAAGTTGGACAAAGGAGAAGATGAGGAAAGGGGCTGAAAAAACACAGGGAAGAATGAGGAGGGTGTGAAGAATTGCTAAGAAAACAAGAGGAAGAGGAGCGAGAGAGAGAAGAGGCGAAGAATAGCACAATATAAAAGGAAAGTGAAAGAGAGAAGGACACGAAAACTCCCGTCTCCTCACGCCTCACCATACTGAGGACAACGCTTGTTCTGCTCCACGCTCAAATACACACGGATGGTCGCTCGTGTGCAGTTTATGTAACTGTGTTTGTCCACCGATTATCATGAACTCATTTAAGACTCTTATGCAACAGCACTTTATATTCAACATGCAAAATCATATTTCTCACACGGGATTTGGGAAACTCCAAATAGCCAAATATCTAAAACCGCCCGAGCTGAAAGAAGTTCTCAGACTAAACCGGCTGAAAGAATAAAATATGAGCGAGAAAGAGTGAAATATACTTGAACCCTGCATTGTGATCATATAAGTCACAGCAGGAGTTTGAACACATGTGGTCGTCACCTACCAGTGGGAAATACGGAATGACAGTGGAAGAGAGACAAAATTATGATGTACATTGAGGACAAACTCAAGAAATCAGCCCACGCTCAGATTCCAGGATCAATCAGTTCACACGAGGGAGCGTGTGTTAGGGTTCAAGCTCAAGTGGAAACCTCTACTGCTGCTTCCTCTTCTTTACCCACGGATGCGGAGGTGAACGTGCAGCTCTTCAGTCTCTGGCTACGCTTTCATCCACCTGGAGGTGAAGCAACAAACGTCCCTTAAGTGGAAAGCCGGTGGCCCGATCCCTGGGTCCTCAAATCCGCAAAGTAACCTTGTGCAGGACACTTGACCCACATTGTCCCTGATGTCTAATCTGTCAAATGCTGGACAATGTGTGATAGAGAAAGCACTTTAAATAGAAGCGCTGCATGAATATGTGGTAGAAAGTGTCAAGTGCTCTGAGAGGTCAATAAGACTGGAAACAATATAAATACAGTCCTTTCCATTTACCTCTGCAACCTGCAGACGTATTGAAACATGTGTTAGAATAACTAGGTCTGGTTAAAGATGAGGACATGAATATGTGAGTAGCCTCAGTGACGACAAAGGGCACAGTCACACATGCACATACGTGTCAGTGGCCAACCTTCGCCTCTTGGTTCACTTTCAATCAGCGCCAGTGAGAGGGGGGGGAATGAAACGTTAGCTTCCTGTGGCTGAGCAAATCCGCAGCGTGTCTTTGCTTGGACTTCAACTTTGGTGACTTTGCAATTGTCTTTGTGTGACTGTCCCCCGTGATGACAAAGCGTGATGTTTAGGTCTTAAGCAGTCTTTGGCATTGAAGGCAGCTTAAAACATAAACACTGAATAAACAATGATATTAAATGTTTAAACAAATGTTGAGGAAGTTGCTGTTCCAAGCCGAGAATGTAGGTTATTGGTCTTGTACGTAGGAATTGAAATGAGGTTTTATTACTTTTGTACCAGAACTCGAAAAGTCGAATTCAATCAAATTTGATGCAAAAATGTTGCTTGTATCACAACAATGTGCACAGAGGCTTTGCTATTAAGAACAGGAATATGTTCATTGACAGATACACAATACATCATTGTAATCATACCGTGGATGAAGTTGAACACAGTTTTCTTTTAAGTGGCTTCAAAACAGCCTGTTTCCTTTCTTGAAATAAGCTAATTGTTGCCATTTTTCTTGTAAATGGTGAAAAGAATCCACTAGAAAATGACACACACACATTTTGATCCATCACATCACAAAGACAATAGAAACATTGGGGTTTGTCCAATTTCTGGATTCCGTGCTATTTAGCTGGTGCCAGGTTGAGTGATGTTTTTTATCTGATCTCTCCTCCAGATGATTCTGGCACTCTGATTGGGTGAGCGACGCCAAAGGGCACAAGTTAATGATGCAATAATGGTTTTCTACATAAATAAGAAACCCTCAATTTTAATCTCGTCTCGCACCCCTTGGGCGAGAGCTTGTGCGGTCTGTGCACACAAACGTGAACGCGGCTCCCGGCTAGGAGGATCACAGAGGGCATTTAGGCTAAAACACTTTAGTAAACAACGCCGTTTCCAGTGGAATTTGGCTGTTGGGGCTTGTGGACACTTGGATGACACCACAGGAGCAGTATGGAGGCATTTTATGTTTGACTTCTGTTGTTATTTTACGTTTGAAGAAATATTGGATTTGGCTGCTACGCTGTTTACCCCTGAAACTCCAGAAGTGTTTTTTGGACTCAAACACTTCCCCCACCCTCCATCGGCATAGTGGCGAGTAGATAATGAGTGAATTCCCATTTTTGGGTGAACTCTCCCTTTAAAGAAGAATATTTTACATTTAACGACATAATGACACATGATGCACATGATGCAGTGGCTGTAATACAGGCTTATGAAGTAAATAAGCTGAAGCTGTAAATGACGTCAGTGTTCTGTGTTTAACGTGCTGCTCGATTCAGAAAAAAACACCCAAGAAAACAAACGTGCAAATTGGGCTTTAAAAATGGCCTGGAAACACAAACACACAAATAGGATTCTAGTTCATGAAACATGAGTTACAAGGCAATTCTTCAGAAAGAGTGGAAACAAAAGGATGAATAATGACTGAACAAAAGTAATCTCGCAGTGTTGTTATCCGGCACAATGGGATGACAAACGTTCAGTGGTGTACGGCAAAGTGGCTATAATGGTTTTTATTGTTTGGAGGGGCCTCAGAAAAGAAGTGATGCAGAGATGGATGTTAATCAAATGCTTTCTAGCTCCCGTACGCATACATATAAATGAGTGGGAGCATATGCACAGCTTTTTGGAGCTCAATTTTAGATTCGGTTTCGCCGCCCGTGTGAGATGACTGACAGTCGCTGTCAGATTCCACTCCATTACTTGCACGCACACTGAGACGCGCATATATATTGATTACTGAAGTCTGCAGCCTGTGGAGTGGAGCCAATGTAAGGTGGGCGAGCAAGGGAGGAGGAATATGCACGTGCATGCACCGGAGAATGAAAGGGTTTGTGCAAGGACACATTTTCTTTTTAGCGTCTATCTCTCACGGACAGACACACACATGTCACAGAGATTAAACCAAGGCAATTCCACCTGCTCGCCGTTGTCTCACTTTATTTTTCACTTGAGAGGAGCAGCGAGGAGAGGAATTATTCTATTAAACTTTTATAGGCTAAGATTAAGATTATTATTGACTGAATATTATTCCTCTGAGAGGCAAAGGGCTGCTGTAAGAGCACTAATACTCTTGACTCGTGTGTTTCCTATTTTGGGAGTTGCTTGTAATGTTGGTGAACTACAGCCAGACTTGAGGCTTAATCCGCTGTTGCATTTATTGTAAGCTGCAGATGCATAAAAACTGTCAGCTTAATGTCTGAAATGTGAGGAGGAGAGGAGAGGAGAGGAGAGGAGAGGAAGAGAGAGGAGGAGAGGAGGAGGAGAGACAAGGAGAAGAGAGGGGAGAGGTAGAGGAGAGACAAGGAGAGGAGACGAGGAAGAGGGGAGACGAGATGAGGAGAGAGACAAAGAGTGGAGGACAAGGAGAGGAGAGGAAGATGATAGACAAGGAGAGGAGAGGAAAGAAGAGAAGAGGAAAGAAGAGACAGGGAGAGGAGAGGAAGAGGAGAGACGGGAACAGGATAGGAGAGGAAGAGGATAGACAAGGAGAGGAGAGAAGAGGAGAGGAAAGAAGAGACAGGGAGAGGGGAGGAGAGGAGAGGAGAGGAGAGGAGAAAAACATATAGGGGAGGCAATTTAGAACCAGATCAATGTCAATGCAGGACTCAGGGTAAGAGACGAGTCTGTTTTGAACTCAAAACACTTGTCTGATCATTCACACTCCAAATAACACACACACCCACACAACCATTTAGCCAGGAGCCAAAAAGCACCTGCCACCCAGACATGCAGGTTTCGCTCTCCCTCTTTCATTGCCTCGGCTTTCCATTTATACCTCGTTTCTGACACTTTGGCTTGCACCTCTCCCTCCATCTCTCTCTCGCTCTGTGTCAGCCCACCTCTCTGTGTCTGACTATCTATGTCGGCCTGTGTTTTGCTGACCTGCAATGGAGAACTTTGGTTGCACAAGGTGTGAAATGAGACTGCATCGATCCGTCTGCCTGTGTGGATGTGTGTCTCAGAACGTGTTAACGTGGGGGTGAGTGACTTTGGTGTGTGTGTTTGTGTGCGACAGAATGAGAGAGAGAGAAAGAGAGAGCTGCCCCCCCCCCCCGTGTCATTTTCGGCTAAGTCGGTTTTTCATCTTATTAAAGTGAATGTGCCGCGTGCGCACAAAACCAAAATGAGTCAGATAATGGCATCATCATGGGATCGCACGTGTCATTGTCCTTCAGTGACATATAGCTCACATTTACTCTATAGCCTCGTTCACCAGTATGATGTTATATAGGCCTGTAGTTATCTGTATGAGTGTGTAACTGTGCATATTGTATTGCTGCAGAGTTTATTGAATGTCTAGACGCATAAATATTTTTTTGTCATACCAGTGTGGGTTGATTAATCCTAATTCACTCAACCCTAATAAAATGAATTGATATAACTGCACTGCCTTAAAAATGTAATGTGATGCAAAGAAGATAATAGATTTTTTGGGAAACGATGCCGACACAGATATTGGGGAGAAAAATAGGCATTTATTTTTCAGCTGAAATGTAGAGACAGATTTACTTTTCTCTGCATTGTTTACTCTGTTAGGGATAAGTTGTTATATCGGCAAACACAGCAGATGTCCACACGTCTGTCGGACGACTTTTTATTGACGACCGATAAATCATTCAGGCTGTAAAAAGTCCTGGAAATGGCTTCAATGAGGCAGCGAGGTAAGAATTTCTCCTTCTCATCTCCTGAGACGCAAAGATGCTCAACAGCAGACCACACATTTTAATGTTCACCATGTGGTTCGAGAAAAGGCCAAAAGATAACATTAAATTATAGATGAAGCAAACGTTGGCCACCTTCCTGAACAGCTGGGCTTATTTCAATCACTCCCCACATCATTATTGCTGAAACTTTTGCATTCCTGTCGTCTCTGGCTGCTCATCTGCTCGGTACATAACTCTGAGGGAACCAACCCTCCGACATCCAGGCCCCCAGCTCCTGTTTCCAGCATTAGGGAACTGTCACAAATCCCCTGTGCTGTCATACTGGCTTTGACTCTACTTCCATGTACAGTATTAGCTATACACCAAAGAAACGCATTTATAAATCATCACATTTAATTTTATTTTCAGCGTGTGGGAGGATCAGGTACAGGAAAAAATATAATTCTGGTTGATTCAGACGTATAAAAATAGCTATAGCATCCAGCTACTCCTTGAATCTCTCTTAATTCCAAGTAAATTAAAATCCATTTAACACCCTCAGCATTTCACTTGATTTCCTTCTGCTTAATTCTCTCTTTTACAATCCTTAATGTCTACCACAATATTTTTCTAGCTCCTCTCTTGTTCGCCTCCGCCTTCCTTCCCTCTCCGGCCTCATTTTCTACAATTTGATCATTCCCATGCTTGATCCATCTAGCCTCCACAAGCTCTTTCACCCTATTTACCCCGTATCCTTCACTTCCTCTACTTTCTCTTCATCTCGCCTTCCAGTCTCCGGCATGCAGCCTCCCTCCATCATCTTCACCTCCTCTGCCCTGCTTCTATATCCCCTCTCTCCATCCACTCCCCCCTTCTTCCTTCCTCCTCCCTTCCATCCCCCTTTCCTTTGTAAGATAATACATTTGCAGCCTGAGTGATCTATTGATTCTACGAACCCCAGCGGCCTTCAGAAAGGTAATTTTTTAAAGGAGGAAAGACGATTAGACAGAAATGCAGCACATTTCAAGGTGAAAGGGGCTTTCCCCGCTTTACTCATCGATGGAAATATCTCTGCTTTTCATTTAAAGAGGGTCACGTTTGATGAGTAACAGTGCAAAGTGCTCCACGGTCGTGTCCTGCCAGTCTATCCTCTCTTCTTTCTACAACTCACATGCTCGTTCTCCTCTTTCTGCAGAATCTGTGACGAGTTTGACAGAAGACCGAAGCCAAACTTTGTGGCTCATTGCTGTACATTGCATTTTGGAATTTGCTCGGTGTCTGGGTTCATGAAAAAGTGCCTGGCAAAGCTGGGATCCAAGCTTATTTACACAACTTAACTATGTCAAGCAAACCAATAAACCAGGGGAAAAGCAGGGTATTGGGCCAAATTCTGGCTTAACCACAGTTGACTGATGCTGCTGATACGTTCTTCTAAATAACCGAGATGACACATTGCTGAGATAAGCTAAAGATATCGATTACGCAACCTCCTCAGTGAAGTGAGACCACAGTCACTCCCTGAGTCCACCAAGAATCCGGTGATGTCACAGAATCTGGCTTCAGGATACAGTTTATGAAAGAACCGGTGATTGTGTGCGTTTCAGTCCATTAACTCCCTTGTTCCCCTTTGTTCCTGGTTTGCTCTTGCGTTCAGCGCCTTCTGACAATATCAGCTGTGGAAGAGATGAAAATCGAAGCCACTGCAAAACGTCAAACATTATTATCAAATGATTACTCTAGTGTGGAGACCTGTTCGCAATGTACACTGCCTCTCGGCCAATGGCGGCTTGGATTGCCTCCATCCCCCAAGCGACCCTCAAAGGATAAGCAGTATAGATAATGGATGTATGGATGGAAAAGAGGTTTGCTTTCTTCTTCTCGTTCGGTTTATTGGCGAGTGGCAACCAACTTCAAAGTGCATTACCGCAATCTACGGTTGTTGGTGCACCTTTCCTGGAGGTACAGCGATACCAGGTCGATGCGTGGAGTGGAAGGAGCAAGCCCCTCTTCCCTCCAACCATAGGTTTAGGCATCTGCTGCACCTTTAATGGATGGATTTACATATAGACAATCTAAAAAGTAAGACATCATTCATTGAAGAAATTGAAAAACTTGAAGTCATTAAACAGTTAAACCAAGCAACTCCTGTCTTTTAAAGGTTATTGGAAAACCAGTCTATTTCTGTTTGCTCCATTCTCCACAGGGGATTATTTTGAATTCAGATTTAGTTGTGTTTGCGGCCACCAGAAGGTCACAGGGGAACGGTCTGACTGCGTCTCACTTCCACTACAGCACTTCTACGATGGGGCAGATTTATATGAAGGACCTCATGATGACGGGCACAGCCAAGTCATTTCAGGTGACGACTTCATATCAGCAGCAGCCCTTTTCCACTCGAGGTCCGCACCGATCTCCTAAATTTTGACGCGACCTCACGATCCCCGAGTTTGTCATCCGATCAGTGGATGTCAAGTCTGTGACGGGCCATCAGCAATCACTCTCCATCCTCTCAGGAGGAGTGGCTCAGGGAAGTCTGTCTCACGCTCAGCCATGAATGAGTCGGTTTAAATGGAGTGACCCAAGGGGACAAAGACAGCCGTTCCAGTGGAAGCGAGTGGCTCAGTGACCGGAGACTAACGCAGGTTATCGTCAATGGTAATTAGCCATCATGTTGCTTTTATGTAATGGCTGGGACGGACGCTGGGGCATTATTCCGCACCATCAATCAGAGATTAATTTTTATTTGTTAATTTATTTACTATTTACGGAGAAAGACTTTGATATATCCAGTGTTCATGCGGCAGTTGAGTAAACTCATTATTATTCATTACATGAACCATATCATTATCATGCCACTGATTTGCATTCAGCTCGTTCACTTACCTTCATAAACAAGTACACTCATGAGATTAAATAATTTATTCCGACAAGGCATGATGACTGCTCGAGCGTCATGTTCGGTGTTTATCTTTTTAATGAAAAATTGCCTGTATTGACGACGTTTCCATTTGTCCCTTGGGTCCAGAACTGTCTGTACTCGAACTCGAAACTTTCCCAGCATAACCTCAAGGTCACCCAAGGTCTGGAGAAGTGTAGTGGTGCAGAACAAACAGCACAACTCAGTTTCATTATGTGAAGAAAGCCACAGGTAAAGCACCGCTGCTGCTGCTGCTGCTTCGGGATTTCTGAAAGTCTCATTATCCAAACATTTTGATGAGATTAGATGCTCCCCCCGTTTTCGTTGAGCTTGACAAGAAAGAGGTTTGACTGTGCAAGATTAACTTTGGGGAAATGGGCCGATTGAAAAGGAAGGATGGAAAACTTTGTTGAGGCCCTAACAATTAGGCTGCCAAGGTGGGTTGTTACATGCAAATCTTGGCTGGTGCAGATAGGTACAGGAGAGAAAAATGGAGGTCGAGACAGCCGCCTCTATCCCTGCCAAGAGTCTGATTAAGTTTGGGGTTTAAGAGGTACGTAGGAAGCGGAAGGTGGAAGTAAATAATAGAAAGTAGAGCTTTGAGTGGGAAAATTAATGATAAAAATGACTAACAAGCAATTTGGGAGAGAGAAAAGCCGCAGACACATGAGATGGGGAATAACTTAACATCAACAGATCTCATACCAGAGAGTCCTCCCTCCTCCTCCTCATCCTCTTTTCACTTCTCTCTTGTGGAGGGGGGGGGGGGTGGTAAGTCTTTATCAAAACAAATGGGCCTCTGTGAAAGTACTGCACTTGTGTAATTGCATGCAATCAAAGCAACTCTGATGGATCCTGTCAAGGGCCTGATAGCGACCATCTTGGCTACTTCTGCTCTCTAGTGAGTACAGCTCAACTGAACTCTTCTTCTATTCTCCAGTTTTCTGCTCTGGTCTTCCTCAACTTTTCCCCCTTTCTCCCATTTATCCATTCTTCTTCATTGCCGTTTGGCCTCCGTGCATCTCACCATCCTCTCACTGCATAACCTCCCATCCTCCAGAACAATCTCTCTGTGATCGATATTACTGCTTAGCCGCTCCATAAAAGGTGGTGTAATGGATGTCATAGCTCACTGATATTGTTGCTGCGCGTCACCATAACCATATGTTCAGATCTACCCAGGAAAATGGAGCCATTTCACCATGTGTTTGTGTGTTTATGTGGAAAAGGAAACATTATGCAGGAAAACACTTCACTCCTGAGTAAGTGCATGAAATTTCCAACTCAAACAGAAAGTCAGGTTTTGTAAAACAGTTTTTACTGAATTTACGCTCTGTTTGGGCATTGGGTTTTTTAGATGTCGGGAATTTCTGCCTTTGCCATAAAACAAGAGATATGATTGGGCTGCAGCTCCAAGGTGATGCAGTGGTTAGCACGGTCGTCTCACTGCAAGAAGGTTCCTTGTTTAAATCCTGACTCATACGAGGTTTGTGGAGATGCATAATGTTTTCTCTTGGTACTCTGGCTTCCTTCCATAGTCCAAAGACATACAACTGGGGTTTGGATAGTTGGAGATTCTAAATTAGACTAGAATAGGCAACATAGAAAATGGATAGACTTTAACTCAAGTCTTTCTAATAAGCCGTGCCTCATTGTGAAAACCTTTCCAAGCATATGGACGCACAATCCAAAGTTTGAATATAAGCATACGAAGCAGACAAATGTAAGTACCCTGAGCCTGCAGAGAGGAAGGTTGGCAGACAGGACAAATACATGAAAGAAAGAAAAGAAATGCAGCAGGGAATGTTGACTAACAGCAGGGGGATGCACAGAAGCACTTATAGGAAAAGGGACAAAGACAAAACAGAGCAATATGGCTGAGAGCACAGTGTATGCATTCAGCAGATGGGTGATGATAATTAGCTACTGAGTGAGATCTAGAGCGCACCGCTGAGCTCTCCTAATTCACAATATGCTAGATTCAATGCGCAAGGTCAGTTCGCCTCCATGTGCCTGGTGGAGCTCGTACAGGAGTATAGACGCTGGGGACATTTTCTCCAGTTCCTGGTTTTAGCAGCCACACCTTCTGCTTGCGTCTCCCCTGTTACTCAGCTACTCAGGTGGAGCTGCTCCTTTCCGACTGACAACATATCTCAGAGTCAAAGTGACACGTTCAATCTCTTCTGACAAAGTAGAACTTGTTGCCTTAACAGCTTCGACCTCAGCCTCCTAACTTCTTACACAGAGTCGAGCAGAGAGGTGGCCCGATGTGTTTCCTCCCTGAGCGTGAAGATGGCTTGGGAGGTTTTAGTTTACTCTTACTTTTCTGCTCCACTGCTCATATTACACGCTCACTTTGAAATTCAGGGGACATCTCCTTCCCGGCTCGCGACTACCCGTGTGGCAGCCAATCCCTATTCGGCGTGCTCTTTATTAATCCAATCAGCTGCTTCTGTGACAATCTGCTTCCAGCTCATTACACCCATGCCAAAATTGAACTCCCTCCCCGACCACCACTGCCAACATAAAGACTTGATGTGGAAACAGTGGCAAGGCGGCCAAGCTGGGGGTAATGTTACTCAGCAATTATAGGGTTTATCTCAGTAATCTGGGATTGACTCCAACTGGACTCTCCCAACAGCCTTGTCTAATCTACGCCTCATCAACGATATTTTATCTTCACGAATTAGTTAAATTATTCAGTGACTGAAGTCGAGCCGATAAAAGTCCACAACTCACAGACTTGGATTCAAGCTTATGGCTGAACTGATTTAAAATCCTTGGAGACCACAGACACGAGGACATGTAACCAGTCTTTATCATGAGAATGCCAGGGCGAGCCAGTCAAGACACGCCAGAGCCGATTTCCAGAGACTTGGGAACTCAAAAGAAACTTGTGTAATCAAACTTGACTTCAGAATAAAAACAAACAGAGGTGGACAGCCGGCGTTGGACACAACAAGCTGCTGCACTGTTGCCAAAAGAGATACACAAACCCCTGAGTTTGTGTATCGTCTATTTGTAAAAAGAACAGCAATTAACCCACAATAGCCGATGAGAGTGAGCTGAACGAGAAGCGTCACCAACAGGATGTAGCGGATGAGGCTACTGTGATGAAGTCTGTAAACTCCTCTTACTACAGGGTCATTTGTTCAGATCAGCCTTAAATCGTCAACACCCCCGGGATCGTGGAGACGGCTGAATCAGACCCAAAATCTGCTCCCATGTTTTTCCCCTTTTCATTGAACACAATAGTCACTAATTATCCTAAAGGACTGTTCATTTGTAGTCTAGTATTCTGAGTCATAATTTCTTCTATAATTACTATAATTACTTGATGGGCTTAAGACTAGTGGAGGACCATTCTTGTGTTATCTGGACTCTTTCCATTGTGAACCATCTAATTAAACAGACATTTCAGAAATGTAAAATAATAATTTAATTAGTGCACTGAATATATTCATATCTGACCAATAAACCTCTAATTTCCTCTGAAACCTCCACTGTGGATAACTTGCATATCTATAAAAATCTTGAATGTCTTGTTTTTTGCATCGGCAGCACTTTTAAAGTTCACAGTTTTGGTATAGGGGAGCTCCACTGGTATTTAGAGATAGAGAGGTATTAGAAAGGAGGAAATGAAAAGATGGTAAGACGAAGAAGCTGATGAAGATGAGCTCAGTCAGAGGCAGCACGGAGCTGCCTGTGGAGAGAGGGAGTTTGAAAGTGAGCACCAGAGATACAGAGGCAATAGAATCAATTGTTGTATTATAACAGTGGGAAGCAGAGAAGTTGAAAGCCATGGCTTGACTGACAGAAGAGGCGAGCCGTGTGATCCACAGGGAGAACATAAGACATTTCTTTGGCCCCTGCTCATATTCCTCCACCTCCTTCTCCTCCTTCACGGTAAGTGATAGGAGTTAGTCCTAAATCCCCGAGCCTGCAGGCCGACGGGTGGATTAGCTCCCCTGCTCTTCCGCTATTCTCTCTGCTTGATTCTACCGCGGTTTTACACCAGAGGCGGGAGGCGAGGAGCAGCGGAGCTGATTTCATGGCGGCTTCGCTCAGATTAGACAGGAAGCTGGAGAGGGTTGCCAAGAGAGGTGGGGACACCTTTCACCCCTTTACCTCTGTGGGTCCCTGGGGTTAACGCTCCCCGTGTCTGTGGGCTTGTGGCTCCCGCTGTTCTCTGTTTGTCTGCTCCGACCTTTTTGTCTCAACTCCCTTCGATTGTCTCCTTCTCACGAGTCCTGCTCTCTTCCCTTCACTCACACGGCTGTAATCTTTTGTTGGCGTCCTCCAATTTTCAAGCTTTCGGGAAGAATGAAGAATTTTATTTGTTTGGCTGTTGCAAAGTTATATATCTTTGCTGCTAATCAGTTTCTCAGCAGGATTCTTCCACGCACAGGGTAAAATTTCATTTTTGAACTCTCAACACAAAATCAGTTACAGCGACTCTTCTCTCTGTGGTCTGTGAGTGTTGAGAAAACAGAAGGCTCCTTAGATGCCTCAAAGGATGAGACGGTTTGAAGCCTTGTATTTCTAGTGATCACACACACTCTCACACACACATACACACATTTATTCGCTGCCTCTACACACCCTTTATGAATCAGAGGAGTCTTGCCTGAGACATTGTAAGCCGAAAAATCTCCCTTGGCAGGGCTGGATTTCACCTTTGGCTGACTTGTACACATTTAACTTCCCACAAGAGAGAATCTGGTTTGAAATATGCTCTTCTACATTTACAGGGAGCACAACAAAGGGTGATGGGTTAGAGCAGAGAAGCTTGAGACAAAAGAGATCAGGTGAAATTGTTATATTTAAAACACGAAGTGCACGAAGAGAGTACTTACTAAATCACTGGTTTAACTTCGAATGCTATATATTCTCGGAAAGGAAACCATTACCTACAGAGACTGATTTAGCATTGATGGATCTGGGACAGGGCTGTAAACATCAGATTATTGATGTTGACAAGAGACTTGTTCAATTGCTGCTGTTCTTTAAAATGTACTATTTATTATAATATATTTTCTTTCCCGTGCTTAAAAATGCGAGTAGGTCTCACTTATTTTTCCAAATATCTCATTTTCAAGAACAACAATCTGAAGAACTCATCTGTCTAGCATTTGCCACTTTATGTGCCTGAGTTTCAGCCCCTGGGGACACAATACAACGTCTAGTCTCCGTGTACACTCTTCAAAACTGTAATTTCTCGAACATAAACTTGATATACGTCTGCACCAGTGTCACAAACAAAACCCTGAGTTGTTTTGTCACTTGAAACTTTCTCAACGACAATTAGGACAATATGAAGAATACGTTATTCAGCACGTAGAGGTTGTTTTTTGTCTCGTCTCACTTTAGTCAGTAATTGCGAATCCTTCTCCGTTGTTAAATGTGAGCGCTAATTAACCTGCTCAAGCTCCGTCTGTGCCGGTTGTACATGCATAATTAGGATTCAGATTCTAGTCTTTACATTTCCAAAGTACAATGTAGGTTGTTTTTTTTTTTAAATAGACCCAGTGGAAATTGATATATACAAGACTTTTCATAGACTAAGTGCATTTTATTATATTGTAGTAAAAAAACATCCCTGTTCTGATCCAACTAAGAATTTTCAGACCACTATCACTAACCATTGAAATCCCCATATTACCATTATGTTGCTACTTTGCCATTTCCTTTATCACTGCTGGCTACAAGCAGTGACAAATATTTGCTTCAGACAGATGGTTCACATTAAAAACATCCTTCCATCCTGCTCAGGTTTTATTGCGAAACATCTGCAGGATTTGTTGAGTTCCATCAACAAGGAGCTTAGTATTAAATCATAAAAATAGAAGTGGTTTGATTGGTTATCAAAAAGAGTATTTGGGTTCAAAAAGAAACTCAAAGCAGTGGAGTGAGTATAGTATGTTGTTGTACCGATAGGCTACCAGCTTTTTATCATACACTTATACGTTTGTTGTAAATTAATCATGTATTTACAAACTGGTTAAAAAAGCGTTTTCAGTGTGGTTACTCTGTTTTTGTATCGACTACTCAGGGTTTGTGTTCCTGCTGCCATTGCGCTCACCTCCCTGCTCCTCCACAAATCCAATTACCTTTGTTTCCCAAAACAAAACTCCTCACAGGAAATATGTTTCTACTCTGTCACAGACAACATCTGAACTCATCTCGGGGAAGTTTCTACACAACTGAAACAATTTAACCTCGGAGTCGCACTCGCAGCTGAAAATGTGCAAGGCCTGACACAGCTCTCCCCTGTTGATAAACACACACTTGTGTTTGGTTACGTTTTGTCATGATTTATTGAACTAACTCTATAAACAGGCAAGATAATGACTGCAAAATATTACAAACACTGTCAGAATTGTGTAAGACCCAGCTCTTAAATACACAACTGGCTATGCACATACACACACACACCCAGTAAAGCAACCCTCCCATGTGCATTCACTCTTTCTCACACACACACACACACACACACACACACACACACACACACACACACACACACACACACACACGACGATCTAAAGTCAATGATGCTGTGCTGCCTGCAGCGAGCACAGGAAGATGGTAGAAGGAAGAAAAAAATGAAATCAATATATGAAACAATGCAGCACATGCCACATTTATCACGTGCACGTATTTCTGACAGACTGCTCCACATTACCAAGGCACATTGACTAAAACATTTGCATGTCTGTTATTGGGACACAAAGTATCACAATGTCAATATGAGCTATTAACGTTGCAGGGCCGGCTGGTGCAAGAGGATGACTGAGATCACACGAGGTCACTGTCGGCCCCATATTGGCGCAGTCATTTGAGGATGAGCCCGTGCGCTGCCTGGACGCAGTTATGGATATGAGTGATGACGATGAGGTAGAAGATGATGTGCTTCGGCCTTTATGTAGGTGTCAGGGTCAGTGTGCCGCTGTAGCGACAGCGTATGCGAGTGGAGGTCAGATCAATGCCAACAGCAGTTCAGGGATGCAAAGATTTACTGTTGAGCCTTGCACAGGAGCTGAAGGTCTAATTTATCCAAACATATATAGTGGCCGCACACAGCGACCTTCATGACATCATGCTTCCTGGCTCTTCATTTTCAAGCCAGGGCTTTTTCCAAGTCGCCATCCAGTCGGAAACTGATTTATCTCTTAGCAAACTTTTTTGCCTAGAGCTACAACATGCAGCAAACCATAACACTTGCTGAAAGCAGATGAGCGTCCATGGCGAGTTATTGTCACGAGCAATGCCCTTGAAATTTGACGATCCAAGTCATTTTTTTAAGTCATAGTGCAAATTTCAAAATAATTGCAGGCCTTTTTTGGGGGGCATTTGATTGATTATCATTAGCAAAGAGGCGGACAGGAAACAACGTGGGAGAGAGAAAGAGACATTCAGCACAAAATCCACAGCTAGAATCAAAAATACAGAGCACTATCTGTATTTTTATTGGTGGTTGGACTTGAAAGTTTGGTCAATTGAACAGTCTACTGAAATCTGTCAGTACGTACAGTTCTATACTTTTTGTTTAAGTTTATTAATATGCAGAGAATTTCATCCACTGGTGCAATGACATTGTTAGATTGGCAACATCACTAAATATTACCCATCTTAATGAGCTGTCAATGATAATAATGTGTAGCCTCAGGCTCACAGACAAAAAGTCCATAAATCCATATCAAGCAACAAAGATTGAAGAATCTGGAGACAGAAACTCAGCAGTAATCACTAATGCTGCTGCCGAGCATGATTCAAACATAAATGAAGGTATGACTTTCAGATGTTGCACCCAGTTCAACCAATTACATGTCACCATCATCCTTAGGTAACTGAAAAGTTCAGTTTCACAACACCACAGTTGAGAAGGGATTCAATTCTGAGAATTGGAGGAAAAATGTGTTTGTCCGTCATGAACAACATTTCAGTGTTAATATTAATATGCCTGAGTGACAATATACAAAGAGACACAGAGAGAACAATGGAGAAGACGCACTAAACCAGAGGACATATGGGGTCGTCTCATTGTGTGTGTGTGTGTGTGAGAGAGAGACTTCTCTTTAAGAAGCATTTACAAAGCAGAGAAAAACACATTTATTTTCAGCAAAATCACATTATTTTCCAAGGAGGCTGTGATACGTGAAAGTGTGTGAGTGTTGGTGCGTGTGTGTGTTTGTGCGTTTGTGCATGTGTGTGTGCGAGCGTCCACGAGGGCTGAGGTAAGAGGCTGCTGTGCTGTGGAGTGAGACGGAGGGCATTAGTCAGATTTGACCAACAAAGAGGCTGTGAGCACACAGCCAGGGGATTAGACCAACACCACAGACTTTCATTAGTCTACAGAGAGGAAGAGGAAAAGAAAGAGCAACAGAACGGTGGAGAGAGAGAGTGAGACACTGGATTACAAAGATAGTTGGAGACTTTCATGAGTCGAGGGAGAAATGTACAGATGGAGGATGAGCGGTGAGATAAAGAGAAGTAAAGCGAGGCAGACACTGAGAACACTCCACCGCTGGATTAGTCCAATACCGGGGACTTTCATTAAATGGGATAAAGGGAGATGGATGGATGGAGTGTGAGAACAGGACAGTGAGGGAGTGAGGGCAAATAAAATAAGAGAAATAAATAAAATAAAAAATATGCAAGCATGGCAGGAAGAAGGGGGGACATGCAAGAGTTGGAAAGGAAGTGAACGAGGAGTAAAGAGATTAGGTTTTAAATGGAATAAAACAGATGAGTGGACGGGGCGGAGACACAACGCATGAAGGGAGGAAGATAGAGAGGGGGAGAATGAGAGAGGAGTGACACACAGACAGAGAAAACAAAAAAAGGAATAGTGGAAAAAAGAGGAAAGGAAACAGAAAGGGTGAGAAGACAGACGAAGAGGGAGGAGGAGGAGGGAGAAGAACAACAAGTAGCGAGGATTAGCCCCTCCACTGCACACACACACGGCCTGGGAAGAATGCTGCGGTGCCAAACTAATTAGCTACAAACTCAACTATAGCTCATGAACTGCAGCATAACCAGTGGAGACCCAGGCCTGGTCTCACTGGTGTGGATGCACTTCTTTCCATATCTTCATGTGTCTTTATGGCCGCCACCGTGTGCGGTTGTGTCTGTGTCTGTGTGTGTGTGTGTGTGTGTGTGTGTGTGTGTGTGTGTGTGTGTGTGTGTGTGTGTGTGTGTGTGTGTGTGTGTGTGTGTGTGTGTGTGGTGTGTGTGGGGGATGTGCTTACACTTCAATGAGACCATGACAAATTAAACGTCTCCACTCAGCAAGATAATCAATCAACTCCCGGGCGATTGCAGTTTATTTTTCTTCCGTTTTTGTCCGATTTGCATATCCCCCTGCCCTTAATCTCCCGAAGCTGACTTAAACATTCATTACAGGCTTTATATTACTTTCTCAGCCTAATTTATAACGGCTGCCACGCTCGCTCATAAAAGACATGATTGCTTTTGATTAATCAATGGGATTTTTACGGACAATAAAATGTCAGGAGATATTCGAAAAGCACCTATCGCAGTTTCCCAGAATCCAAAGTGACGTCTTAAAATCACTTGTTTGGTCCAACTAACAGTCCAAAGCTCAACGGCATTCAAAGACAAACTGATCTCAGACAGATTGATGGAGCGACTGATCATTAACTTATCGGCACGAACAGATTTTCAAGCTCGTTGCTTAAGTCAGCTCAAGGCGAATTGCATTCCAGCTTCAACTGAAGAATTTGACCACATCTGGATTAGAGAGGCCTTGTGGAGTTTCCTGGTAAACAAACATAAGTCGTCCTTAAACTCACTGTTGCACTGTGTGTATCCTTGGGCTTTCACAAAGGTTGGGTACTTTCCATTCCCAGTAAAACTTCGGCAAAGTACAAAACTTTTTTACATCCTTGTGTAGTAGCAGTCTTCTTCTTCAATGCACTGCAGTCTAACCCGACAAGTTACTTCCACCTGTTCATCAGTGACCGAAAACAATTCGGATTTACAAACTCATAAACCTCTACACGGACCCTGATACACAGTATGACACTGATGGTTTTGATTGACATATTTCACATTTGAAACTCTGAAAGTTATAGACAACCAAATGTGAGTATACACATGGTGTCAAAGAGCATTTGAAATATCTATAGCACCTCAGAGAGAAGCATCTGGATCTGTGCACATGAGCCAGGGTAAGTTTGAGTTATGGACGTTATAACGACAACATATCATTGAAACGTTCATATCCTGAAACATTACTGATATTGTTTGCTAATAGCGACAGCTGGCATCAGTCATAGCAATGCTACACAGACGTCTTATGTAATCTTGTTTAGGCTAATGGGTCAACAGCTCATAACCGCATTAGTATTAGTCGACTGTCCAACTGTAACAGCCGACATTTTAAATGAGCACTTTCACACCATTGATCTGTCACCTTGGTAGTCAATTAAAACTCCTGCTTGCACACAGACTGTCTGTGTATGTGCACAAGTGCATGTGTCTTCGCCTTTGTTGCTTTTTATCATTTGCTGTGGTATTAAACCTAATATTATTATTAGTATTGTGGAATTTCAAAAGGTATTGGCAACTACCAAATTCCCGGTATTGGTACATCCCTTCTTAAAGTAATTCAACTATAAGTCACCTACATCAAAATTGTACAATCTTTTACATTACTTGGTCTTTTACAAAGAGAAATTTGTGCAGTGTACATTTCTAATCTTTGAATCACATTTATTTCCATAGTTCATTAGCACAAACATGAACTTGGTCCCCTGCATGTCTCCATTTCTGTTGGAAGTCTTTCTGAATCTTGCGTCATCAAACACGTCTGATCACCAAAGCTTTCTTAAAGATTCGCAACTTCAACAAAAGCCGAGGGAATCGCCGTGGTCACATCAATAAGTGGACGTTTGCCTTGGAAGAATTCATCTCACTGGCTTTGCTTTGCATGCGGAGAAAGGACTGCAGGGTTTCAAGTAAACCCTGTTTTAATTTGACTCAGTGGGAAGTGACAGTCTCCCGCTGACAAGTCAAAAATATTTCAAGCTTGAAAAAAAGGATAGAAATGCCACTTTTTCCTGCCTCTCCTTTTTTTGAGTTGCACTGGCAGAAGTGTCAGTGAATTTCTTGAGGATTTTTGATAAGCACTGCGAATGACAAACACAAATTTAATAGTAGGATGGCGTGATGTGTTCCTCTTGGTAAGTGACAGTCTTTTACTAGTGTTTATATGGTCTTCTATATACCTACAAGAAGATTATTTAAGATACAGAATCTGATTCCACTATTCTTCATGCTATATGAGAGAATATCAACTGTGAAGGACGGCCATAAGAAACAGGGGGGAACATCTGCAACAATTGAATCATAACTTCAAAACATTTAATTGTTGTTGACATTATCGTGTTCATGCGTGTCAGGAACAATCCGACTTGACGTTGCGACCCTCCCTCAGAGGCACGGCGTTGATTGACCTTGACGAAAAGTCATCTGGTCCGGAGTAAAACTCGCCCTGACAATACACGCGCTGCTGAGATCTGCACCGAGCTGCACCGAGCTGACAGCCCGGCAGTGTCGATGCCAGAACAGATGTTGTCTTTTGTGATCAGCCATCAAAGAAAAAACAGTCCCCCTTTGTCATTGTATTGTTTGATTTCAATTAACTATTTAAAGTAACTGATGAGTGATGCAAGCTTTTATCTCGGGAACAAAGCAAAGCAAATCAAAGCTCTTATGTACATGAAGAAGAAAAATCCTATTTGTCAAGTGCACATTGTATACCCAAGCTCCCAAATTGCGTATTGTTCCAGAATTGAGAGACACCAGGCAAATGGTTCATTTGCCAAGTAATATAATCAAGTTTCATTTATTTTAAAATAGTTGCATTGTAGAATACACAGAACACTGGAGATCAGAAAATATAACAGTGACTGTAATTACTCTGATTGTTTCCTCAAAGCACCATCGAGCAGCGAAACCCGTTTGGAATTGAGTTTGGAGTTTAGCGGCGCACCTTTCATCTTCTGTGCATGTTCTGTCGGGTTAATGTCGCACTTCACTACTGTTCGACTGACGCTTTGAATGCACCACCAGATGTTGTCTTTGTCATAATGTGTTTTTAATCACCATTCCTGAAGTCAGATGCCAGCAGGCGGTTTCCAATCCGATTTGCATCACTTGTTTCCCCTCATCACTCTTTAACAGCTGAGAGGGATGCAGGCATCCATCACTCTTAACTAGCCGGGCTGTCAAACATCTGCAGCCCCACAGACACTAACTGGACGTGCACCAGGACCACGCAGGACATGACAGCGCCACGATCCGATCCCCATGTTTTAGACATGACACAAGTCAATTACTCTCATTTTTATATTGTCACTCATTGAGGTTTTTTACAAAAATGGGGTATGACCTCATGATTGACAGAAGTGAGATTGACTCGTGATTGGTTAAGGTGTATCAGCGTAACCTCCACATCATGGCTCCATTCCCCAATCACCAGGGCAGCGAGACTCTAGCTCCGATTGCAGCACCAGAATCCAGGATATCGTGGCATCATTTGGAAACAGTGGAAGAAAGTAGAGACGCATCGTCCATCTTTGTATACAGACGTTAATGTGGACAGATAAATGTCTCCTGGTTACTATGTGTATATACTGTACTAGTGTGATGAATATAAACATACACATAAACAGTTTTTCTCCTTTTTTCTCAGATTGCGTTATAGACGCTGCTGGGTCTGTCCTCGATGTATTAGTATGCATGTATCACTCCATATTTCATTTAGTTGTTTTAAGGTCACTGTCCAACAAACTTCCATGCGTCCTTTACGTTGTTGTTGTCGAGGGCAGCGCAGAGTCAAGAGTGTTTCTGACGTCAACAAACATGTCAGGAGTTTGAGGTAAGGTCACTTTTAAGAAAGAGGACAAAAGGAGCCGTTTGTCCTTATGCTCGGGAGAAGTAACATCATACAGACGTCTGCGGTTTCTTACTAACTTGACAACTTTCTCCTCAAAAAGTTCAGCCACTCTTAAAATTTATTTCGCATTTCATTGTCTGTAGTCGTAAGCTTTCAGAAGACGTGTACAAATATGGACGAAATTAAAGCAGAGTATGGACCAATTACAATCTATGCCAACCATATTCCATAGAGGGGCTGTGGGGGTTCAGTCATACACAGATTACTTCATCAGACCACAGAAGCCAGACAGGTTCTTGAAAAATCACACATAAGGTTGAAGAGAAAGAAGAAACCAGCTTGAGGTTTCCATCTTGATCATTTCACCAAAGAGTTTTTTTTTTTTCTGTTGAAGAGCCATCTTTCGAGGCACACAAACCCAAACCACATCCCCCACTGTTCTCATCCAGTTTCAGACAAACACCTCCGTCTGATGTCTGGAGGAGGAAAAAGACAATACATAGAAGCACTGTAGAAATGTTATTATCACCACGATACCGTCAGTGTGTGTCGGCACAGAGAAAATACAGTCCATAAGAAATTAGATCACTGAGGGAGCCTTACAAATGTAAACAACCTCCCAGGAAACGGAGAGGCCTCCCAGGCATGGCGTGAATCCTCAAACCAACGATGGGTATCTTGAGTAGTGACAAAGGAGGCACATTCCACTTCTCTCTCCTCCATCTCAACTTCAAATCCTCTACGTGACACTTCAATAACTTTTCCAGCCTAAAAACCATTCAACACACATGTCTTTCATTTTCATACCATAAGATTATCTTGTCAATAACGACACAGCATCAAAAGATTGTGACCAAACCAAACCTGCTGCGTCTATTTTGTACAAGGCCACTGCTTTTTTTTGCGAGAGAAACAAATGATCTCTTCAAACCACATCCATCAAAGGCCTCAAGCTTTAGAAACTGACTTCTGGAAGGACAGAGCGTGTTTTATTCTGAAAGCATCGAGAGGATCCACTAAACCTTCCTCAGACGAGCTCTGTGTCGACGTATTAAATATGCTTAACCTTTTAATTGTTGAAGATATTCACGAGTATTTTGATGATGAGTTGAATAGTGTTGGACGGTTGTTTTGAGAGGAAATGAGTGATGGGCTTTGGTACATATCTCATTTTTAGAATTTGAAATGTTTTTATGTTCAGCAAGGTTCCCTCTACCATCAGTTTTTTGAAAATGCCAACATGCTGCTATTAACAGCTTGGAGATCGACTAAATATTCATCCTACAACTATTCTCCTTCAGTATTTTCTTCCTTTCTCCTCTTTTTGGTCCTGCGCTCCTCTATTTTGTTTGCCCTCCTTTTCCTCCCCTCCCCTCCTCGCCGGCCTCTTCAAAGGTAAGAGGCCGTCGGCAGGATTTCAGCAGGAGAACCACACCACGATCAGAAATGTCAGCACCTCTGTCACACACACACGCGTCAGCACTTCAAACACACGGACACACACACACACACCCATGTCATTAGGGGGTCCACATGGCTCATATAAACGCTTGTCCAGCAGGAAGGGAGCTCGGCACAGAGGAAGGCGAGTGGAGGGTGAAAGAAGAAAGTGTCGGAGCAAAGAAAGAAGAAGGGAAGGGGAGAAGGTGAAGACAGAATTGCTGCAGCAGGTATAAGGAGGGAGGGAGGGAGTGACAGAGATGAGGAGGGATGTGCTGCGCTCAGAGGGTGAACTCTGAGGATTACCAGTCACCAGAGGGTTGTTCGACCATCGCTGAAGGAGCTACAGTGTGTGTGTGTGTGTGTGTGTGTGTGTGTGTGTGTGTGTGTGTGTCACTAAATCACTCCCTCCTGTTCAGCTCTCTGCCTGTTTTCACTGGAACAGCTCCAACACCTTTTAACAAACAAACTACCTGTCATTGCTTTCCGTCACTGCGCTCTACTGCTTTCCTCCTTTTCCTGCATTTTTTTTGCCATCCTTCCCTCCTTTTAATTTCCCACATTTCCTCCGCACGACCCTAATTTTCACACTTCTCTTATTTTTTTTGTTCAATTTTCACTCCTTTGGTCTTGGTACCTTATTCATTCTTCCAACACTCCCCTCTTCTTGGTTGCTTCATCATTTCATTCCCTACACTCCATCTTCTAGGTTCCTCCACCCCATCATTCACTCCCACCTCCGTCTTTTAGTTTTTTTGCCTGTTCTCAACTACAGTCATGCACCAAGTACCGTGAGCGAGAGAATGGGAAGTGAAAAATAAAAGCCATTTGAGAGACAGACAGGAAGCGAAAGAGAAGTGAAGGGAATAGCAAAGAGAAGGAGGAAGGATGGATGATTTTTGGCAGATGGAGATAATAGAGAGAGATGTGGTACCAGGAACGCAGACGGGAGAGTGCAGAGAACGCAGGGTTGCCAGATACAAGCAGACAGAATGAGAGAGAGAAAGAGAGGAAGCTGAAATGGCCCAGAGAGGGAAGGAAGGATAATATAGAGAAAGAGACGAGGGAGACAAAAACTGCATGTAGGGGGCGTAGAGTGCAGATAACACAAAGGGCAGCAAATGCAAGAGGTTGAGGCAGACAGTGTGGGATTGCAGCGAGAGAGAAAAGGCGAAGAGAAGCTGAGAGAGGAGAGGAGTCTATACTCAGATCAATGGATGGCCTGTCCTCTGCTGCGTCTGCATTTCCTCTGGTTCACACAACAAGGCCCTCTCACTACATCCAGCAGAGAGAGAGAGAGAGAGAGAGAGAGAGAGAGAGAGAGAGAGAGAGAGAGAGAGCAAGGCCGAGTGTGTACATGTGTGCATGTTTTTGCAGTCATGTGTGAGGGAGAGGATTTCATTCAGGACTGAAAATGACCCCTCTGCACTCTGGGCTTTTCTTAATGTTGGAAGTCAACGGTCGGCGATGGAAATTTCAATCTGTGGCCTCTCGCACGGCCCCCTGGAAGTAAATCTACTCCGTACAGGCAGGCCTTTATTTATAGCAGTGTGAATGTCCGTAGATTTTGTATCTGCTGGATGCGAGCGTCAAAGTGTTTGTGTGTCAGAGAGACTACAGGCGGTGCTTCCTCGTCTTTCACCCCCTGCTTCGTGGGAGGGGCTTCACCTCTCACTGGATGCATAAAACAGATGGATGGAAGGTGGCGTGATCATTTAAAGACAAATCAATGACTAATTTATCTACAGGATGTCGAAAACAGTGACTCCAGAAGCCGTCAAATTGGTGATAAACAGTCCAAAATCCAATGAAACGAGAATCAACAATTTTGTTAATTGACCAGCCATTTCAGAACTAATGGACAAATTGCTAAATGGATGCATGACGAACGCACGGACGGAGATTGAGACTGGCTGCAAGGAAAATAGCGAGCACATACTGGTGGTGGATGATCTGACAAGCAGCTGCAATCTCTGCACATTGTGGCGAACACTGCAACGAGAGGACGAATGCTGCATCAGCGTGGCCTCGATTATGACACATCAGCGTCTCCTCTCATCCTGAATTAACTGTTGTTTGACGAAAGCCTCAGGTCAAGAGAACATGCCTCAAATCCAGCCTTGCAGATACAAGTATTAAATTAATATAAACTGTCTACATTTTGGGTTTAAAGAATTAAATTAACTTTTTAATATGATTTTAATTGGGAAAACACAAGATTAAAGGTTTCTGGGTTGAATATTATGGTAAACACATCGACACACTGTTTCAAAAGGCTCAAAATAACAGTATATTATGCTTAAATCACTGAATAGTCTTGGATTTTAAATTCTCAAAATGAACCTACCCACCGCCAATCAATTTTCAAGCTTGATATTTCCTAACACGCGAAGCTGAAATTGAAATTTACTGCTCAGCTATACGTCTCAACCTCGGTCAGGCCTTTTAGCGATTGTACACGATTTCCGTTTATTTTCGGAGACAAGTGATTTGCCCAGAGACAGACAGCAGACTGCTCGCAGGTTGCAAGGGCACAATAACACGAGGCCACGCGTTAGACCTGCACAAGGGTATCAGCTCTCAGGGGTGTGTGCGCGAGTGTGAGAGTGCATGCGTGTGTGTGTGTGTGTGTGTGTGTGTGTGTGTTAGAGAGAGAGAGAGAGAGAGAGAGAGAGAGAGAGAGAGAGAGGGGGAGATGGGATGAGACAGTGTGTGACGAGGCGTGTGCATGTGTGTCCTCCAGCAGCCATGATGCATTAGTGTAACCTGATCCCTCTCCTCCCCTGCGAGCCCTAACCTTGAGACAGACAGGGAAATGCAGGTTGCAGAGCCACGTTCTGTTATAAATGAGGCTGTTGGTCTTCATCACCCATTCTGTCTAGAATTAGATAACCGGGGAACGCGAGAATGTTAATGATCCATTATCCCTGCAGCTTGATGTCAGCAATTTGGGGCGAATCCATTCTTTTTTTGTTATTGTTGTTTTTTCAAGGGGGATTTCTGACATAAGGATTTAACACATTACTTCGACAAGGAGGATTCACCGCAAGCTAGAGGGTGTGTTTGTGACATTTCTAACACGGGACCGAAGCAAAACTGATAAAAACAATCAAAAATATCTCATACATATGGGAAAATAGGTTTTCATGGAAAGACAGATTCTAGAGCTTTTGGTGATGAGGGCCGACGCCGGTGTTGTTGTGCTATAAACAAAAACACACGATCTCCACAGCTGAAATTCATACATCCAGCCGCCCCTCACCAAAACAATCCAGAGATTTCCCTGTTGTTGTGAACGCATCTGATCGATAATCTCCTGCTGCGTTCTTCATATGTGAAAAAACAAACTCCAAAGAAAGTCTGGACAAAAGTGTGTGGAAATCTAGTTCCTCTCTGAAAACGTCTGTAGGAGTGAAAGCAAAGCGAATACTATTGCAGTACAATGTCATGACCTTGCTGCATCTTCCCCCACACTAGGAGTAATATAGTAATGTTTTCTACTCTTTATCTTTAACTTTATTATCCTGCACTGATTAATATCTGAAAATCATTAAGTGAAACTCTGTACTAAAGCATAAAATCCTGCTTTCCTGTCACACCACAAACTTAATGGGGGGAGAGATGTTTCATTATATCCTCTTCCTTCATTGTAAAAAACTGTTATGCCTCAGAGTCATTTCTTTCATTAAGGAACCTGCGCCATTACTGGCGCAAGTATAACGAAACCCACAATTGAAATTCTTCATCTCAAATACATTTAATAATAATGGGGTATTATTCCTCATCTTATTCCCCTACATTAAATAATACTATTCCCAGAGCCCATTAGGAAACTTAATCATCGGAGGCTGCGATCCACTGCGGAGAGATAATTACACTTGATGATATTCACAGATAATTCACAGATGATCACATGATTCGGCCTCTCTTTGTTTCTCTGTAGTTTCACTTTCTGCTTTTCTTCTGCAGCCCGTCACACCGACATGTCACTGTGATCTGTCAAACTCGAGTATTTTAAAATTACCAAGGGAGCCAGATGAAAAAAAGTGTCAAATCAGAAAGAGAAGATAAAAGAAAAAGAGGTGAAATGGGAATTTTAATCAAAAAAAAGACAGAAGGTATAAAAATAGAAATGTGGAAGGGCGGAACAATACATAATTTACATACATACGTTGGGGTAAGGTCATCAAGGTTTAAATATTCATTATGGGTGTCAAGTCGAAGCTTTTATATCTTGTAGGATTCAATTTCACTTCTCTGCTCATTCAAGGTTTATGTTTGTTGAATTATGCATCAAAATAAATGTTATAAATACACTTGTACTTTTTGTTGTTTCCTTCAGAAGAAGCTTTTGTGTGGCAACAGCGATGCCAGAGTTCGAGGTTTGAATTCCCAGCGGAGTCGCTCCTTGTAAAAGTGAATGAACCTTGGGTCACTGCGAGACACGCCGAGGAGAAAACATAAAACATGTTCCGAGCTGCAGATAAATTCATGCTAGGTTAGATACTGCACCCGGGGGAGAGACAGGAAATGCATAGAAGTGCAGGTTGACATTTTACATCTGAGGCATTTGTCCGCCACAATGCACATCGGCTGCACTCTAACCGGACAGCTGACATTTTGACGGACACGTTGTCCATCGCAGAGATCAAATCTGAGAACTTCCGATTTCAGGGCGACTTTTCTCTCTGATTTCACAATTACACCACTCAAGGCCTCGGAGTCGTCATTTGCAGAGATCAGCAGGTCGGAGGTTTATCGTCCGGCTCAAAGACACTTTAACTTGATTCAGACGTCACACTGATGGTTCAGAGTAATGGAAAGGTTACATTTCTCAACTATGGAAATGTCATGTATCCAAAAACTGTGATTAAATGTTGGATGGGTAATTATTATCTATACCGCTAATCCTTATCACAAGAGGGCTGGAGCCAATCCCAGCTGGCATTGGGCGAAGGTTGGAGTTCCCCCTGGACGGGTCACCAGCGTAACTCACGACTGACATATAACAACCATTCACACCCATGGACAATTTAGAGCGTCCAGTTAAACTTGGAAGAAACCATGTACCCAGAGGAAATCCACGGGGAAACAAGGAGAACATACAAAGGCCGTCAGGTTCGAACCCAGAACCTTCTTCCCACTGCACCACCATGTCATTAACGATGCCAATTAAGCCATGGTTAACCTTAGCACACTTTGGGAAAACAAAACTGAAACCAAACTTCAACAGTTTCACTTCTATTTGCAGCAGATATACATGTTGAGCTCTTCAGTAGAGTTAATAAATAAGTGGGTGAACACAACAGAGGATACAGAATGCTGTGCAGTCACTTCTGATCAATAGTCTTTTAATTTAACATCTTGATCGTATCATTTCTTTCTTCTAGTTTGCTGCTGCCGTTGTATTGTTGCTACATATTGTTTATTGCACCTGATCTTCTGAAGAGGCCAAGATGTGAGGAGCACTTTGTCTAACATCATATTATAGTGTTGGACATATTTTTAATACATTTTCACCTTTTATACTCTCCAGACCTCTCACTGCCATCCTCCCGCTTTCTTCACCTCCTCTTTCACTCTGTTCTTCATCTGCTCTTATTCTTTTTCCTCCCTGTACTTCCTGTTCCCTTCTATCTGTTCATTTATCACCGGCCACATCTTCTCTCCCTCCCCATCTCCATCCCCATCTATCTCTCCTTCCTGTTCCTTTTCCACTGTCCACTCAGCCCCCTCCTCTTTTTCTTGTTCTTCCTTCTTCTCTTCCTCTTCACTCATTTCTCTTTTTGTCTCTCTATTACCCCCCCCACCACCTCCCTTCCACTCTCTGATGGGTGTCCTGTTCCCTCTCTCTCTCAGGGAGTAGCAGACCTCCTGACGGCTAAGTATTGATCGTCCCATCCCCTCTTCTCTCTCTCCGTCTTACACACACACACTCACACTCTCTCACACACACACACACACACACACACACACACATGCATTAGGGTGACAAGATAAAAGGGTTTGTATGCCCCAAGGCAAATGCAGCTAAACATGAGACCAGGGGCTCTCAGCCTCCAGCTTACGTATCAAGAACAGAAATATTTAACAAACCCAAGGCTGCGAACTCACTCCCATATCTCTAACTGTCCGAAAATTACCATTACATATATTTACGACGAGCTTATTTTTATCTGCACGTTAAGCTCGGCACGAAATAACATGAGTCTTGTAGAATCACTGCAGTCGAAACATTCTTCCGCTGTTGCCTCAGAAGGCTCAGGGCAACCAGCATGCTCTTGTCTGTGTGAGGGAAAATTTCCGGATAATAATACTATTTATAATCTTTGCCTCGGGGCCAACACTTGACTCTAACGGGAAGAAGTTTCCTTGTTTTTCTGTAAAAAGACAGTTCCAGCACAGCTGTCTTAGAGGCATGTTTAGGGGCCAGTGTGTATTACATATGTAAACAAATTGAAAATGACAAAAAGCAAAGTTTGGGTCTGTGTTTGATCCCTTCCATGTATCTCCATTGTATTCAAAAGAGGGTAGTTCTGTAGAGCGGAAGATGCAAACGGACACTTCACTTCCTCCAGGTCAATACCATTCAGCTGCAGAGCCACAAAAACATAGTAACGTAGAAAGTTTAGATAAAATCTTTCAAGATAATTATAGAAAAACTATTAATTGTCTCTAAATCTCATCTCTGGAATCACACACATTTTATTGTAACCTGCAGTTAATTGTAACGAGATTTACAAGAAATTCTAATTTTGCAGTTACATCTCGCTGCCACTTGGAGACGGAGCACAGTTGTATTGAGTAAGATTGGTAAATATATCAAAAATAAAATCAATACACAACGTAAAACAAATTCTGTGCAATGCAACTGTCGAATATAATCAGTTTATGAGGCTTTCTCCTTTTCCAGTTGCTTTGCTCAGAATTTATAGTGAGATGCTTTTGTCAACAGCACCGTTCAGCTGGGAATACAACCCCTAACTGTGGCGGTGTTAGTGTCCCATCCACTGCACCCCAGAGCTAATAAGGGGTTGTGAGGAATCGATACCTGGCACGAAAAAACAATGTGACTTTCAGCCGCCGTGGCCACATCAATCACTCTCATTGCCATTAGCTCATCGCTCGACACCAACTTGGACTTCTCTCGCCTGCTACCTCACAGCCTCCCTCCGCCCACGATGGTCGCCGGTTTCCCTCCCATCCTCCACCTCTTCCCCTCTCCTCCATTCTCTGTCTCCCTCCCTCTCTCTCCCTCTCTCTCTGCCAGCTCAGCGGATGCCCCTTGTCACAGCTCCTATTTCAACCTTCTGAAGTTTCCTAATTGATCGCAATTAGAGCCGCTATAGAGAAAAGGGGTGGGGGCAGACAAACGGAGATGGTGAGGGAAAGTGTATGTGTGTGTGTGTGTGTGTGTGTGTGTGTGTGTGTGTGTGTGTGTCACAGCGAGAGAGGGAGAGAGATTAAAATCAATGAGTCTGTTTTGAAAGTGGCTATATTAGCAACTGGACTACATTCGACCACAGGCTGCTGAGGTAATAACACAAGAGACCGGGGGGTGACAGAGAGACACAAAGAGACTGTGACTCACAGCAAGAGGCAAAAACAAAAGAGACTACTGATGGAGGGAGTTAAGTGACGCTGAGTGAACGATATTAAAACAGTGACTGGGAAAAGGGAACCTATCCAACGCTGACACAAGTGTTAAGCTTTCTTTCTTTTTTTAAACACAGTGTCACATCTTACACCTATTTACGAGAAAGAGTGTGTAACAGTCAGATTAGATTTGGTGCATGAGTTTTGATTTTTGTCTCCATAAAGACACAGTGGTACCAAACCTGGAAAACATCTACAGTTTGGAATGCTGTGCAGTACAATGTGGATGCCCAACCCGATCCCATTGGGACCAGTGAGGACACAGATTTCAAAATTATGTATGTGTCCTGGTCGGTGACATTGGCTGGGTCACATAAGCCAAATTTCTGTAGGTGGAGAAAACAAGTAATAAACATGTGTGTCAGGGACGAGGTAGGGTCAGGTTTTGACACAAATAAAAAAGATTTCCCATCAGGTCTGGTTTAGTTTTCTTTCTGGCTTCAGTGCACAGTCACAGTTTGTGCTGCTAACTTCTCCATATACAGATTGCGGTTAACAAGTGCAGCTGTGATATCAAGGAAGATAGTAAGTCATCCAGTTGAGCTCTGGCAAGAGTTTGAATCAGAAAAATCCTGATTCTTAAGAAGAAGAAGAGGAGGATAAAACCCCAGAATAAGAGATGTATTAAGGGTGAATAGACGTATGTAGAGAAAAACAGATACAGGGATAAGTTGGGATAAAATCAAATGAGGCAGACAGAGAGTTTTGCGAGAAATGTAGTTGCCAAGAGAGAGCGACGGATAGCAAGGGATTTGTAATAGAGAGATAGAGAGGCAGAATGACAAAGAGGAAGAATAACAATGGTGCCAAAGCCTCTTCCATCCTCCTTGCAAACGTCCCTGATCCCCTTTTTTCTCTCATTTAAATTCCTCTCCATTGTCATTGCAATCCGGGCCTAACCCCCCACAGCCTGGCAAATACACACTCATTGACACACACACAAACACTCATGGACATTAGAACACACATGCGTTGACCTCCAGCAGAAACCACGGCCGTCCCAGGGAGCCGGGCTCACACATCTTCGCTAATCCCCATCAATGGGCACACACATGTACACACTCACAATGTTTGCTGGAAAGATAGGCTCGAGTTTCCCCAGACTGCAGATGTCAACGTGACCCTCGCCGTGCTAACATGGGTGAGGAATAGCAAGCAGCTTGTCACCAAGCATCCGGTGTCTTGTCGGCAACACAAGGCCGGGCAGGGCTGGTGCCGAGCTCACTTAGGCCTTGTCAACATGCATAGACGATACAGCTATAGCTTTAATTCAGCTCCTCGCCTTACCATCTCCTGGTCAGCAGGGCTTACAACCACAGCACCCTGGCTTGTCAGCAGCGGTATCTCAGAGCAGACACACACGGCTCTCTGTAGCATTAGCCTCCGATGTCCTCAAAGCTGTCCAACAGGAGCAGCGGGGCTAGGAAATAGCGTCCTGTCAGCATTGGGCAGGACATGGCTGGGTTAATAGAATCTCTTGGCTTATCACTCCCTTGTCAGCAGTTCTAGGTCACGGAGATGGCACCCGGAGCTGATCTTAATATTGCCTTGTCAATGTGCACAGGCTAAATCTGGACTGCCAACAAACCCCGGGATCACGCAAGAGAGAGCAAGACACATTGAAATGAAGCCTTGTCTGCAATTTCACCGGTGTTGTGTTATTCCTTATCACTCTCATGTCAACAATGATAGAGCAGAGATGGTAACTGCTGCTTCCCATCTTACCTCTGGACTATTATATGATATTACCTTCTAATAAACACGAAGCAGCAACAGCCTCAAAGAAAACAAAAGCCTCGGATGGAAACTTTAACTGTTGTATTGCCGTAATATTTCCCTAGTGTGGTCTTATTTTGCTTGTTTACAAATCACTCTGGGATAAACATGTGAGTAATTGAATTATAGTTTTCTTACAATCGCTCTGTAGCCTCCTCCACGAGTAATGAACTTTATTAAGAGCTGCTCTGGGCGAAATGAAAGAATATTGGATGTTCCAAAAAGGAACAAACACACATCCGGATGCTTGAGATAATGAGTGAAACTAGAACGGCTCTCAGGTAATTTTTAATCCATTAGGCCGGGACAGATTCACACACACACAAACACTCAAGGCTAGAATGGCTGATACGAACGTGTACACGCAAACAGACAAGGTATTGTGTAGACAGATCAGTCCATATGTTTATATGCACATCAATTTCCCACTATTACTCAAAATATGACGATATTATGAATTTGATACCAGGGATGTTAACAGACTTTTCTGTTTGCATTATCTGAAATTGACCTTATTCCACCTTTAGAATTTTCTGATTGAGATGTGGGATATGCAGATATACAGGTAAAGCAGGTATTCAGAATATGCGTCTCAGCTTAGTTATCTGCAAAAATAAAAGCCCATATTTGTGGACAGACGGTGACAACAACCAACAGTACCTGACTGACTGAAATGAGTGAGTGATCCCAAATGTTCATGAGTGAGTGAGTTAGAACTGGAGTCAGTCAGCCAAGTCTCCCCATTGGCCATTTCTCTTTCCAAATGAATTGGTGCAAACAGCCTCTACTGGCTCAACCCTTTTTGTGGAAAGCAAAGCGACAGATCTCGCTTCTATCAGCTTGTTGGATAATCCCTCGCTTCTTTCCATGGATGACAGTCATCAGCACAACCTGTGAGAGGCACAGCTCTCTCCTTTCATCTGCGCTGTTCAGTGAGTGGCAGACAATCGGAGCAGCTGTTTGCTACTCAGACGGAGGCCGGGCACGAGTAGTAAGACGGAAGCTCACCCAGAGGAGCTGTATGTGTGAACTCAAATGACCAAATCAGTTCCACACGACATTAAACTGCAAACTTTCCCCAGCCAGCTCCCTGGTACAAAGTCTGTGAAGTGTGCAAACAGATAAACCGCTGCAAGAAGCCAATACTGGGCAGAAAGACATTTTGACATGTCACTGTAGAAAAGCCGCCAGAATAATTGAACTGAACTGAACTGTTTTCTGTACCTCATGTGCTTTTCTTACTAAGACATGTTGAACATCTAAAGGGAAACACATCGTCAACTTCACACATTGACCACAACATGCCTGGTCAGATAGTAGGTTTTGACCTCTTGATAAGACTTAGGGTCAGGGTTGTGTGCTGCCTGCGTCAAAGTCAGGAGAATCAGGTCTAGACATCCAGACCCTCTCGTGTAGGCTCCATCCCTTTAGAGCAGAGTAGACTGCATGAGGCTACAGGGCTTTCTTGCAAACCTCTTAGTAAAGTAGCCAAGCTTCACACATTAAATCAAATCCATGGAAAAATGGCAAATAACTCAGCTCCTTTATGCAGACTTCTGTGGAAGTGTGTAAAATATGGAGCCAATAGTGTTGTTGCACATGTTGAACTCTTCACAGAAAGATGGATGCTCACATTAATAAATGTAGAGTCCAACGTTTTTGCAATAATACAATCAAAAGCAAAACAACTTCATAACAAATGTGAGAATAAAGAGATCATAAATCACAGCTGGAGAAACCTGACTAAACTGTTAACAGGTTTAACATGCATCAGACCTTCAGAGTTTGAATCTCCTGCGTTCCGTCTTTCCGAGTCATTTTTATGTGTTTCTGAATGTCAGCTCTTTGTTTATCATCGTTATGCAACATGACATATGACTTGCTGCGAGGCCAAGCACCCCGATGGGAAGGAAAATAAATTCTTGAACTTGAACTCAATTACGGTTAAGGCGAAAACAGAGTCGCAGAGTAATTGCGTTGCACTGCACCTGGCTGTCAGCGGTACCCTAAAGCGCCTGCAAGCTCGTGTCCTCGGTTCAAATCCCTGCGCCAGCATATAGGGAAAACATGGAGCAAATGAGTAATGCTCCCACGTCCCTCATTGACTGCAGTCAAGCTGCCCTTAAGCAAGGCCCGCAACCCCCAATTTCTCCACTGCTGCCGCCGAGTGAGCAACAATTTGCATTTGGTAAATCTGTATGCAAACATCATCGGTCAGTCATGTGTAAAAATAAATATGTCTGCTTTCGACAGCAGCTTTTCCTTGTAAAGTTTAAATGAGTGGCATTAAACTTTATCCTCAGGTTCCAATGAGTGAATAAAAGTGTGTACACATACTATTAATGTTCAAAGCGTTGCGGCAGGCATGGACTTCCCTGTAGGTAACCTTATAGCCCGGAGCTGTCAGTATGAATGCATGGCTGTGGCCTGCGTGGAATCTGGGTATCTGTGTGTGTGTCCACCCCATCTGCGTATTTCCTGTTCCAGTTTGTGTCCGTGCATGTCCCTGTGTGCCTGCGTGCCAGCAACTAGAACGTCTGCGTGCCCACATTTCCGAAGGTTCCCCCATCCGACCGTCGACATGTGTATGCGTTTGTCGCTGGCATTTTGCGCACAGGGCAACTCTATCCGCCTCCATGGAGTCCTTTCAACGCCCGCCACCACACACACAAACATACATCACACATCCTATCACTGACACACACGTCACCACGGCAACCAGATACAGCGGAGGACCTGCTACTGACAGAGAAGCACAGACCACCATACTGGCAGGCCAAAGGTTTTCAACATGAGGAGAGCGCAGCTGCTGCGGTTGCTTGTTGAATCATGACACACACGTTTTTCCAACAATATCCTGGAACTGAGACACAACAACTAAATGCAGTTCATTCAACACGAAGCTTTCACCTCATAGACAGTCCGCCGTGTTCCCACATGTGCTGAACAGGTTCACAGTGTTTCTCTTCACACATGTGGTTCCCGTTGTCAGTTTGATTTCGCACAAAGCACCCGGTTCGTAAACTATCATCCTGAAAAGTGGCGATGGGCAAATTTCACGTGACGGCAGAGCAAATTTACAAGATGATGCAGATCCACTGCCGATGTGGTCGGCTGGGAAAACAAAGAACGATCGCAACACTTCTATCTATTTATAAAGCGAGTGAAATTGGTTTCACGGACCCCTGGCTCATAAAACTTACTCAGCACAAAATAGCGAAAGGACCACATAAAAGTCTAAATTCAACGAGATAAAAACAGTCGAGCAGAAAAAACAAACAAAGTCCCAGTGAGCTCAACCTACAGCAAAGACATCTACAGTATATATGCAGGAGAAAAAAAAAGAAAAAAAGATCTTACCTTGGACAGGACGAAACGTCAGCACAATCCTCCTCTTCACCCTGTTAAAAAACAACACAGTGTCATTAATCTGATCTGGAGTCAGTCAAAAACGGATTTAAGTTTGCAAAAGTAAAAGTTATTGTGCCTTTAAAATATTTCATTATTTGACTGAGAGTCCAAGGAAAGCACATCCAATATTTAGGAATATTAAACTTGGAATTAGTGATGTATAAAAGGGTTAATATCCGGCTTAAAAGCAACCAAAGGACTGGAAAATGGAATAAATTGTTTTAATAGCTTGCAAAGATTTTACCGGACCCCGACCATGCAGAGAAAACAGAAATAGCACAGTTCTGCAAAAAGATTTTGTATAAATTAGAGCACTTGAATTTCGAAGCAAGAAACAACATGAATGTCTTTGCACTTTCTTCCCTTCCATCCTCCCAGCAATGTGTCATCAATGATTTTCCTCAAATCTACTCTCTCCACCCCTCCTGTTATAAATGGCGTTTAATCAGACAGTATTTAAACAGTAAATGAAAAATATGAATGTATATGTATCCAGAGTTACGAGTTCATCGTAGTCTTATCTACTCTGTGCACCAACTTCTCCTCCTTTCCATCTGGTTTCCGTTCTGTCCACCTGCCCATCAGTCTGCAGCGAGGGACAGGTGAGCCTATTACACGCTTCCCACACTGTCTGCTACACACTCACTCTCACACACACACACACACGGACACACACACAAAGCCACACCAGCTCTACTTCATGGTAGCTTAGAGCGCCACGCACATCAGCCAGATCTGCTGCGCTGTAAAACGGCTGTTACCGCAGCCACGTCACGCTCCTGATGAAGTGGTCCAGTGTCGAATATGAGTGCTGCAAAGAAAAATGCCATCACCGGAGGATGGAGGGAAAAGAGGCGAGAACGGCCGTAATGGAATAAAGAAGGTCGAGCCCTGAAATTGAGCTTCAACAGGCAACAGCCAAATTTAATTAGAAGTTAAAGTGTTAAGTGTAACCGAGGCAAAGACTGAAGAGGATTTAAATATTAACGAGACAGAATCTGTAAAACAAAGGAGTTACATTTTAATCACTGTTATTGACAATGAGATGGAGCAGATAGGGATTTTATTTCCCCAACAGCAGAATATATTCACACCCTGAGACAACAACCGAATAAATGAGAGTCTGTGTGAAGTTAAATGAAACTCACAGCGAAAGATAAGCTGCTTTCAGACATGTACTGGACTGTTTTTTACTTTCTCCAGAGGAGGTGCATGTGTGAACCTGCTCCGTGGTCCGCCTGGCCTCCTCTACTTGTTATTTACAGAATTACCCCAAACTGACAGTAGTATACTTGATCTGTGGGGGATTTAAAGCAGTGGGGGGACGTCTGTCCTTCAGACCCCCCAAAATATTTTACTCCAAAAGACAATTAGTGTTTTATTCAAAATAAAAATACAGAAAATCCAATATTTCTTTTGACAATAAAGGAAAAAACAGAAACTAGAAGACTAATATGTTCACGGGGTTGTTCCTTCTGACATAAATGTTACATGTCAGCGCTGACCAGCATGATGGTAGTTGCGGAACACCATGTTCTCCAAGAGAAATGGAAAAGGCCACAGGGTGGAGATAGAGCGGGTCGCCCACTAACGGGCAGTACGGTGGTTCAGTGTCCGGCTCCTCCACTTCTCATGTTGAAGTACCCTTGGGTTATGTGAATGTGATGTATGAGTGATAGAGAAGTGGTATATATATAGAAATATATAGAAGCGCTGTATGAATGTATGACCTGTAGTGTAAAGCGCTGTGAGTGGTCGTTACGGTCAGAAAAGCTCTACATAAATTCAGTCCATTTGCAAAAGTAGATTTTTTTGTAGGAATAAAAGAAAAGCCAGTGTTGCTAGTTGGCAGGGTGATGAGGGGGTTAACTTATTTGACTTAAACCTCAATATTAGAACTTCCCAGTATGACTTTGTCTTTAAAAATAAAAATAGAAAACTGCATTTATCGATCTTTTTGTACTTTAATGACACAACAGTTTGCTGACTCATTAGAAAGGGATTATGTACTCTCGGAGCCTGGAGGTGATAATCAGCACACAGTCGCTCGTCCCTACGGCATAAGGTGAGGGCATTACAGCCAGAGAGGGTCTCAGTAGTGTTCCTTAATATGGATGACAGGAAAACACATTATGGCTGCTGTGCATCTTTTAAATCCTCTTGTAATCACAGCAATTACTTGTAATGGACTGGTTTCCCCTTGTGCATACTCCAATTTAAAAAAAACAAGTTGAACTTCTGAGGCCTACATGTGTTGTGTCAGTTCAACAGACAGTTTCCAGTTGTCATGTCCCTCTTACATCTTCTGCCACAGATCCCTCTGACTATAGTATCACAGCTCGGACATGTTTAGGCTGTTTTTCTACTTTGTTGAGTCGAGTCAGTGCCTCTCGGTTCCTCTACATCCATCAGTGGCAGAAAGGCTATTTACTTATTTATCTATTTCCAGAAAAACTTGACTGGAGGAGAGAGTGAGAGGGAGAGAGGGGGAGAGGAGACGGAGTTGGCAGTGAGGGGGGTGAGTTTGTTTACTGTTGATGCCGTGCGGCAACATGGCAGAACGTGCTATCGTGTGAGACATCGCCTTTTAGACAACTGCTCGCTGTCTCTCTTCTCGTTTGTTCTTCCTCTACCTGCATCTCCCTTTCTCCCTCTCTCTGTGCTTCTCCCCAAACACACACCTTTCTTTATGTTATCCTTATTTTCTCCTTCTTCCAGACCTTGACACCAGCTGCACATTTCCAACTCAGCAGTTCCACAACTCTCCGGATGACGCAGTGGGATTTCACGCCAGCTAAGAACATACGAGTAATAATAACACTAAACCAAAAAGAGAAAAAAACAACAACAAAACAGGCAAGGAAATCAGCAGAAAACAAATCCCACAGGCCTCAGTGCAGATAGGGACCTTGACGGTATTAAGGAGGCCAGACTAAATTTATTTATGATGAGTGGAAGAAATATCACGCAAGAAAGAAAGACGAGGCGAGAATAAGAGGAAGAGCTAAATATACAGAGGCTACTACAGAGAGACGGATTAAAATAGATGAGATGTGAATGCGAACAGTGGGAGAAAACCCTCGGAGATAATTACGCACTCAGCGTGTGTCTTTTCAACACCCCCGTAACAGCAGATCACCCCAATTCCACAGCCACGGAAATGCAAACGCCGTACTCTTTAATAATATTGTTCGATCGCAGCTCTAGAACGTCGGGTTTTCTTTCCAAGCGGGCAGCCGAAGCCTGGTGAAATCTGAAAAATCCTGCCTGTTCATCCTGATTCAGGGGATGTGAATGCTACAGGCAAGAGATCTGACCTGGAAACTATTGCCTGCAGTCAGGGTTTCATTTTGTAGACTTTTGTTGCCGCCCAACGGAAAATGTTTTCAAATGATGTTAAATCCGGGGCTGAGGTGTTAAACCGAACCGATTGTTCGCCTCAAAGCCGGCATTTCCACCCTTTTTGATCCCGGGCCGACTAATGCAGAGCAGACAACCTGGAGGGTCTTTAATTTGCAACACAAAGGGCCGCTCTTAATGGGTTTTGTGACCAACACTGGATTAACTTTTGTAACCGGAGCACATGCACTGAAACTAAATGCTAATCAGGATATTTATTTACCCTTTTGTGGTCAATTTGAATTACTGTATCCTAAAGTTTATTGTTACCAATCTTGCTCAGTGAGTGACAGTTTGCCGTGTCCACTGGCCACACATAATGCACTTTACAAACAGATGTCTTCACTGCATTGTGAGTTTATTGCAGGGATAAGGGATTACAGAGAGAAAAAACAAAAAAACGGGGGGGGGAGATTCACTGCATTCACCAGCCAAATGCAGGGATTGCATTTATTCATTTGTCTGTTTTCTGTTAGTCTGTGACTTCAGTACCAAGGAGCTTTCAGGAATGAGGTCGAATTGTATTCTTCACTTTTCTGTAACACAATTCTGCACGTCATGTTTGAAGAATTCCATCCAAATGTATTTTTTTACCCGTCACTCTGCACTGGAGGAATAAACATGCTTCTCTCATTGCAGAACATATTGTAACTGAAGAGAGATATAGTTGATTCTACGCAGACAAAAACCTGCAATATTATTTCTCTGTCAAACATTTTTATCTTTTAATTCTAAAGTCTACGACAGCCAAACGTGGATGAACTTTGGAGTAAAAAAAAACAAAACACCACCCTTCACAAATAAAAACTAAAAATACAGACAGTGGATTAAAAGGTTACCCTGGCAGAGTTACTACTATAAATCAATGGGCTAAAAGGAGACCTAGAAGCCACTGAACTGCACACTGCACAAAATCCAATGTGAACCCAACCGACTGTCCCCCAATTCTTCCCTTCTGCTCTGTTTGTCTGCCCGTTTTTTAAAGCCAGGGCTATTATTAGCAGCCAAGGGGATCAGGTTAAGAAGATGAAGGCTCAAAGAGCATGGAGGGACAGAGAATTTCAACATGAGCATAGTGAGGGGTAAACCGGCAGGAAACAGGCCGACCTGCAGACCACGCTTACAAAGAAAGTGAATGAGAGGAATCTTGAGAAACTATGTGTCGCAGCATAGCTTGAATCTACTGGAAGCGAAGGTGTCTTCAGATAAATATAGCGATACATGTTTTAGGAGTGCAGTTTAGTTTGAATGTCTCATTTATGTCTTTAAATAGAAGAGCATTCAAAGCGTGCACACCTGCCCTAAGGCCCAACATTCCCCTAATGAAAGCACATTTAAATCCCTGAGATCTGCATCAAATTGCACATACTTAAATAACAATTAGTCCAATTAAACATGCGCCAATGTTTCGGTCAATCAATGAAAATGTTAAAGAAAGTGAAAAAGGATTCCTGAATCTGCCCCCTGATCCAGATTCACACCCAAATATGATGGGTTCTTATCTTATTTATTTTCACACGGCTTCCTCAAAGACAGACGAACAAGCGGAGACCAAAACATAACCTCTTTGGCAAAGATAATAAGATAATGTTGGGGTGATGCTGCGGACATTGGAAAACAAAAAGATGCTAAGAGGGACAGGTAAGGTAGGAAAGGTCAAACGGTAATCAGGTAAACTTAATAAATGTGTCAGAAATCATGAAACTTTAAAGCAGCAAAGCTTCAATAAGTAAATACTCCATAAAATAAGAAAGAGTGTGACATCAGTCCCACCCTGACCCCAATTTAAGTGCTCAAATCTTTCTCTGAAAGTCACAACCGCAACCAAGGACAGACAAAATCCAAACTAATCATAAAAACTTTGATTCTCTCTTTAAACAGGTCTCAAGTTGAGCACTTTGTGCCGGGCTGAGCAATGGCATCAACCTGAACCCACACAAAAAGAAAACTCAACAGATAACGGCGGAAAAAAATCAATAGAAAATGTGGCAGTGAGTGGGAAAGGATCGCACAGTGGAGATGTCAGAGGTTAAGCGAGCAAACTGGAGGCAGATAGTTCAGACTATAAGCCTCGTAATCTGCCTCATAACTGTCATCTGACATCACTGCAGCAGATGCTTCATCTTGGATCCTGCTCTATTCTAACGTAGTGGGTGGGGGTCTCTCTGTCACACTGTAATGCAATGAAAACAGAGAGGATGGTAGGGAGATGGTCTGGTGCTCTCGGCTGCAGTATGTACGGCCGTGCACAGAGGCAGCGACAGACAGCGGGTGAACAAAGTGATGTTAGGGTGTGTGTACGTGTTAATATGCAACCAGCTAAGTATGGAGTCTTTAAGTGACACTTACGGAGCAAACGCACCGTAAAGCGAATATATAATGTGTTGATTTTTATGTTTATGGCCCCAGATGTTTTGCACACATTTGATGGTTTGCCTCGCGTACAGTCGGGACAACCTGTGCAACTACTGACCTGGTTCTAATTAAGTTGTTAAAGGCGAATGAGGCAGCTAAGAGAGGGCGGTTAAAATCAAAATTGGCTACATGTGCAGTCGGTACAGTACAGGAGCACAGATGATGAATAATATCTCAACTTGAGATGTTCACCAGGTAGAAAACACCACACCGACTCTCCACGGCTCTGAAATTAAAATAAAAAGCTTAATATCTACTAGTGTTGATACGTTTTCCATGAATTTCCATGACAAAGTGGGTAATTGATAAGAATTGAGTATGTGATGAAGTTATAATGAGGATCAGCCAAATATCCCACCATTGGTTGGCTGGCTGAGTGTTGGGGTTTCCTCAATGGCTGTTTAAAATGTCAAAAGGAATAGAAAATATTTTTAAAATATGTTATAGAAGTTGTTATTGTTCTAAATGCACTGGTGTCACATAAGTAGGCTACTCGACATCAGGCAATACACAAAGTCCATGCATCAGAATAGGTGTCGGAACATCATTACATCATCAGGCTGCAGTTTAAAGTCCAGGTTGCCAACTTTGTTGCGTAATTTTCTGCTTCTTCACGCCCACTTAGCAATTCCAAAAAGCACCATGTGACAAATCTAGCAACTCTCTGCACAGACCTTAGCTACTTTCCATAGAAGAGTTACCAGCACTGCTGCGACTGCAAATACTGCAGGAGCCTCTCCTCCACTATACTGCAAATGATGTGAAGCAAGCTCGTTACAAAACGTCCAAAGTGTTGGGGGGGGGGTTCATCTTAACAGCTCAGAGAGAGAGACAAACAAAGAATCGCAAAGAGAGGGAAAAAAAAATAATGAACCCTAGAGCCCTGTGAGAAGGACGAAGAGAGGAGAGTGAAACCCCAGAGGGACGTTCAGGAGATTCAAACTCCTCTCATCACTGCGTCCGCCTCTGTGCCACGAGATGTAAAGGCAGTCAAAGCAGGAGAGAGGGAGGAAGAGACAGATGAGAAGGGAAGGAAGAAAAAGAAAAACGAGGGAGGGTGGTTAAAACATTTAATTGTGTTCTCTCCTCTGGCAGACTGATAACAACTGTCTGACTCTCGCCTGGAGATGGGAGTGAAGGGCAGAGAGAGGAGAGGGGGGAGAGATATATAAGGCAACGTGGATAGAAAGGGTTTATTTAACAGATTGGGGGGCAGAGAGTTTGAGTTCATCTCTGGTGGGAGATAAACTGGGAGCGCTCAGAGGGACTAAACATTATTCTGCATTGCCTATGGTAGATTAAGCAGAGTGGGAAACCAGCTATCTGACGTTACTGAGGAAGGAAGTTAAATTGTTTATGATGCGATCTCCAGAGTTTTATGACAATAAAACCTAAAATATCAGGGGGAAGATATGGTTCAAAGCTAATGTTTGACCAGCCGACAAATTACACGTCGCCTGTTGTGCTGTGATGAGAGCAGGGGATCAGATTAGCATTTTAAATCATGCAGGAGATGAAATAATGTGTTGCTCCTAAGTTTTGCTCCAAGTTTTCAACACGACTATTTCTTCCCCCGAGGTGAGACGAATAAATCTCTATAATCTTCGGGGCCCCATTTCTGTGGCAGTGCAAAGACTAGAGGAAGCAGCTCAGAGCATTTTGTAATTTCTTGACTTTGACATTTGCTCTCCCCCCATCAAAGTAGAATTTTGATAACAAATGCACAGTGAAAAAAAGGAGACCGGAGGCGGGTGGTTCATTCAAATAAGGATTGAATGGATTGAAAGTCAAATTTTGGTTTGGGTGTTTTGCTCTGAGAATTTCCATCGCAGAACCTATTTAAATCTATTTATTTTTTTATTTTTTTTTACAACAAACTGCCAGAAAACAACCCCACACACACCGATTCACTTAACTCGCTGGTTAAAACTTGGTATTCATTGGTCTCTTCAGGACACGACAGATTAATCTGATTCATCATTCCAATGTGTCACTCCCTCATTTCCAACTTTCTTATTTGGCAAAAGTTAATGGTTTACTCCTAAACTGCATTATGGTGCAAGCTGTTGCTTTAGATCTTAAGATTTGACAAGACGATAAAACATGATATACGGTAGAATTAAACCTCAAATAGTGTTTTTTTTTACTTCTAATTTGCTTCTATCTTCATAAATCAAACCGGTAAAAAAAACCACCCACATCATCTGCCTCTCGCTGCAGATTTGTGTGGCTGTGCGTTGACGTTGCGTCGCTCTGCACCTTCCAGACAACAACATGATTTGTTGAGCGGCTGTCGCCATGCGTCACTGTGATTGGCACAGCTGTTTCAGAGAGATGAGACCAGTGATGTGTGTGTACTCATTAATCAGCTCAGTATTCAGTTCCCATTCACCTTCACCCATCCTTTTTGCACTTTGCACTGCTGCACATACAGGTGCACTTACACAAGGTGTGCACGGTGATGCCCGAACAGTCCATGCACCAACTGCTCCGTCCTTCTGCCAATGAAATAGGGCCCTCAATGTAAAATGCCTAGTTCGATAACTTGTTCTTAAAGGTTAGCAACTGACAGATGCAAATCACCACCCGAGTGAAATAAATTTCGGTGCACAGCGCGCCCCACAGCTCAGTTTGGCAGTCAGAAGAGTGACTAAAGAGTGTCAGCATCCCCAGGCAACGCAGGAGGAAGAAATACAGAGATAGAGAGGAGTTAGGAGAAAAAAGAGGGGGAAATGACTGGCAGATTGATAAAAAGACTGTCATCTCTGCTGGGACGTGAATAAACGGATGATGGTGTGGTGGAGGAAGGATCAGAAAGTGGAACGGGGGAAGTGAGGAAAACGAGTGAGGTGGTTTATGCCAAAGTGAACCTCCTCTCCTGGACGACTGCGAGTGGAGTCAGCCATAAAGAGAAAATAAAAAATGGGAAGAGCAAGAAAGGGAGGGATGGAAAAAACAAAACGAAAAACGACAGAGTCACGGGAAAAGCAGGTTATAAGCAGGATAGGACACGCTGTCAAACTCGGCCAAAGACGGCGGAGACTGATCGCCCAGGCCATGTGGATGGGTACCAAGAAAGATCAAAAGGGGTGGAGGGAGAAGAAGAGAGGGATGAAGGGAGAACAAAGAGGCAAAACCGGACTAAAACGGGCTTAACTGCCGTTCAAAAGGACGGAGGGAGCGAAACGAGGGATGGAGGCAGAGGGGGAGCGAGGGCAGAGACTGAGGGAGCAAAATGGTGTGAAATTGACATGAAAATGAGGGGATGCTTGGGGAGAAGCCAGCCCAATGCAACACCTGAGGTTTGCGCGGGTTTAGGTTGGGTTGGCTCTGCGCGATAAGATAAGTGCCACCTTATCTGTGGCCGTCAGACTGTAAGCACACCAACTGACATATACACACAGTTTCTTTTGGCCGGAGGAGACGCAGACGTGGACAAAAAACACTATTACAAGATTGGCAGATAGGTATTTGGGGCTGTTGTTGGAATTGACTCAGATGGTTATTTGTGTGTGTGGCCATCTGTGTGTTGTTTTGTGCTCATACTGCGTGTGTGTGTGTGTGTTGTGTGCAAGCAACAGGGGGCTTACCTCTGTGCAAAGGGGTGGGGGAGCATCATTGAACTGATCATGGGGTCCAATTATGAACTAATGGTCCATGCCCATCATACATAAGAGGAAAATTCACATACAGTGTGGTTCAAAAGACCGAGACCAGTGGAAAGTGTTGGATTATTGCCTCAATTTCAATGTAATGCGTCGATGTGTCACATGTTTCATCCCCTCAAGCTGCCACACAGGCTGGAAATTACACTTTATCCCAAAAAGCCCCAAACTCATTGTGAAAATTGTGGGAATAAAACCCTGATAAAATGGTGCACTCCACTGGTGTTGGGTGAATCATCTCCATGCTACTCACTTTCTGTCTCCACTGTCCATTCACTTAGAGTTCAAGCGGAGACTTTCATTCAAAACCACGAAATACGAAAATCAAGTAGGTTAAGAAACCAACATGTTCTGTCTTTCTATGAAGAATCAGCATTACAACCTGCAGAGTTGGTCAGTGAGTGTGTTGGAGTTGTAAGAGTTGGGACATATGTGGGAGATGCAGCCGTATAATCTGGGAAATTGGATTTAATATTAATTCAATACGACTACTACTATTACTACTATGAATAATAATCATTAAATAATATATGGTATAATATATGGTATCATTACATCAAAGTTAAGCATTGAAATGGTTCCTTCATTCACAGATTTCCTTTTAAAATATGTTGCCGGTTCTATTTTGTGTGTCTTTAGTGAGAGAAAAGCAGGAAATAACCACTAGATTAGTCGAATAAGTCACTTTTAGGGTAAATAAGTCAGGACGTAATGAAATGCAAGTGTCTATTCTTGGACTACATGTGTGAAAGTCGAGGTTTTCTTTGTGTCTATCTGTATCCATGTTAAATATCATTGTGGTTTCCTATTGCATCGCCTCGGTGCATGTTTTGTGTGTTGTAAGCCACACACTGTCTCCCACATTGGGATGTATATGCAATCAATGTCTCAGGGAGGCAGGCTGGTCAGCGGGGGGGTATATATATAGTACAGACTTAGTCCTTTGTGAGATGAAAAAGGTTAGAGGATGTAATCAATGAGCGAGTGAGTGTCATAAAAGGAAAGAAAGAGGAGAGAGAAGCTGGTGACTGTGTTTTTGTATTGCATCACAATATTGAGGCTTTAAGTGCTGGATTGAGAAACTATAGAGATAAAGAACAAAAATAAGCAATTAAAGCAGTAATTTACTCATCAGCTCTAAAACATAAAGATACTCCACTTTTTTTTATGTATTAATTAAAACATTATATAGTTTATCTCGATGAAGCGACTTTAAAGATATGAGTGGAAATGGCAACATGGATTTTCAACTCTGCCATCGAGCTTGTGTTTTCACCTGTTTGTTTATTTGTAAGAAGGATTATGCAAAAGAGCAGCGAACCAATCTGCTCCGAGCTTGGTGGAGCGGTGGGGCTTTGAATCTTGGTGTGGATCCAGTCAGAGAGGAGGATCCAAGAGTTGTTTTTTCCACTTTCTGTTGCATTTTCATCAGTTCCTCTGGATCTCGATGTGTTTAGAATTGTCATTGTTTTTTTGTTTTTCCCTGCAATGTAAATAGCTGTGACGACTGTGAATCCTGATGGAAAGAAATGTCGGAATCTACTGAATACACAAATATACCCTCAAATGAAATATGAAATCCCAAATGCTATTATATCTCCACAAACACACTCACAGATTCATATGGCCCGGGAGGACAAACAATTACCAAATGTGTAAATATATATGATAAATACCTAAAAGGAATCTGTACCGTTTAGATTCATATTAAGAAAGGGATCAACATCATGAAGCAGCATCATTACTTTGGCGGAGAGTCAGGGGCAGAGATTGGATTTTTATACTCGGGTTGCTCTGATGTGATGGTGCGAGATCCAGTCGGTCATCTGCAGCCATAAATGTTAATTAACAGCCTTAGCTGCTGGACATTATTTCCTGCGATAGCCAAAAGGGAGGACCCATAAAAATAGGGTGCATGTGCATGCGAGCACCTCACATGTGTGTATATATATGTCCTTATATATGAGGTTCTGTATGTGTGTGTCCGCAGTGTCGTGTGTGACAACGTGTGAACGTCTGCGTGGTCCAAGGACACGCGCTGATGGAAACTGTCCCAAAGGCTCCTCTGTCCTTTCCTAATACGTCTAATAAGCCGTCAGCACAAACCATAACTAGCTAGTCACACCGCGACAACATAATAAAGCTGTACAGGGACAAAGTCAGGTAAAAGTCACACCGTGGCCACATATTACAGAGCGAGCACACACACACACACACACACACACACACACACACACACACACACACACACACACACACACACACACACACACACACACACACACACACACACACACACACACACACACACACACACACACACACACACACACACACACTCGGGTGAATTACACTCCGACATCAAAAGAGCAATAAAAGACGTGGGAAAAGTAAAAACGACGCTGTGGACTCGTATTACAGCTCAGTGTGGTCGGTGTAAGTCGAAGGTCAGGCTCTGTAACAAGGTAACACTATGACCTCACAGCACGGCTATAAAACGACCATATTAAGGCGAGTCATTGTGTGATGTCATGGTTTGAAGACCGCAGTGAGTCAGAAGTATCGCAACGACGCCGTAAAAATCACTCTACATTTCATAGCCGGGTATCAGGCGGCCAAAGTAAAGTCTCCATCACTTACTGTTCATTTCTGTACTGAAAAAGTGTTTAGTGATGCTTCAGTGCTTCAGACTCAGACCTGAGCAGAGGTGACTGGATAAAGGCAGATTTTCAGTTCATAGAGAGCGAGAGTTGGCCCCAGTTGGCTCCATATAATAATTGGAGCCTGATTGTTTTTTACGTGGACTTTGGATCCAAAAGAACAAGATGCCAGCGTTCTTATCTGGGATATTTTAGCTGTATTTAAAAAATGATCTTATTTTTAAAAACCCTGGTCTTGTTTGGTGAATCTGGCTTATTAATGAAGATGGAACCCCAACCACGAACCCAACAGTGTCTGTGGAAAACCCAGCTAATGGAGACGAGCCATAACTCTCTTTTTCCATCTCACTGTCGACGCCTGTCTTCCTCCCCTCTCCCTTTCTCCCTCATGCCCCATCAATCAATCCATTTATCCCTTCTTCCCCATCCACCAGCTCCCCCCTTATCTATCCAAATGTATTGTAGGATGCCACCATTTCAGGCCAGGGTAGTATTCCTGACCATGAAGATGTTTTACAGCTACCCCCCACCATCAACGCCACCCTCCCTCACTCTTGAACCTCACCTTCCCTAAACAGATAGGAGAAAAGCCCCCGTGTTGGAGTCACGGTTCAGTGGTTTCTAATTATGTGTTCGCTGTAGGAGGCTGGTCAGAATATTTCATATGGACCCGGGAGAGTGCGAGAGATAAAAGAGACGGGGAGGGGAGTGAAAAGATAGAGAGGCGTGAGAGAGAGACAGAGGGAGATGGAGAGAGGAAGGAGAAAAGCAACACACGCGGCACAGTGCATAAATACAGCGGATTTATTGTTTGTGTTGTCCAGGGATGACATTAGACAACCATAAGGCGGAGAGTGAGAGGAGGAGAGGGAGAAAGGGCAGGGAGGAAAATGTCAGGGTTTGTAGGAAACTTAATCTACGATATATTTAAATGCAGGTCTTCCATCAAAAGGGTGGCATGATGGTGCCATGTCTGGGTCGCCCCGGGTTTTTCCGTGCGTCTGTGTGGCTTTTGTCCAGGTATGCAGACTTCCGGCCACTGTTCAAAGACATGCAGCTTGGTTAATTGGCACCTTATATTGTCCATAGGTTGAATGTGAGCCTGGGAGCATGAAGAGTGGTTTGTATCTTTATGTCTTTAAGCTCTATGGCAGATTGACGAGCTGTCCAGGGAGAATCCCACCACTCGCCCAAACGTCTGCAGGGATTGTTATATATCTGCTGGATGAATGGATTCTAAAAAGAGATTGAATATTTACGGTGCTCTCAAAACACATGTTTTCCACAACAGCGTAGGCGATGGTTAAGAGTTTAGTTCCGCATCCGATACACTTGTGTTACCTTGAGGGGATGTATCACGAGCCAGTAAAGCGATAAAAACACTTTAAATCACACGTGTTGCTCATTAACGTTTTCCTGCACATGAAAAGCATCTCCTCCAATGGCTCGCATCCCACAGGAAAACAAATGCCTCCCGGCGTTAAATGAATGCTAGCTGGAGCTGATGGTGTAAAAGTAGAGCTAACTTTTAGAAATTGGAAAAGCAGCACTGCACATCTTTAAAGTCCAGTTTCATTTTTACCATAAAGTGTCATATCTGTTTGCAAACTATTCTTTTGTGAAGCATTGGATGCTGCGAAACTGCTAATGATAGCGTCGTCCATTTTGAACTTTTAGCCTCTCCGTTCCCTCAATAGACTGTCAAGATGGCTTCCTGTTGATCAGCACGACAAATCTACAAAATAAAGGTTCGCCTGATTTGGACTCACTGCACTGATTGTACTGCATATGATTTATTTTACCGTGTTAAATGCTGGTGTGACCACGCATTAAAGCTTAATTGGTCTTGGAAATCTAGACCAAATAGCATGAAGAAATCCACAGGAACATTCAAAAACCTACACAACTGCATACATTAGCCCTGCACAACCCCTGAGGCGTCTTCACCGCACAATAAAAAGGTTAAAACGTCCACAGACGATGCCTTTTAGTGATTATACAATAATTAGAAAGGACTCCTTGACCTTGCACATTCAGCCTCAGGAAGACACGCACACACGCACAGATCGGCTGTTCTCAGAGCTCTTAAATGACTGGTGTCATTAATGTTGGTGTGCGGTTGCCAGCTGTAATATTTCCTGTGGTCATTAGACCATCTGGTGGCCTGACTCGTATCTCTATCCGTCTCTCTCTTCTGCTGCTGCCGGTTTGCCTACATGTACGACTCAGTCCACGTCTTAGTCTCTCCCTCCAACACATCCATCAGTGGTGTTTCTCTATCTTCACCTCTCCTCGTACCTCTTTCAGCCGCACCTTCCCTCTTGGATTTACACGACATGTCTGCCATACTGATTCTTTGAAATTATTTTTACTCACACACTTATCCTTTTAAACCCCATCCATGCCTCTTGCCCCTGGCCACTTCACCCACGTCTCTGTAATGGCAACCCGCTGATGTATGCAGCCGTTTCTCCACTTCAATATGTTAATTTAAGAGATCTTGTGTCTCGTCTATGCAGGAGGGGTCAACATCCCTTGAAATTATAACTTCATCATTGCTGTAATTGCGACGTCTTGGCGAATATGACAGCACTAGTTCAACTAACACTGCTAAGATGTATTTGCATAAAGCTATTTTTCAAAACTTTTTCAATTAGATTGGATAAATGGACATTTTAACAGAAATGTACATTTTTGTACTAAGCACAGAAACATTTACAGATATAACAGACATGGTAGCTTTCTCGTGAAGTGACCTCCAATATAATAACATAAAGTGTTACTCCCACGTCATCATTTACAATGTAAAACATGGTGGTTTGCAAATACAGAAAACATCAATATGGAGTTAGAAGAAGATTAATACTGCAGAATTAACACTTCCCTCGTGTCTCCGCTGACAACTAAAGCTAAAGTGTCATCAAAAAAACATAAATACACTAATGTGATCCATTGTAATGGAGCAGTCTCATTTAATGCACAGTTCCATGAGTAAGGGTCTCCATTAACTCATGTGCAAACATCGATTCAAAAGGCAGTATCAGCCATATGTTAGTAACATGACAGGCGAGTCCTTAGCAATCCACACACCCACCCACAATCTGTGTGAACATACACAATCTCACAGAAACGTCTGTTATCGCGCTGCCTCAATCCCTGAATTGCTCTCTTTGCTTTTTATGTTTCAATGGATCAATAAAAACCTTGAGGAATTTTAACTCTCTTCCCCGCAGCACATTGAAAAGCTCGGTGTGCCAAATGCAATCTGAAATTCATCTTAACATGCACACTGAGTTACCAAGTTTTAACACGTACACATTTAGGATTTTCAGTCTGTAAATTCTGTTCTTCCATCTACCTGTGGTCCACAAACACATGAAGGTAAGATATGAATGCGTCATTTAGTGGCATCCCATCATGACTGCACACATGGCAATTTAATATGTAACATATCTCAAAATTACATATGAATTACTATGCAGAGAAGTAGAATTGTTAAATAAATGATTTTGATGAACACAAAAGATTCAATTTTCTCTCACATTTTTGGTCTCGAGGTTAACGGTGATGACGGTTCAACTAAAGAATGAAGCTTTTATTTCAATATTGGTGTCAGTGCTTAGAAATTAATTTGACTATCCTCACTATACTATAATTGAAGAGCTCTTACGCTCACTACTGATGTCAGAGTCAAAAGAACAAAACAATAACTGTAATAAAAGAATCCTACTCAGGCGAGGGCTTTCACAATGTGGACACTTCTCTATCAAGGAGGCGGCAGATTGCTCTGGTTCTCATGTCGATCAAAAATAGAAAAAGAAAATGACAACCATTACCAGAGAAAGATCGTACACGTTTGTCTTTGCAACACCGTGTGGGGCAGTTCTTCCCTTTCGCTTTTATCACTTAAATCTTTAGCAGAGAAGAGTGGGTCCATGCTCCATTCACCTCTGAGACAGCAGTGACAATCACATGTCTGCTATTGTCAGGTTCAAATACAACAAGAGTGGCCTTTTTGTATTTTCCTTTTCCACCAGGAGGGCTGAGAAAGAGGCAGTCGCTGAGTCCAATAGAAATCAATGGATACTTAAAAGCCACCAGATGAATGTTCCTACAAATTGGCTTCATAATTAATAAATTAGTTTAAAAGCATTGATTAAATTTGATGTAAAATGACCAGATGTGTTGTATTCCACTGCAGTGCACATTCAATCAAAACGTAACAGTCTAATTGAAAAATGCTATTTAAACTGGAGTAAACAAAGTTCTATCACAAGACACTGCGGCTTCTGTGAAGTCTATTTCTGCTCAATAAAAGTCATCAGTGAAGCCGGTCATGCCACAGTTTCATGACTTAAACCAATGGGAAAGTCAACTGAGCACAATTTAAATTTTAGGCAGCATCCTTTGTGTTCATGGACAAAAGGAAACTCTGTGGTAAGAAAATACATAAATATGCATACAGGTGTTTTTTAGAAATTGGCTCAGTGCCATGAAAAGTATCCAAGGGTGGTCTTTTTTGCCTTTAATATTTTACCTTCATCCAAATTCTAATAATCTAAGTTAGAATTAAGTGTCAAAACTGAGTTGCACATGGTGACCAGACTTTCAATGTTCGCTTAATCATTTCAACAACGAAAAAAATAGACGTCATCTGCCCTTGGAGGCATATTTACAGTCTTAAATATTCATAGGGTATTATTCTTTTCTTTTCTTTTGCCTCGCAACTCTGCACCTCCAACAAGACAGTACGCAGACCTTGTTCTATTCCTCTTAAAAGAACGAAGCCAGGACACTGCAGAATAAAACTGTCATTGCCTCATGGCAGAGAGTGCACTGCTTTTGAAGGGAATTGGACGAGCTGATTTGATTGGCCACTGACTGATGCCAGCCTCCCACACACACACTGATCATATTGTTCTCCTAAATACACAAGTGTGTAATGTACAGATCCCCATTTCTCCCATGTAGGCCTTGTTCTTTTCAAATTAGATTAGGGGGATTGTGGGGAGTCAAGAAACATCTATCGTTCAGTCTATTGTGTTATTGGAAATCTATTTAAAAACCTGGTTTACATATTGTAGAACAAATCAAAGGAGGACAGTGCCACGACCATCCCAATCCATGCTCTCTTCGCCGCTTCCTTGACCACTAAGCCGCCATAAGTTGGGGTTTTCTACGATGAGAAGCCGTGACACAAAATCCAGTTTAGAAGTTTAACTGCGAGAACGATGTGGAGTCAGAGCTCCACAGCATCTCCGGGTCCAATGTAAGCACAGTCTGTGAATGCTGCTGCGGGCGGGGGGGACTTCGGAGCCGGTGTATGTTTCTGAGGTAAAGTGTGCACTCCATTGTTGAAATCGTATTCCTAATGGGGGTGTCACAGCCCCGTGAGAATCCCTTATGCCAGTCTTCTGAACATAAAGCCTTCTAAAAACCTCCTGCAAGTGAAAAACAATTCGAGGAGCTAAGTCAAGTCCCAGTAATATTCATAATTCCAGGTTATCTGCTGTTTATGTGCGTGTGAGAGTGTATATACATTATGTTTAAACAGCACTACCACGTACTGTACATCAAAGGGTGATTGCTGGAGCCTTGGGTGCTTCCCAATATGAACGATGTCAACCAACTGGGAGCAGAATGTGCTCAAAAGTGAACTTGTTATCTCTGCCGATTTCAAAGGTCTGTTCTCTTTCCTGCTGCAAGTTTGACCCATTTCTTCTGGGGCAGCTATTTTTATATATTTGTTCCTTTTTGCTATTGCTTATTATACAAATTACCAAATTAAGTTAAAATGGCAGTATTCATCTCAGGGCGCTTTCACACCTCCCTTGTTTGGTCTGGACCCTTTTCAGTTTAGTCTGAACCATAATAACAGGTGAAAGGTGCCTCCAGCCACAGTCTGGACCAGTGGGCCAAAACTTAGTCCAAACAAAAGAGGTGGTCTCGTTTCGGATCAAACTGTTTAGAGAAGGTTGAGACAGCATCAAACTATAGAAGAAGAGAATGAGGTGGAAGAGGTTTGCTCATCGTCTTCACCTCTGACGATATTTGAATGACATGACGTGATAGCAATACCATAGTGATATTACAGTGGCAACAGAATAAACCAAATAAACCGATTCAATCCCTTTTTCCATTTGAACAGATTAGAAGACACATTTTTTCGAAAGCAATTCGACATGAGTCACACGCCCTAAGATCGGTTTGTCTCGTAGTGAATCAGAAGCTGGTTTGTTGTGACCAGGGATCGTGAGTTAGACGATGGAGATGGAACATTGTCGAGTAGGAATGATGTGGTGATCATTTCACGATTTGAAATTCATGCTTAGTCAATTAAACTGCTGCCCATAAGCCTCACTCACAGCCATTTATCAGTGAAATGAAGCCGCAGCAAGAGCCACTCAGGAAGTCTGACTCAGCAGAAAGTTTGTTCATGCGCTCTGGTATCAAGACTATAGCACGGAAGAGTTGGGATTCTTTTAAAACTAATTAACACTCCTCCGACCGGTCAGAGCCGGGTGCACGCCGAGGCCTTAGTGCTATTTAGGAAACATCCCTGAGAGGATATACAGAACTTCACTGTGACTGTGATGCAAGCAGTTGCAGCCATGTACCAGTTTGTATGATCAAAGTATTCATAGTTGCAACAAATCATGTGACAGCAGCGCAAAACACACAAAATCACACAGATACAGATCAGAAGCTTCAGTTGTGTTGACATCAAACATCAGAATGGGGGGGGAATTATCTTTGTGAATTTGACCATGGCGTGCTTGTTGGTGCCAGATGGGCTGATGGGAGTATTCCCCAAACAACTGATCTCCTGGGATTTTAACACACACAACAGTCTCTAGAGTTTAAAGGGAAAAAACAACATCAATTGACAGTAAGGGAACAGCACCTCAGACATCCAGTCTTTTCAAAATGTTGTCAGCAGAAAACCTTGAGGTGGACGGGCTACAATAGGAAAAAGGCCACAGCAACTTCCACGCCATTCAGCCGAGATCAGAAGTCAGAGGCTGCAGTGAGCACAGGTTCACCAGAAGTGGGCAGCTGGAGACTGAAAAAACAAACAGGCCTGGTCTATTGAATTTCACTTTCTGCTGAGGTTGCAGACGGCAGGGTCAGACTTTACCATCAGCTTCCTGTATTAACACTGCAGGCTGGTGTTGGTGGCGGTGTGTTGAGGGGAAAGTGTGTTTGGCACATTTTGGGTCCCTTAATGCCGATCAATCATTTGAATGCCACAGCCTATGAATATTGCTGCTGATCATGTGCATCCCTTTACTGCCACAATTTACCATCATCTCATGGCTACTTCCAACATGATGAGGCACCAGGTCACAAACCAGTGTGGTACAATGGGAGATTCGCAGGGATTCTGTGATGCAATCATGTCAACATGGCACCAATCATGGGGGCTGTTTTGAAGAAAGGAGGTTCTACCCACTTTAAAGTACGCTGCCCCTAATAAAGTGTATCTATCAATCATATACTCATTTTTCAATTTTCTGCTAAAGGATCTCTGTGGAAGCAATCAACTTGGACCCACCAATTATAGCCTAAGCAGGTGGAAATGTATACAGCTAGGTCCTAATTCACTGTATTGGGGGATTTAAGTGGGAAAATTTGACACAAAAACCCACCATGTAACCGTAACCTGACTTCCTGACACACCCACAGACTCACACACACAGAGACACACAAACACGTAGCATATGCTGTGTAACTACCATCTAAAAGGAGGCTTTCCAGTCTTGACAACTCAATTTTCTGATTATTATAACATAATCACGGCAGTTAATAGGCATTCTCATATTTCATTTAGGTTTTTATGGAAAAAAAAAATGCTAGTTTGAGGCCATATTACTTCTAAGTAGGCAATTAAAACAAATTGCTCCTAGTAACAGAGAAATATGGCCGCTTAAGATAAGTTCCATATGGACGTTTTTTCCTACATTTCTGTGTTTTTGAGCTACCAGTCGATGGATTAATGCCACAGTGGAAGGTCGTGAATTATATCACAGACGCACACATTTAAATGGAAATGCCAGTGAGATACACTCATGCGAGTGCACGGTCGTATATTCTGTGACAAAACTGTCATTACAACAGAATCGTGCGTGTGCATACATGTGCGGGCAGATGCTAACACACACACGCTCGCGCTTTTCACACATACACTCGCAACCCGTCAAGTTGAGCATAACCGAAGGGCCTGAATTTGGATTTCACACTCGAGCTAAACCTCCTTAACTTTCCTCAACAATATGGACGCCTCAAGCAATGTCAGCTCCCCCCCACTGCCACTACAAACATTCACTCCTTCTTTACAGATAATGTTCTCCCTCTGGTTTAAAACCTCATTAAAGAACATTGTTTTTGTGGAGGAAAGTCAGCAGAATCTTTTAATGTCTTTCATGTATCTGCTTAAATGGACTGAGACGGGATACTACATGTTCTGTTATTACAAGCTGCGTTCAGTTCCACTGTGTTACGAGTGCGGGCCGACAGCGTCAATGGATCTTTTGTAGGCAGCAACACTATTTAAACAGTGGTGGCTTTGTAACCGCAGCCAAACAGCGTAAGGTGCATCATATGTGTATAAATAATGAAATAAGAAGAGGGTAAATGTAGCATGACTTCCGATCATAAAGTGGTTCCACGTCTAAATATTACGAAACAAGAAAACCCATGGAATGTAAATAAAACAGGCAGAAACCGTGAACGAGACACTACGTCTTCGAGTGGATGCAACGTTGTTGGCTTGCACGTTGCTCTTGCCTTCTTTCTTTTTTCCTTGCTTGCGTGAACTCCCATGCAATCCGACACTTCCCAGAGTCTGAGAGACAGAATATGTGGGACCATATAATGTCCATGACCAATAATGCATCAGGAATGTGTTGCGAGGAAATCGAGGAATTTGTCATGGGGAGGGAAAAACTGGACGCGCGGCAGGAAATTGAGCGACTGTTCAACATGCCTTCACAGTGAAATCTAATCTACTTCTAAAGCATGCACGCGCATTCACATGCAGGCTTTCACTTTCTGGCTCTGACTCTCAAACACATACAGACTCTACTTACAAATTGTGTAATCAGAAAAATGCCTAATTACAATCTCGGCAATCAGAAGGGAGCGGATTTATTTAATTCAATTGTCGGCCAGAATTAAAAGTCACATTTGGACAAAGTCTCATTTAGCTAAAATGCTCAACTCCATCATATGTGTATAATCGGAAAATGGCATGTAATCAACATGGAGGCGAGACACTACAGGAAAAAAACATTTCTGCAGTAGTTTATTTTAAAACCCTCTACAGATTTCCATCTGTAGATTTAAATGAAAATACATATATTTAACAGTATTTCTTTCCAAATAAGTATATTCTCTTACTTTCAGAGCCCCAGGACTTGCACACAAACTTTCCAGTTGTATTCCTACATCCTCTTTTAAGTTAGTGTTTGTTCATGTATCATTCATAGCTTGAATTATAGAATATTTTCTCCCTAAAAACATGATCAAAAGAGATTTTTTTTTCCGCGGCTGATGAATATCCTATTTATAGAGTAAATAAATTATGGAGTATAGAAGTGTTTGTCTCTAATGTGTCGACAAAATGAAACAAGAATTAAGAACCTGGCTTTATCCAATCGGCTAATCAGCACATATTTAATTAGATAAAGCCTCAATGTCTGCAAGTAATCAACTGGTGATTTCTATAACCCTGTTCACCCGGAGTGTCCTGTCTAACACTGAGGTGGATGGGACCAGTTCCGGTTGCGCCCATCAGCACTGGCACCACTGCAGGAGGCTGTTGAGAGCAATGAGAGCCACAGATGGAGCATGTAAAGGTTGCATCTGGAGGGAGACGTGGCAGAAGGCGAGCATGACTGCAGCCTCTGGGCTTTCTGGTCTCTGGTTCCATTGGTTTTCAGATGAGTCGTCTCCAGGAAAAAGGAAAAAGAGGAGATAATGGATGCAGCAGTGGCAGAAATCACCTTAAGGGTTTCGGGTGTGATTTTGAATTGTTTTATGTGGTGAAGTTTAAGGAAATATGGTAAATTGAGGCATTGGACCATGTGTCGAGAACTTTATGTTGCTCATATGCCCCGCTCGTGCTATAAAGGCTGGTTTTAAAAATACGGGATCAAACAATAAGCGGGAAATAAGCAAACGGAATCCAATCAACAATCTGTGATGGAGCCATAAATAAGCACCAACAACAAGATGGCAAGCTCCGACGCCGCGCTGAAAAAAGCCGAACGACAATAGGAACACGATGGCAGGAAGTAGTGGGGTGATGGTGATGCCCACAAAATGACAAGGGAAATAAAAACAAATTAAAATACCTATCCCTAATGAGCGGGATCGCAGGGAAACAGATGGTGTGTTCAGCTGGTGTTTGGAGCGAGGGTTTTTATCCACCAGGCATCGATTTGTTGGCCGTAGAACTGTGGCGCTTCAGGCAGCCAGTTTACATGGTCTGACCGGTTCTGTTTTTGCCAGGGCTGCTTCCAATATTTACAACGTTGGGCTTTTTTGGAGACGGGTCGATGCGAGCGTCGACGCTCCTACACGGCGACCTCTTCGTGATTTTATAGGAGCTGTGATTGCGAAAAAACAACCCATTTCAATCTCTATTTCTGGAACAGGATGTAACATTTTAAGTTATGTAAAAGGCTCCAATCACACAGATTAAAACTAAATTTAAACTGTGACAATGAACAGACATAAGATACACACATGCTCAGGGTGGCACATAAATACACAGTGTAACACAACATATGGTAGATGCAATTAAAGAAAGAGAAAACACACACACACACACACACACACACACACACACACTGAAGTCATTTACAGTGTGGGAGGTTATTCTCCATTTTTTTTTCCTATCCCTCCTGATAAGGGGCTATTTTCTGCTCTGGCTCCATGTCAAAGATAAGTCGGCGTTATCTCTCTCTTTCTCGCTCTATCTCATGCACACACAACAAACACACACAAACCAACACACACACACACAACAAACACACACAAACAAACACAGACAGATATACACATAGAAATGGAGAGCAGTCACATTCAACCTGGGGGGAAAATCCTGGGAAAAGAATGATATCCTAACCCTGACAGACCAGCGGGTCTCTCTCTCTCTCTCTCTCTCTCTCAATGTGCGTCTGTCATTACGTGTCACTGCATGTGACTCCACTGTGAACACATGTGTCTGCGTGAACAGCAGCGTTTGTGTAAAAGTGTTTGTTTACGTTGACATGTGCTGTGTTTGTATGTTGTCACTGCATTTAGTTCACGCATGTGCTGTATTTTTGTGGTTACTTGTGTGCTCTCTGATATTATGTGGGTGAGTGTGTGTGTGTGTGTGTCTCTCTGATACGTCTCCTTAGCCACAGGTGCAGAGAGATGCTGACACGGCTTACAGAGAGACACAGTGCAGGGGAATGAGTTTATTTATCGGTCTCTGTCTAGTTCTCTCTCTCACACACACACACACACACAAATGCAGGAACTCAGAAAGACAAACATAAATGCCACAGTGCTACACAGACACACAAACACTTGAACGGAGAAGAACATGCCTGCACACACACAAGATTCCTGCACACAATAACACACATCTGGGATGAGTACGGGACCTCAGGCACCTCGCCAAGGTAAATAGAGGAAATTGCCAGCCTTGACATTTTTGGGTGCCGAGCGAGGCTTCTCAAGGTGACAGCTTTCGCTGGGTGTTAGTGGGAGATGAGGATTGGTGCTGCCTCACAATCAACGCCCTGTCAATTGGTGTCTGTGTGCAAGTGTGTGTGTGTGTGTGTGTGTGAACAGGAACATGCATGTGTGATAGTTCACTATGTGTTTATGTGAGTGTTTGCAATAGTGTCAGACACGGTCCTGTGGTTGCATCTGTTAACATATGTTGTTCCATGTATGGTTTTCTCTACAGACTAAAAAGTTACTTTTTGTGCTTCGTTAAATACAACAGCTTGTTAAAGATTAAAAAAAGTGTTTTGTTTAATATGATGTGCTTGAGGAGAGTTCATAATTACAAGTGATAACAGGATTTGGTGCCATGAAGGAATGATTTGTAAGAGCAAAACAAGTTCCAGGATTGAGCAACGGCAGAATTATGAATGCAACTGATGTGTTTATGATGCAAGACAAATTAACTTTTCAATGAAATTAACATTTCAGAGAGCGGTGAGGCCTTCCATCTTCAAAGATGCACACTCCCTGACTTAAGAGAGTTATGGCATTCGATTGGATTTTAAAATTCAGGTTAGCTCACGAATTTGACCCCTGTGCGTCTAAACGATCGGCACGTACCCGCTCTCATTCAGAGTTCTCCCTGGTTTCTGGGGGCTTAGGCGCTGAGGTGGGAATAGGCATTTTTTACATCATTACATTATTCATAAACAACACAATGCAGGTTGTTGTTTTTCACACTAAACTCCAGACACCGATGACGTTTGTGCTCTGAGCTGAACTAAGATGTCGCTGCAACACAAAATAACCCTCAAACCAGACTTATATTGAATATGATTGATTTGAAATGCAATTTTCTCATCCGCCCATAACAATGTATACGTATCTGTAGACAGACAACTCGTCAGCTGACTGAGGTGATGTTCACCTTTTTGCAGACGTCAGTATTTTTGAGCTCATCATCATCAATGACGGACGTCATTTTTGGCCTTTTCGTCGATTTGCTTTGTTTCATTTCTGCCGTAAAGACGCCAGGAGATGCTAAGAACTAATTTTCACTCATGAATTTATTTCCTAGGTGGCAGCAGAAACTCCTGCAGGTTAAACTGGACTAACCAAACACTTGCGAGCCGAACAACATTAAACTTTTATTCAAAGAAGGAATATATCTTGTAATGAATGAATATGTAATCCTTTAGTCCTGAAATATAAGAGAATATACACTTTTTAAAGCTAAGGTGTAGAAGCGTTATATTTTCTTTTGTTAGAGTGTGTATGGAATCCTCTCTTTCCAAAGCAATGGAGAAATCTCATCATAGACTGATTATAGCTCAGTCCTTCTTTGTCCCCATTCAGTAGTTTTCTCTTTAATCAACTCCAATACAGTAATAATGTGTATTTATCTGTAAGTGGCATGTGGATGTGACTATCTCATTATGTCTTTCAACAACACAAGAGAACATAAACTGGTTATGTAAATAACCCCCACTCCATTCACGACAACACAGCTCCTGTGCACAAGTGTTTATGACCCAGTGTGCATGATGCTTATTCCTGTCACCTTGACTCCCTTTGTGTGAAGCTGAATACATTATGGATAAAAAAACATGTTTCTGTATGGATGTGAGCAAATGAAGATATGAAAGGAGGTCAAACATTTCACATTCATGGGCACACACAAACACTGGCCCATACCCTAGAATAATGGTTAACATGGTTATCACTGCAGTACCCCCCCCAATCATAACTCAGCCATACTTCTTCCCACTGACTTATTGCGTTTGGACCCATGGCGACCAGTGCAAACCACCAGCCTCACATTCCCCGACAGCCTTCGACCCACAGTTGCTCCTATCAGATCCAGTTGTCAGGTTCAATAAGGGAGCCAATCACTTCAGTTAATCAAGGCCTCTCCCCGAGGTTTTTGCATCAGGCTGTGATGCTGGCGTATAGCTGTTGTGTTTGCTATTGCAATTTAGTTGTATGCAATCCCCTCCATCCATCCACCTACAGCTCTCATTCATTCTGTGTGTGTCCTCGGATTAAATACTCTGAGCAACTCCAGCTGCCATTAAACGTATTATTTGCAATTTCGGCCATTAAACGGTCTCTCAATCAAAATGATGACAAAAGACCTAAATCGATGACGTTGAGAAGTTGCGTGGGATCATGGGAGTTGTTAGTCTTCGCCAACGTTGCTGATGAGAATCTACCTGACGCGACTCATGTGAACAAATCATGTTCACGGATCAGGTAATGTAGTAAAGTCGTAGTCACATTACGCAGCCAACGGCAATGAACAATCGTGAACCATTAAGAGTGACTAATACAAACAGTGGAAGGAGAAATCAGCTGACTGGCAAACTGGCTGGCGGCTGGTTGTTCCTTCGCCATATGTCCTCCGCCCAAGAAGGTAAAGCAGAGATGGACATAGTTCTGAATTGGTGGATTGTTCTTTTTAGACATTTTAAAAAGAGGAAAATTACATATTATATTTTCAATTTGCTGCTTGAACACTGAACGCCTAAAAGCATTTTGACCACAGGCACATTCAGCAAATCCTAATTCTGTTATCCTTATAAATAGAAGCTTAAAATGATAAATAGAGGAAAACATCTTAATCTAATTAGAACAAAACACTCAAGTGCTGTCCCTGAGGTGTCGGGTATTGCATTGTTAGCCACAGCACCTGCCTAGATAACCATTACAGTCCGGTGAGCACAGACTTTTCAGATCATCGCTGATACTTTCTGACATTACTAAACCAGACTTAAATCAGCTTCACAACATATTTTTTGAGGTATCTCTGGTTTTCCAGCTGTTAGGCACTGTGCCGTTATTTACAGGCAGCTAATCCCCCGGTGGACGTCCATGATGGAGCGAGGCGGGGTTGCTAGGCAATTTGTGATGCGACTGCAAAGTTTCTATTAGCCGGGCACAGAGGGACTGACGGTTCTGTGTAATATATTAAGACAGAGTGAGTCTACAAACCACTGTAGTACTGGGGTCAGGGTCACTTGTGTCGGGATCATAATTTCTCTCTGGGTTTTTTCCTGTCCTGTCTATTGACCCCTTCCTTATTTTGCTTCTTGCTTAATCCCCAGACAAGGTAACCAGCTCCTGCACCCCCCCCCACCTTCCCTCCACACAATGTTTCTTTGATTCACCCTAAATTCTTTCCCCCCCATTTCCCTTTTTCTTTCCAGCTCCCTTCTCCCCGTCTCTTTCGGCCTATCCCCCCCCCTCCCCTGGTCCCTGCCCATGTACTCCCTCTCCCCTCCCTCCGTCGGCAGTAGCTACCCAATAAAGGATGTTGTTAATATCATTAGGCAGACTTCCTCTCCGGCCCAGCGCCCGGCCCACTCCCTTTCAGCCATAATCAAGCGTGCACACCAACTATCAAAGGAGACATTGCTAATAAACTACCACAGTGAAGCGGAGAAGAAAAAAAAACACTCCTGCATTACTGTTGGCTTCGCACGGTGAAATAAATGTGTTTGTGTGCATGTTGAATCCGAGGGCACGGGTGGGGTGGCAGGGAATGGCGGCGGGGGTGCCCGTAACCCAGACAACGCTAATAAAGTATACTCCAAGGGGCTAGCGCAGTCTAATGCAAATCCGCCACTTAAGTATAGTAAATTAATTGGGGTTGAGGGACATGTACACAAGCGGACGTTGCTATTAAAGTGCGCTGTGGGAGGAGACAAATACCGTCAGTTTAGTGGGTTTAAATGGGGAAAAAGCAGGGGGGGGGGGTGGCAAGTGTGCCTTCTTGTTGCACTGCAGTCATTTGCTGTAAATTATCCCTAAAACGGGAGGGCATGCCGTCAGCTGCACGGCTTGGAAATGTTGTCTCCCGACAGCTGAATGATACAGTGTGCATTTATCACCAGTGAAATGTGGTCTGAAGGGAATATGTGATGCAATACTGCAAGCAAGGAGCGCGCTAGGTTTTTAAAAAAAGGGGAGACAGAGGGGTGGGAGGCCAGTGACAGGAGTCGGCTAATAGAGTGCGGCGCATTTAAAAAAAGCACATATTCTAATGCAGGCACAGGCAATTATCTGTTTAAACGTAAGTAGGAGGTGTCAAGTACACACATTCATCATCCTTTTAATTGTAAAAGACACAGATGAGACAGCCCCGGCTTTGCCTCCATTCTTTGAGCCTCCTGATAAAGAGAGGACTTTCTTTTCTTAAATCAAAGAAATGCTCATTATTCTGTTTACCAGTTGGCTGAGAGGAATAGGAATTTCCTTTGAGCGGTGAACTATAATTCCAGTTTATTAAATCTTGGCTCTGGTTTCTGCAGCATTTGGCAATTTGCCCCTCGCCAAACTAATTGCCCAGAGCTGGGAGAAGGGGAGTGTGTCAGGTTGTGGAAGAAATGTGCTCAGTGCAACGATCATACAGGTTATAAACAAACCCCCGAGGTGAACAACGTGATCCGAACGACTAAACGATTACCGCCACTAATGGAGGTTATGTTTTTGTTTTGTCTGCCTGTTAGTTAGCAGGATTAAGAGTGACAGAGACACAGATTTAAGTGTAGTAGAAAAGTTCTCAGAGACCCCTTCTGGTTACGCATGATGCTGCTGTTAAAGACCACCACCTTTTTTCTTTTGGCATTTCAGTTCAGCATATTTTCACATTTGTCTCCAAGTGTTTTAAAGTTTTACTGTTGCCTTGTTTACAACCGGTGTGACAGCTCATTTCTTACCCTGTCAGACGGTGGAGTGCAGTCACCACGTCTCTCCAGCTCAGGGACTGTTTCCGTGGGTACAATATTAACTTAGCCAATTGAAACAATGACCAAAACTATCAAAATAAGACCTAAAGTGTCAGGAACTGTAAATATAATAACATACTATAATATATAATTGAAAATCAGCCAACCTTGCAGAGGGACTCGACTTGCAGCATTAATACATAAAAATGGGACAGTGAATTCTGGCAAAAAAAAATAATCATAGCATACATTTCTAGAGACACACTGTCAGTCAAGGGAACAGGAAGTTCATTAGCATTCATTCACACCACCGATGAAGGAAATAGTCCCAGAAAACAACATTTCAGAACGACAATAAGTACGCGAGTGTCAAAAATAATGATGGAGAAGAATCTACCACCACAGAGCACTGCAACCTGTTTTTGACACAATTAAGTCGAGCCTCTCTGTGTGTGTTTGAACAACCGTGGGGATCTTTCATTGTTATGTGGCCGCCACTGAGCTCCACGGTCATGCTTTATTTATCCCTTTCCCTCTGCACTGTAATGGAAATATAAAAGGCTGCATTGATTAGTGTTTAAGGATCAGGCTTTAATAGATTAAAAGCCTCCAGCTCTGAGAGAGGCACTCACTCATACACGCTTGTGCATAAAGGCAAGTGTGCGTCGTATACACGCCCAAAAAGCAAACCTATGGACGGTTATGGAAAGAGCTTGACGTGAGCAACAACAGACGTGTACAGGCAGCGGCTTCTCACACTTGAGTGGACACAGACATTAGAAAGACATAAGGATACACAACCATAAACACACAAACAAACAAACACACACACACGTACAGTTAGCAGTGCCAGAAACAGAGCACTAAGGCTTTTAATAGCCTATATGCATTCGTTAATGTAATAAATATTAAATAAATATCTTGCAGGACCAACAGGATGTAGCCATCTGCATGTCATTATCATGTAGAGAAAAAAAAAAGTGCCCTAATGTTCATTTTCCAATTGATGGAAAATTCATGCATTTTTAACGCGGTGCATTATTAATAATACGGCACCATCCCAGAGCCGTTTTCTACACACAGGGACGATGATGTCATGTCTCAGCTTGAGTTTGATACAAAAAGTAAACGTGCAAATTAACGAAGACGGCGGTGTTGCAGCTTTCCATACGGCTCGTGAAGGAAAAATCTAATTTACTAATTTTTTCAGGTTATTTTGGTAAAAAAACAAAATTCCAAATTGTGACTGCAACTGCATTTGAAACACTTTTCCCTCTTTTCCCATTTTCTCTAATCTTAGCACCTCTTCTTCTCTGTCTCAATCAATAGAGGCCATAATGGTGTTGAGCTCCCTCCTGCTCACCATCCTTTCTTCTCCAGTAACACAGATTACAGTCGTACGTGTTAGTCATCATTCTCTCCCTCTAATTTCCTCCCATCACCCACACACCTCCTACATTTGCCGTCACACTCAGCGAGGTCTATCCTCTCATTGCCACTTTCCTTCTGGTCCCAATCACGCCTGATGGCATCCTGTTGTAAAACTGCGCCACGATTGAATCTCCAGTGTTTGTCTCCTTTTTCCTACCACAAATCACTCTTGTTGTTAGCCTCCCGCTCACCTCTCCAGTCTTCTTTACAGTCATCTCGTCTCTCTTAATCTCTCCCTCAAGGATTCACAGCCTCCTCCTGTAAGGTCTTCCTCGTCTCCTGTATTCCCTCATGCCGTCTCAGGTGAGAACATCCTTTCTCTTTGTTAGACTCAACTGTTCGTGGCACTTCGGTCGACCTCCCAGTGTCTCCTCTCCCACAAGAAGTGACCACACGTCTTGTCTGCAGTTAGCGATACCCGACCTCCCTTCTTTAGCTTTTCTCATATTTCTGAACTGTTCATTTTATCGCATTCACACTTCCATAAGGGGGCAAAGAAGTGCAGAGTCTGTGTCATTGTGATGCACTCAGTATTAAAAAAAACATTAAGTGACGACAACGACTTCTCTAGTTGGGGGTTCTGCTCACTGAGTCCAGCTTCACCAGACTGGGAATAACCAGGTGAGAAGCTCTTTGTGGACCGAGTCCTGCAGCTGGTCTTTACTTCGCAGCTCAACTACTTTTACAGTTTCAAGAAGAAAGCTGCAACCATTACAAACAAGCATGTTTGGAACAGGCATTGGACTTGTACATTAAAAGACATGAGAGTAACAACTGAAAAAAATTGCTATTTAAATAAAAGTGGTGGCTTTATTATAATATATTTTTTTACAGCACATCCAGGATCAAAGATTACCCCTCAGCTTTTCCTTTAAATGATTAATGTATATATCAAACTATACATGTCTGCTCACATACGCATTTCTTCAAAAGGAGGTAGAGATGGCAGGCGTATAACTGATGACAGCAGATATGTTGCAGGCAGGCTAATGCTGCATTTATCAGAACTCGTCATAAATGCAGTGAAAGGGAGAAAGGTCACAGACATAAGTAGCTTTTGATCAATGGCCTACAAACCCATGGCAGAACAGATGAAAAGCCTCCACAGATGGCAGATACATCTAGATGCAATTGATTTAACCAATTTAAAAAGGTGCTACATGCTGTTTTTATTAACATGGCAATGTGATAACAAACAGGCTTTATTTGCTTTTATCTAGTGGGACCACAAGTGAGCACCAGGGGTAATCGTTCAGCCAATATAGAAAAAAATAAAAACATGTGCTGAGCTAATTTGCCAATATCATTATTTCCAGTATTTAAAGGATCAACCACGTTAGCAGGTCTATGGGACTGGATGCTAAACAGAGGATGGATGAAAAACCAATCGCACATCTACAGCTCAGAGATGTGCTCAATGACTCCCTCACAAGTTTCATCATGTATTCCTGCACTGGATACATACTGTACTATATTGCGCCGTTGCCTGGAGGCATATTTACTCTGCTCTGCTTGTCCTCAAGATGCATTTAAATATACAATGTGCTCGTGTCTGAGGAAATTATGTTGAATGCGAGCACTTAATGTGTCTCAATGCAAAGATGGGTGTGTATGTTTCTGGCATATGCACGCACTCGAGTTTGCAGCGCACATGTCGTGTAGCGTGTGAGTCTGTGAACTGCCTTCAGATGGCAGGAGACAGAAATTCAAACATTCATTTGAAAGTTAATATTCTAATACAATCTTTACAGATAAGCACTGAGGACAGTTTGGAATAGTTTGCCTTGTGATCTAGCAGAAAAGTTTGCTGAGGCCAACAAGTGCACAACCGTGCGTCAAGATTTATCTGCAAGAATATGCAGCCCATTGTTGACGAGGGGGGGATCATTTGAATGCATTCGGACCAATTGTGTGTCATTGCAAATTAGTTTTCATTTCTGGAAAAATGTGACAGGCCTAGAGGAAACTTTGGAGTGTGTGTATGTGGATGGGTATGGACGGCGGCGGGTTGGGGCGTACAGAGTCATTAACAGTTTTCTCAGTTTCCCTCCTTTCATCCCTCGTTAGCTTTGATCAGAAAGTTAGGAGTCAAAATCTTCTATCGTCCGCGCTGCAAGAATGCTACAGGGGCTGAGTGGAGAAAGTACAGCAGAGACTCACACATGTACGCACACAAACTGACACGCACACTGACCCACTGGCACACACAAGAGTTGACAGATGAAAAGACAAACTGACAGACCCTGACTCGGAGGCACAAAAAAAAAAAAAGCAGAAGCAAATAGAACAAAAAGGCAGCAGAAATATACAAGTTTAGAAAAATATCAATTTACAAACCAAGCACGGAGACTCACAACCACAGAAAGAGACTTTTCTTTCTTTACATATATTTCACAACTATAATTTAAAAGGTTCTGATCCAATGTTGGAGGGCATGTTATGAGCTGTGGCATTAGAGAGGGGTTTAATATCTTCATGTTCTCGCCATATTAAAAATGTACAAAGAAAGCACATGAGTCGTTTTGGATTACCGAAATAATTACACACCCAAGTCCCCCTCTGAGCCAGATCTTCCAGCTCGGGGTGCAGAGAGGAAACAGTCGTTAAACTTGGATCTCTGAGACACGTGTGAAGCCGCTTAATTGGGGCCAAATCTTAACAAAATCTTGTCATGTTCTCAAAGCCTCAGGTGTATTTAGATAAAAGCACACAGCAAGCGGCACATCTAACTAAAGAGAGACACAGGGTCGACGGGGGAGAGTGGGAGCTCGCAACCGCATTTGTTTCAACAGAGGCATGTGATACGTCTCTGTTGGTGCACACCACACACACACACACACACACACACACACACACACACACACACACACACACACACACACACACACACACACACACACACCAAAATCTACCATTCAATTCTTCCCTTACGACTCTAGATTCTCACTCTTATCAGACCCAAATCCTTTCGACGCCCTTTTTAAATCAAATGAGGTTCAGCTTTGAACATTTCTATCGCTTTTCTTTGGTTGAGAAGAAGATTCCAACCGGTTGACGTGTGAGAGTGTTTCCTAAGAAACAGACACATTATCTGGCATAAATTTAATGTTTTTCGTGCCAACAAGTTTTAGCAATGAATCTGTCCATTGATCAAAGTTGACCTGAAAGTTTCCTGTAACGCCCTTTGCTACCAAAAAGAAAGTTTCAGGACTAATCTCCCTCCAGAAAAACCTTTTGTTTTCAAGGTGACTAACTCTCCATACCTCCCTACCTCTCAGCCCGCTCACACACATCTCCACACCGGCTTCCAATTTGTTGGCTTTGTGTATGTTACAGCAGTGAGATTCGCGGCCCCTGCGCTGCTCTGATCAGACCCGCACTCGGACATCTGTCGGAGGATGTTTACCCAGGCAGTAAGTATGTTAGGGGAAATATTATCCTAGTTTTACCTTACCTTTCTTCTGTCTGAAGCATAAACACCAGCATTGCAAGCCAGGGATGGGAGAGGAGAGGAGGAAAAAAAGAGGAGTGTAGAGGACGTAAGACAGAGTGGACCTAAGGGAGTAACAGTGCGTTCACACATGTGGATAAAAGTAGTTGGCGGTATCTGGCCGGTCATGAATCAGTTGTATTGCGGGTGTATTTAATCTCCGATGCCTGCACACACCAACAATCCACAAACTATTTTTTATATTCTGCTAACTTGAAGACAGGTCACAGAGAATAACAATTTTTAAAAGTTCCTTTGCATAATGTAGCAGTAAATAACTCTGAGCTTCCGTTTCCACTGAAATCAAGATGAATGTCACTGGCTGTCGCTCCGACTGTGTCTGAGCCTCTAAACTTCTCCCTGTAGTGCGGCCGGGCTCTTTTGAGTCTGTCAAGCTGAGCGAGGGCGGGGGGGAGGCACAGGGCGTCAAAGCCGCGACTCATTCACAATGACAGCAGCCGACGCTGTCCCAGCTTTTATGAATCCATGCGTGTGAACAGCCCATAAGAGCAGGAGTGAAAGAGGGATGAAGGGGTAAAGGATGAGTCAGTGAGAGGGTGAGCGATGGAGGTAAAGACAAGTAAGTAAATGGATTAGTGATGATATATCAGGCGAGAAAGAGTTGAAAGGAAAGAAGGAGAGGAGAGGATAGAGGGAAAGTAAAGTTCAGAAGTATATAAAAACTTTTATGTAACCCTGACACTGAATATAAACTAGTGTCACTAGTTTAGTGATTCATTCATTCTGCTGTTGGTAGAATTTTTACATTCCAGTTCTTTGAGCATCTTTTTAAAAGGCCATCACTCTTTTTCAGCATAGACTCCTTAACTCCACTGGGACAAAAGACGCCTCCTAAAACCTTGACATTCACGGAAACCTTTATTTATTTTCAGCCTCTATAAATAAAATTATTTGAGGGCTCGAAACTTTCATCGTGGATCATTGCATTTACCCTACTAACTGGATACGGTTGGAAACGAGCACAATTGTTGTGATTTCCAGTTGTGTTCTGTTTTTATCACACGCTTCTATCAGCGTCAGAGGAAAATTAAAGGTTTAAGAGACCCTGTAACCGATTTTGTCAGCCACTCACTAAACCTTGACGAAGTGCGACTTGAAAAACTTTTTCTCTGGTTGAAACTGCATGGAAATAAAAAAATTCACATAACGCATTTCATCGAATTTTCGGAAATCGGTCACACATCTTGAAAACAACAAAACCAATGACAAACACACATCGCAGAGGGAGATGCATATGTTGCATCTGGTCTTGATGGGTTAATCAGATGCAAGTTTTCAATTGTAGGACTTTTTTTCACATATCAACAAACTGCAACTTTTTATTCGTGCTCTACTGAGAAAATTCCTAAAAATCTGTCAATGAGGAGTCAAACTTCCAATTTCAGGGTCAATGTGCAGAGAAGTCTCGGCGGCTTTTTATCGTCCGTGAAAAATCTATATACGTAGACTTTACCTGCTGCTGCTTGGCATAAAGGGACACAGACGCTTAACACAGAGTTTTTTTTCTCATCATCTCTCTCTCACACACACACTCCTCTGTCACACACACACACGCACGCCTCCTCCCGTGTGGTGTTGTTTCCAGCCTAAAACCAAACCATGTGTGGAAGCTATCCTGTGCCGGGCTACACTGTATATGCCCTGTTGGTAATCGGTCCCTCCACTAGAAAAAAAGAAAGTACACTGGGAAGTCATGTACAGCCTGACTCTCCTCATCTCTGAGCTCCTCTGTCTGCTCCTGACAGCCACTGTCTCTGCTCTCGTCTGCATTTCTTCACCTTTTCCTTGTTTTGTTAATCATTACCATCTCTCACTCCTTTCGCCTCTTCTCGCCTGTACCATTCATATTTGAACCCATTTCTCCATCTGCCTGCCCTGCATAGCTGCCTTTTCCTCCCTTGAACTCTTTCTGTCAGTCTTTCTACTTGCACCCCCTTTCTCTCCCCCCCCCTACCACCTCCCATCTCTCCCACCCGTTCCACCACCAACTAGGCATGAAAACGGTGCTCCATTAGGAGTGCCTGGGCTAAGCCCGGTCTGACACACACTGCTTTGATCAGCCGTGAGCTGGGCTAAACACCCCGCTAAACTCCCCAGTCTGAGGAGGCGAGGTAGCGAGGGATGGGACTGGGGAGGATCAAAACTGAGGAATGAGATGGAGATGCAGGCACAATAAAGGGAAAACACACAGTCTGAGGAGAGAAGCTCAATTTCCCAAGCTGTCCACTAGTATATTTCTCCCCACTATTCTTCTCTTTTACTATATTTTCCTTCACATCTCTTTTTTATAAGTTATCCATCTCTCTCGCACCTCCACTCCCCTTCTCCCTCGACAACTTCCAGGAGGTCTCGACAAAACACACGCAGCGTCTGCAGGTGCACACCTCACAGAAGCCGAAACACGTGCACGTGGAAAACGCAATCAGATCGGATGTCTGACTATGGAGAAGTCTCAGAGCAAATCTTTGCAGAATCTCTCTCAGAGGAAAACTGTCTTGTGGTTAAATAAATATTGTGCCCACTCAAACACACACACACACACAGAAAAGTTGTCTGGGAGAAAGAAGTGAGGGAGAGAGAGAACGAGAGAGGGGAGATATATGGAGACCAGACCTCCATAACTGACAACAGTAGGAAAGAAAAAAGAAAAAGAGCCAGAGCTTTACACATTCATGCCGGCAGATACTAAACCAGCAGCAGCAAAAGGACAAAAAGCTCCCGTCTTTTTCTCCCAAGGAGTGAAGAGAAAAGGGATTTCCGCTCAGTGCTAATCAATCAGGCTGTGATAATGGCTCCCATGCCTAGCTGTCGACTGGAGGGGTCAAGGCATCCCGTGACCCAGCGCCCAGGGCCCAGGGGCCAAAGCCCCTCTCAGAATAGCACCCCAGGACGGACTCCCCTGGCTAATTGTCCAAGCCAGTGTCAGCCTTTTCAATGCCCCCCCACCTCCCCTCCCTCCTCTCCTTCCACTTTCTCCTTCATTCCTCTCTCTTTCTTCTCCCCTTTCCCTCCCCTCCTTCCCTCTTCACAACTCTGCGATTCTCTCCCTTTCTACACAACTGAGCAATCTCCACCAGCATGTACCAGCGTGGGGTTTGTGAGGTGGTGGTGGTGGTGGTGGAGGGGGATGCAGATAGAGTGGAAGCTGGATGAAATAAAGAGCGTGTAGAGCTTAGGAGACACACAGAAACAGAGGGGGGATATGCAAACAGGGAGAAAAGTTAATGAAAAGACGTGACAGAGACGAGGAGGGACAGTGTCAGAGAGGAGAGATCAGTGGCGGCAGCGGCAGCACGCAGGGAGGGAAATGGGAGGCGAGGCAGGAGGACAAGAGAGGGACAGGCAGAGAAGAGGCAGGCGAGAGACTCCCTGTCCTCTCCCCCCACCGACACATCACTCATATCGCTGCAACAGAGTACTGTGACGGGTCCATCATCTCCCATCTGCATATCAATACATTTCTATAAATCACAGCCGGAGCAGCGTGCGTCTCGGGGAGTCCGCTAAGCATCCGCTCGGTCGTCCTCCACAATGCAGCCAGCATACAAAACACAAGAGGACAGGGAGGACATGGGACACACAGACACACAGACACACACACAGAAAAGAGTCCAGAGCCAACCCCACTCCAGCTCCGTGCAGTGGCATTCCTCTCATTCCAAGCGCACGCTGCTAATTAACAGCATTAGATCCCACAGACAGAGGGAGAGATTGATGGAGAGGTATTCCGCTGTTGCACTAGCCCCACATCACTATCCTCTGCCACCTCTCCTTTGCTCCTGGCTATTCCTTCCTTCCCTTTTTTTGTGTCACAGTCCCTTCCATCCAACTCTATTTCCCTGTCAGGTCCTGGTCAGGCAGCGCTGAAGAAGACCAAAGTCCCCCCAAAAAAATGCAACAAAATAAAATAAATTCAAATCAAATGAATGAAAATCAATGGGCTACTCACTGTGAACCTCCTCTTTTTCTGTATTTCAGTTTTTTCCTGATATGTCACTTCTTATCCTCTTCTCCACTGTAGCAAAGGGGAGTGTGTCTATCCCAGCGTGTGTGGTGTGTCAGTCCGATAGAGGACAGTTGCCGTCTGCGTGCATGAGCATGTGTGTGTGTGCATGAAAGAGAGCGGGGAGAGAGGGAGAACGTGTGCGTCTGTCTCTGCGTCTCGCACTGCTCTGAGAGAGCAAGCCGAGGCTGTTTTAAACAGGCTGCTCTCCCCATGTGACCAGCCCAGCCACAGGCAGGAATACATTACAAAGACACACACACACACGCACACACGCACACACTCTCACTCTCTGTCTGTTGCTCTCTCTCTCCCTCTCCCTCTCTCACCCATCCACACACCGTGTCCATAGTGCACCCCCTAGCCACCGCTCAGGGTAGTGGAGGGAACAGCCCACACACATAATAGATGTGCACACACACACATGCACGGACACACAGCATGTACACACACATTTACAAAGAGTGAGAACGAGAGGAGCAATGGGTACCCAGATGCATGTGTGCAAGACACGCACACACACATACAGTATAAACACTAATACTTAGAGAGGATGTTTGGCTTTGGGTCAGGTTCGGTCCCAGTGGCCGAACAATATGCAGCAAACATTTGATTTTGTGAGTTAAAACAATTAACCTAAAGCCTTGTTATTGATTAATTGAAACAATTTGATGCATCAACTCAGAGCTTGAGCTTACAGTAATTATAAATGTAAAACACAAGACAGACTTTAATGTGCATCATATTGTTGCCTATTACCAAATGTAAAGAGCAACCAAGTGAACACAGAGTCACACAGAAAACAAAAGAATAATAGATCTAGTGCAATTAGAGACAATTCGCCCAATTACATGTTTTGTTCAATGTTTTTGACGTTTCCCTCTCTGGTGTGCTGGTGCAGCTTCACACCTGGAAGCACTGACCTTTTCAGTAATGGAAACCTTTTAAAGCTGACCTTCTGTTGCAAGGCTGATACAATTGCATAACAGCTATTACACCTTGAAGAACAACAATGGAAAACACCACAGATGAAGTGCATCAAGTGAAATATATAGTGGTTGCCCCGAAGAAGTACATTTTCAAAATGCCACAGCCATATATATTATTTAAAGCCACAGCACGATAGGATGGTGCGAGTTGAGGTGATGACAAACTGTCTCTCGAGAGAAAAGATTCTCGGGAAATAAATCCGACAGTTCGCCAAGACCACAAATCATATCATTATTCATCATAACTAATGCAGCCGGTGCAGCATTCAGACTACATGCATACCAATGGATGGTTGATCAGCTCCTGACACATTTATCATGTAACGTTCAGGAACGTTCAGCGTCACGCCGCTGCTCTGGAGAACCTCAGGACAGAAATGAATCACCGCTGAAAGTCCTTTATTATCACAATAATACCCAGGAGGATATTTTCTATGATTACGAGCACAATTCAAAATGCCAGTTAAACACATCAAGGCCTGAAGGTGTGACTGTGCCAGAGCGCCCATACAAAGACATCTGACTTGGCCTCTACTCACAAAGCCAGACTCATTCAGCATTGTGGAGGTAGGTCTGGCTGCACAAATTATTACTTCATAGGGGAACAAAAGGTGCAACTTTTCTACCCTGAAACCTCTTCTCAACCACTTCAGTACTCGAGATATGGGCACGTGAACATTTTGCTAACAATCTGTCAGACACGCAAAGAAACCACGAGCAGTCATACAACCACACGGGTGAAAAACAAACCCAAACCTGAGCCAAACCTCTTAATGGATAAGCAGTAATGATAATTGATGAATGGATGGACGCTCTCCTTAAAAGGGCCGTGGGGGCTGTCACCAGTCCAAGGTGACATTGGGCGAGAGGTGGGGTACAGCCTGGACAGGTCACCAGTGTATCACAGGGCTGACATACAGAGACAACCATTAACTTGGTCAAGGCCATATGATGAGGAATGTGAATGTTTGGCATTTTAACGTAAGATCATTACTCAGCAATGCAATAATCAACATTTAAAAAACTTTGCGCACACTAATATAAAAACTTCTGTGAAAATATAATACTGCAGTTTTACATTGTACATACATAAGTAGATAAACAACCCATTTACCTTCCATCAGGATGCAAATTATCTGCCTTTTTTGCTGCATCTTCACAAATCAATCTCTATAAAAAACAAAAACAATTCCCTGATGTGCTCACACTCCCTGAAATATTCCATTAGAAAAATAAACCTGCTTTGCAACTCACTATTGTGTTGAAATCAATCCCATGCGTGTACCCTTGGCTTTTGAAAAAGGATTTATTTATTAATCATGTGATGTTGGCACAGTGTCGGTGAAGTCACACTGTTTATTACCAACCACTGTGCCGCTTGCAGACACTTGGCTTTTGTCCACGTGTGGCATCATACCACTAATTTTGATCTAGTACAAATCTTGTGTAGCTGCAGCTCAAGCACAATCCGCCTGAACAAAACAGATGCAGACAAAATCTCATGCAAACAAACTTTTACAAAAGACAACACAACACAGCAAAAACAAAACACATACTCACGCTAACGTGGTAACTGTTACATTGGTTCTATGGACAATGCAATGACAGGAGTATTGAGGTTCAGTAAAATACTACACAACAATTCCACTGCTTCGCTTCTCCTCTTTATATTGTGCAATTATACAATTTTCATATGTTCCTCCCTTGTTTGCCAATTTCTGCATTGCCATGTCATGTATTTTCCCCTTAGTGTTGTGTAGCATTAGGTAGTCGGCCATTTCTGGGCAGTCTCAGCTGTGGCTGCACAGGCTCCCTCTCCATCACTGCAGGTGAACTAATAACTGTGACTAGTGGAGCTGGTTTATCAGCTCTAGTCTCTGTTAAACGGCTGCGATCAGCTGCTGCCAAGGCTGATTGAGACAGGCTGTGATTTTGACTACATGGCACGATGCCGTCACTGATACTGTGGCTGTGCTCTGGCTGTTAGGAACCACATTGGTCGATAATGGGTTTTAACACTACATGCTTGTTGCATGTGTGCAGTGAACTGACATGTGCTGGCTGTTGTAGTGGAAGTACTGTCCCCCTGCACTCCTTCATACCTGATGGAAGCAGTGCAGCTTCAGATCCCTGGAGAATTCATCCTTCCCTAATGTTAATATAATAAAAGCAGTAATGAGTAATAACTGTAATTACTGTACAGCGACAGTAGTGTTACTATAGCTTTATATATTCACCCATTAATGTAGTTCCCTGATTTGACCTCAATTTATCACAGTGCCCTTCATGGCAATTAGTAATAACTGACACAAAGGCCACAAATTATATAGATGTCCCTGAGAGAAATAAACTTGCTTCTAAAATAAAAAATGAAAATCAGCTGTGTAATCACATTCTGCCTCAGCTTTAATGAGATTGCATGAAAACAAAGATGTAAGGACAGATTTTTGGTATTAATCACTTACTTTTATCAAGTTATGTCTTACTTTAATATGAAATGGTTGCCCAATTTAATTTGGAAGCTGAATAAATCCCAAAGTTCAGAGGACTCTCCTTAAAAGGAACTCGGTTGATGATATAACTTTCCATCACATTCAATAAACATCTTTATCGTTGAATCCTAAATGTCAAATTATTGGATTAAATCTATAAAATCTTTACACCTACAGTATATTTTGACTGCAGTTGGACACAGTACCCTACAAGTGGTGTTTACAATCAGAGGAGCTGTGATTGGAAGAAGACAGGATAACACTCTGAGCAGTTGCCATCACCGACCCCCCAGGAGGAGGAGACAGTCGCCCAATTACCACCATGATAGACAGCCGGTGACAGAAGATGAGACAGGAATGGAAAGGTGAGCCAATGAGGATAGAGGCAGAAGTCTGGTGCCGTGCTGTGTGTAATGTAAGGTATAAGGTGGAAAACAGACAACCACAACTCTCTGTTCCTACACCTCTAGATTTGCTGTTTGCGGAAAGTTCCCAAATGTTCTGGGAACACAAAGAAACATTTCCTGAACTACATTAGGGGAACATTGACTTTTGGGTTCAGTGAACGTTAAAAAAAAAACACCCAAACCAAACAAATGTTGGCGGAGAACTGGGTGACAGTGAATATAATGCAGGAGTACACCTCCGTGAGAGTTTTGCTCCTTTTTGATCCCAGGCATGAAACTACAGCTTTGCCTCGAAGCCAGAAACTAAGTGGATTGACTGATTTCAAATGCCCTCTTCAGGGCACGTCACCAGATTATCACAGGGATCCACCTGACAGACAAACACCTTCAGTCAATTTCCAAATATCCACAGCTCAGTGCAGATGCGGGGACTGATGGTAGGCATCAAATGAAACTTGCCACCGTTAGAATCAATTTAGGCAAGTAGGTCAGATATTCTCTAAAGAGCCATCTCTTAATACAAGGCAGCCGTCCATGTGTTATATTTGGGTTTGTTAAGCGGGTTAAATGTTAGTTAATGGGGTTTTTTTTAGGCATTGCTTCTAGCACCTTGACCTCATTACTCCTTTTTTTTGGGCCAAATGTTCCAGTCAGTACTTTTACTGGCTCTAGTGCTATAGAGGGAGAAAAATTCAGCGGGGAAGAACTGCAGTTTAGGTACCTTTACTGTATGAAGTATGCAAGTATAGTATCTGCCAAACAATTGTTTCCTTGAATCCCACATCAACTCCGTCCTCTCACTGACCATGAACTCCTGAGCCAAACTAAAATAAAACTCACTTCATCATTAGCACCATAGTAATTACAGCCGACCCTCGTGTGCTCAGGTTCATCTTTCGTATATTTCTTTGGCAGGAATAACTTCTTAGAACAAAGTATGGAAATACACGTCCCCTGGGATTGCAAAAGGCATTAGTCTGAGCAAGGGCATCAATGCGGAGCAGCGTACACTTGCCTACAGCCAGAAATCATAAACAATATAAGGGTCAACAACTTCTTGAAATGTTGAAAGTCCCAAATTGGGTAGAAATAAATGAAATTATTAAATCATAATATTATTTATAAGCCGCCACGGAGACTTTTTTTGTTGGAGCCCAGTAGGAGTAGTTGTTACCAAGGCAACATTCAATAGGGATTCAAATAGGGAATAAATAAAAAGATAAAACAGTCGTGCACCACCACTGTGTTATTCTCTCTCATAACACATTATATTATATAGACTTCGGCGCATTAATAAAAGCAACTCGAGTTGAAGAAGAGGAAGAATCTGTCACTGACATTGTTGAAGGGCAAATGGATAACAGGGACAATATTCAATGCATACTAGAAATACAACAAACAGTATTTGTTCCCATTACCCAACACAGTACATAATGAGAATCACTCTGCTATTTGGGCTTAATGGGGAAACAGTAAAACATCATATGAAACCAGCTTAAAATAAAAAAATATACAGTTTTGTGTGACATCACAATGTGCATCACAAAGTTTATGTGGCTGCACATTCAAACCCTGAAAAAGAGTTGTTGCAGGCGTTGGGATATTTTTAGAAAACGTTGAATAGAGCAGATGACACTAAAACATCTCACTGCAGTCTCTGCAGGGCTGCAGATAGTGAGAGCATTTGCATAGGGTCAGCTGCAGCAGGATTAAATACTCGATGCAGCAAAGTGGCTGATCAAGACTTGATGAGGCCACAAGAATCCTCCTTGGATATAGGAAGTGGTACAATTTGTTCTGACTTTCAGGAACTTTGCAATTAAGGACTTCAAAACCACATTTTACAACGTGGCACGAGGCCAAGGAGCTGCCATTTCAAGATTAATAAGGAGGTTTAGCCAGTTTGAGTATTTTGATCTCCTTCATCTGATTCTGCATTAGGCTCATGTGAAGCTTGTTATGACTGACTTCAGGTTCTATATGCAGTTTTTAACAGACAAAGGTTTTGTTGGCCCATTTACAGTAGCACTACACAGACTGCCGGTTTTCTTGTCGTAATTCCTTGCTCACCCACAAGAGACCCGATTTCCACAGTTGTCATGTAATGGGTTTTAATGGATCAGTTTTTATAAACTGGTCGAAAAAAATTTTTTGTAGCTATCATTAGAATGTGAGGGGGACTCATATTGAGATTATTTTTTTACCATTCACCTATCAAAATCACCTGTGGATTTACTAATATTGATGTGTCCTGGACCTTTTCTGTGAGAAGAAGTTGCTGTGAGAGGTATTATTGATTATTCTGTTGATATCATCTTCCCTTTTGAAGCCATTAGTGATCATAGCACTCAGGAGCCTGAATGAGGCAGCTGGTTCTGTTTAATTGAGCTTTAAAAGCCTTTGAAATGTGCAGACTAATTGAAGTGCTGTGAGTAGTTGAGGTGTTGCAGCACGAGACTGATGATGAGCCCATAGGTTAGCAATAGGCCTATTACCTACCACAGGTAAATGTCATTGTTAAGTGACCCCTTATGATGGCAGGTGATAGACAAAGTCTGCGTTAGGAGGAGGTTTGGGTGTGTGGTTGTTTTTTACATCCACACAATCCAACCAACAACCTCCCGGAGTTTCACACTTGGGTCACCTTTTTGTTTCCTTTCTATTCAAAACCATGCCATGTTTTTTTATTGAAATCATGACGAAGGGCCTGTCACCAGAACGGGCCGAGAACGAGCCAAGCCTGACTGAGTGTTTATTATTGTAAGCATGACGATGAAGGTTTCCGGAGATGCTTCAATGGAGCGTGGAAGAAGAAGAAAGGGGCCTAAGGCGTTGTTACGCCAGGGCGTCCGAGGCCACAGCCCTGAATGTTTTATGAATAGCCCTGGATCTAAGACAAAAGAAAAACAACTATTGAAAAAACCCAAGTAGATGTTAAGTCCTCTGTGTCATTCAAGCAGCTGATCTACTTCCTTCTACTTGGCATGTGCACATTTTGTGTTTACTCCAGAGACAGAACGGGAGAGCACCTCTTGCAGGGCTTTCCATTGTTGGCATCTGGTGGCAACTAGTGAGGTTATTCACTAAGAAAAGACTTGACTGCTGTGGATATAAGAATCTCTTTCAAAAAGGAAAGGATGAAGGCAAAGAGGCGCTGGTGAGGCTGGAGGAGATGGAGGAGGTGTAATCTCCTGTTACTTTGGCAGCAGGTGAGTCAGGATGCGAGCGTTCCTCTGACTCATCTACAAGCTCGGGTGGCTGAGGAAGAGGGCTCTTTAGCTAGCTATGGTGGCTTAGTGGTTTTCAAACGTTAGCGTAGAGCTTTGTAAATCATCATGAATAACACAATAGGGACAGGAAACTTGAAAGGGCAACGAGAGCAGAAGGAGGAAGGGATACGGTTCTGATGCTAGGGAAAATAGATGTTATCAGAGCAGAGTTTCCATCGACTACAATGCAGCAAGTAAAAAGTGTTATGGAGAATTTTAGGTGTTAGATCTGCTTTGGTAAATTTGATTCCCTTTCACTTAGTCTGCATGGTCTGATTTTGTGTTGGCCTCTCTTACCCAGGATGACACAGTACATAGAGGAAGGTCAGAAGAAGATTCATCACGTATTTTTGTGAAAAGAAGTATCCGTAGGACCCAAGGCTGAGTACTGAGGCCAAATAAATACAGGAAAGTACAAAAAATCTCTGCAAGAATGCACTCTGATGTTCTTGGATACAGATGAAAAGACAGAAGTAGCGTTAGACCAGATGAGCCAATGTTTTAAAAATATTTGTCCAACAGAGAAACAAAATGGAATAGTTTGTGAACACTTTGACTTTGTTGGCACCTTTATGAAAGGACAGCTCAGATTTAGTGAAAGTTATACAACCCTTAACTTCTTAACATATGGCTCATCTACCAAGTCTGCCTGATTATTGAGAATACTTCTGCTTAAGACATCACCTTCTCCAGTAAGTCCCTGAGGGACGGACACATTAGAATAACAGGAACTGATACCTAATGTTGCATTGCGTCTCTGGAATCAGCAGCGCTGCCAAATCTGTCCCTTTACAATATCTAAGCAGTATCTTGAGCCCAAATTCTACCAGATGAATTAATCATTTAACATGTACAATACAGTTACTATCATCAAAAAGTACAAGATAATCAAATCAATCTTGCACTTGTCCACTAAATGTCATCCCAATAGGTTTGTACTCAAATTAAAAAGGATAATTCACGTTCACAGAATGTGCTGAACAAAGTCCCCAGGACTGTCGCAAAGAATTCTCGAGTTTGAAATTCAATACCGTGAATTACAGGTCATGAGTTTATTCTCTGCCATACACTAATCCTATTATATCCCCATGCAGAGATAACAGAGCACAATGAGTGTTTGAAGCAAAACTGATTCAGTCATTTTCTAAAAGGTTTTAATTATCAGCAGATGCCAAACTCTGCCTCAGGACTGGGATCGCATTGAATATAATCACCTTAATCAAAGCATTGTGACTATGTGTTAAAATACATGGACATTTTTACCAAGAAATTGGCTTATTAAGTGTAATTACTGGGAGAGGAAGGAAATTATCACAGAGATTACGAAATATTAATCAGGCAAAATGACGACTGGCCTGGAAGAAAAAAAAGGTATAATATTATTTGTGACATTGCCGTCATTGAATCTCATTGAGCAGAAATGTTTATTTTATCGAGTCCTCAGGCTGAACAACGTCCAAATGGCTTCGCATCAACCATCCAGACCAATACAGTGCAGTTCAAATACCACCGGCAACTTCAGCTACTAAAAAAAAAGTACAATACGGAGAAGCACAAACTAAATGAGCCAACACTGATACAACTCTTAAAAAGGAGATATAAAATATTACAAAATGGTCATTGCATCACCATGTACAGCCTGTCATGAATTATGGGATACATTTTACTGTGCGAGCTCCAAAGCAACACATGAACTTCAGGCAATTTTCAAGCTACTAACTTCATCGATGACATTTTTTTGCCGTGAGCGTTTTAAATCAGTCTTACATTTGTAATGAAAATGCAGCAGGGTCTCAATATCATCTCTAACAACCTGGACACTAAACCATTAGTCTAGAAAATTGTGGCACATTCAAAATCCTGATGGTTTGAATTAAATCAAATTTTTTTTATGCAATAGATGATATTAATTTGCTCCCAGGTGCATACTGGGGGTCAAAACTGTGCAAAAGGTAAGACTACACAAAATGCACAAGGTAAAATAATGACAATTTCTAAATGGAACAGTGCTGGAGAAAAGCTAGAGACTGAACATAATAACCTCAAAGCAACGCTTAAAACTGAACTGAACGATTTTAAGTGTGTCAAATATTCTTTATAATCTCATCATGACAAATACAGTTTCTTGTGGACAGTGACATGACCACATTTGCCTTTTCTGGGAAAATGTTATAAATTACATTAAATATGTTTTGCAGCCAGTTAAGAAGATTCAAATTTCTCAATTGGACTCAATTTATAGAATAAATGACATTTTAAAGTGGCAATCATTTGAGTGGAGCTGAGTAATTCCATGTGAGCAGCCAACTGATGGCGTGTGTGGTTTCATCAGAACACGAGAGGATTAATGTCCATCTTTTGTTGCCCTCCTGAAGGGTTTCAACACACTGACATCATCTTTCCTTAAATATTAAATGTCCCTGCTGTGTGTGTGTGTGTTGATAGAGGGGGCATATTTGTGCATAGGTAACACTGTTTACGTTTCTTTTCTTTGACAACGTGTGTGAGATAAGGAGCGTGTGCGAGTGAGAGAGTGAACATGTGTGTGTATTCAGATTTTCTTTGTAGAGGTACATCTAGACAGTGCGAGTGTGTGTGTTTGTTTGTGTGTGAAAGAGAGAGACAAGGGAGTGTATGATAAATATTCAGTGTTTATCAGCATGTCTGGGCGTGTTGGCTGAGGTCAGGGAGATAGATTTCTCCTCACTGGGAGACGGCAACAGCATTGCACTTGATTCCCGGAATCATAAACAGCATCTGGCCCACAAGCCTCCATCAGCGCTAAGCTAATATTTATTTGCCCTGATAAGATGAACACAAAATGTCATTGTTCGCCTTGCAGGGTATTATGTTTGCCTGTTGGTCTGTTTGCCCTCCTAAAATTGGAACGCTTTAGCAGTGATATCGCCGCAGGTTGTGTTGGTGTCATAATGTCAAACGCCCGCGCGCATCTTCCTGTCGACTTAGGTGCGAGTTAACACACAATGGCGACGCAGGGAGAAGGGATACATGACAAATAACACAACAGATATTTCACAAGGTTGTTTTTTTAAGTCTTTTGTTGTTTGGATTGGGTTTATCATTAGTTTGATATTTCAGAGCTTGTTTACTTGTTTTTGTTCAGTTTGTACTTTGAGTGTCAAGACTAATCTGTATGGTTATGTTTGTATACCATTACTGTTTATACTCATCTACAAAAGACATTTCAATACCATTTCTTTGGCTGAGTTGTACCACTTCTTTGAAGTGAGTTATCTTAACTGGTGGAAAGCTGCTTTAAATACAGAAAATCAAACTTAGGTGCAGAGGCTTTAAACTGTTGGAAAGGAAAGCAATGCAGCGAATTGCTTATGCTATTGAGTAGTTACTAGTAACATTTTTGTAATACGTAATATACAATCAGTAGTTGACTGCCCCATCGGTGTTGATACTGCCCTTATCTGTCCAAGCTTTGAAATGACAATGGTAAAATTGCGATCACAACCACGCTAATCTTAAGAATTCAAAGGCAACTTGACCTGCTCTGTGGTAATGAAACAGCCGAGGGTCTGCAGTCGAATACTGTGAAGTCCAAACATTAGGTTTACTGTGTGTGGACATGGAGGAGGCTCAGGACACGGAGGAGGCTCAGGACACGGAGGAGGCTCAGGGAACCTCCAGGTGAACCAGAGGGGATTGGCACAGCTGAGACTAGTTGGCCAATCAACTCACCCTGGACTCAAAAGGCAGCAGCTGAGCCTCCAGAGGGAGACGGACTGAGACACACACATGGGAGACACACATGAGAGACACACATGGGAGAGACTGAGAGAACGAGCCGAGCCGGGCTGGGCTGAGCTAAAAAGAAAGCAACATGAATTAGGTTATGTGTTGGACACTTGAAGTTGAGTTCTGACTGTAAGTTTGCTCACATGTGTGTTGTGGAGAAAACGGAGATGCTAAAAAGCAACAGTTTCGACCCCGGTGGTATCTGACCGTGAATCTACTTAACCAAATGTCACAACTGTTTCCTTCCCACCTGTTGAATTCAAATGAGGACACTCTTGCTAAAATCAGTCTTGGTGTGTCATTCTGCTTTTATGATTCTATTTCTCTGTCAGTGAAACTGGGCCAGGTTACATTCGTCATTCGGGAGCTGTAATAAAACATTAGTTTTACTTTTACATAACCGAAAACTATTGTTCCTGCAACGTGGCGTTCTTGACGTTTCCCTTGGTTCATAAATACATTGAATGCACCTAACATAGATTGACATCATAGCTCTTGAATCTGAGAAAAAATAGACTTTACAGTTCAATCATTGTTTTTGCCTCCCTTCTCTTTTGCAATGTCATCAACCCCCTCCTTTATTCCAGTTTTCTGTCTCTCCCACCTCTTCTCTTTATCGCCTTCACCCTTATCATCTTACCCGCCCTCTCTCTTCCCTCTGTTGCATAACAACATAAAACAGAGTAACCTGACCCACTTTATGTTTTACTATGTGTTCATATAGTCCAATAGATATGAGGCTCAGGGTTTATTAGAGATACAGTGAGGAGAGGAGGTATATGATAGGAACTCCTAACAATTAAAATGTTAACGGGATCCAAATCAAGATATTTGTGATAGTGTCGAGAGCTGTAAGGAGGTATGATTTGGTTCAGGGTTACATCACATCTAAGGTCCTCTCATCAGGGCTGTTGGGTTGTACCTTGCTTCAGGCCGAAAAGGAGATGGTGACTTTGAGGTTTTGGTTTCTGAACCTTGGAAGTCGCTCCCTTTGGACTCTGCAGATCTGTGTAGACACTGGACACCCACAAAACCCTAACTCAACACCATTCCCTGCAAATCTCTTTTTTGTTTTCGCCTCATACAGTATCATGTAGGCTGATGAAGCAGCCTTCTATGAGTTAAATGAACACATTTGCTATGAGATGATGTAACATGTTTTCTAGCTGTGGCTCTTTCTGCCTGTTCATTTCGTGTGGACGCGTCACTTCGTCGTGACGAGTGTTGACACATTTCTCCTGACAGCCACATGCAGGGATGCTCCTAGTTTGACACAAGTCTAATCACCAGCCTGTTAAATATTAGCTGGATTAAGATCGTGTTGGACTGTGGTGCCGTTTTTTTTTTAAAAACCACCATCGCATGCAGCAGTGTTGGACTTGACCCCTAAAGTCGTCAGTCAAGCCCGTTACCCAGAGGATTTACATGCAGTCACGTTGCCTCTCCGCTGACAGCACCAGTCAAATACATCACAACAGGGTGTTGAAAAGCTGCAGGCAATGCAGCAATGTCTGAGGCTTATCAGGGAGTTAAAATCCTCACGCAAGACATTCAAAAAAGTTCACTTCACATGACACTGCTGTGCACTTTGGCAGCAAATCAGACCCCCTGCTGGGTGCCTTGTAAATTAGGAAGGCACTGACTGGGCAGATAGCTTTGACTCAAGTCAGTAAAAACGGGATGTGAGTGACAGAAGCCCTGAGGACGGAGTTAATTACGTCTCAAGCTGACAAACTAAGGGAAATTTTTTTGTCTACAAAGATCTGTTTGATGACTAAGATGATTAGTGCCAATCACAGCGCAGGCAGCCACACATTCTCATAACGGGTACAGTGAGGATTCTGCAATGCGAGAAGATCATTTCACAATGAAAATCAAGTACTGCTTTTACTACGCAGAAAGTTTATTCATTGTACCAAATGTGGTCAAGTCTTCTTGACCACCTGTCGAGCAGCAGGATGATCTCAGCACTGTTTAAATCAGATGTCAAAGTAGCTGCAGGAAGTTTTCTTGTTTTGATATGTGATGTGCTGATTTTCTGTACATGTCAAATAGAAGATTATTTCAAGGATAGATTTATGTGGAGATGTGAAAGAAAGGTTAGCAGCATTTCAATGAGAGGCAACAAGACGTTTTTCATATCAAGAGCCATTTCAGTTTTCATAACACGCTTTACAGGTTTTACTCACGATATCCCATTGACCTCTGCGATGGGCTGAGAGCAGCATGCATGACTTGCCCTGGTAACAAACTTTGTGGTGACGCCACACACATAAAATGTTGTTTCATTGCAGCCCAGAGAGAAAATAAGTTGATAAATAATTTGTTTGCACAGAGTTGTGGCCGGTGTTTTTAAGACAACACTAATTTGCATTTATAGCTTTTAAAAGTTTCTTAATTTCTCATGTACTATGATTGAAACATGTTCCTTCCGTCGGCTGAGCCCATTTCCTACAGTATGAGCAGCAACTGATTCCTGATAATCCTGCGTCTCCTTAAGAAGCTAAGAAGTTTTTACAACTTCTTAAGGCTTTGAGTGGTAAATAAATACAGACCATTTACCATTTGAAACTGTTGATGGTCTCAGGGTGGTCCCAGAGGGTGGGGGCCATGACACAAACTGCCAAGTCATCTTTAGGTTTAAATCAATAACTTGTGCTCACAAGATAAAAAATATCTTGTGGGACTTTAGAGGCTCCGTGAATCAGATATACAACTCTGAGAAGACTTCTTCATGACGAAAGAATTTAACTTTCTAAAGGTACAGCTCTAAACTGACGTGTCAGCTCTCTCACCTGTAAACTGGCGCTGGTCCTCATCGTGTTTCCTGCTGTGGATGCGAACTTGTCCTTCCTTGTCCTCATCGTTTCGTTCCTTCCTCTCGGAAAAACCCGCATCATCCCGCATCCTCCCGCACCTGGTTCCTCTGACGTTGTTAATTATCATCACGTGTACCTGCAGAGCGTGCTTCCTTCTCCCTGCACGCGCCCTGACAGGTGCGCAGCCGGAAGGAACCACTGTCTCCTTGTTCCGGGTTGGTTTAGTTTGTTTATTTGTGTGTGTTTGTGTTTTGTTTGTGTTGCAGTCTGGCTCTGCCCTAGAGGTCCCTACCCTCATTTGGACTAAACCATTAAGATGGATGACATCACTGCCCCCCCCCCCAAAAGTGAAGTCAAATTTGTCCCGATCGCCACCTGGTGGTTGGCTGGTGCATCGATCATAACTTCCGCCGTCTCCATGTTAGTGGAGAGACCCAAATGGACCAATAACAAAAATCTAATTACATACACGTCAAATTTTGTATTACATATTATGTATTAGGGTCAGAGTATCACTTTATATCAGAACATACTTTGTAGGTATAGATTTCAATGAATGATGGGGCACTTATCAAAGGGAAGGTGACAGGCATATTTTAAACTGCAAGTAGGAGGAGCCACCAACCAGATATTCCAACAGATATTTATATGTAGTTCTTTTCATAATGAAGTATGTCAAAGGGTTCATTTTTCTGGTAAGCTTGGTTTTTAATTATTTAATGCTGTAAAAAAATAGGGTGAAATGTTGTGATTGGCAGCTGAGACCGGCTCATCGTTCATATTAGGGATTATCTTCATTTCTGGACGGAGGGAGGAGGTGGAGATTCGGGCGTCCATCCTTTTATTTGGTTTATTGACTAAACTGTGACATCCTCCTGACTTTAAAACACTAGAGACTAAATCACATGCAGCCAAATAAGCTCTCATTGCACCCATGACTGCTGCAAATAATAATGAAGCTCCTCCAAAATGCCTCTTAAATAAATATAAGCAAATGAAATTCAGCGAGAGACAGTTATGTCATCATCGCTTATAGAAAATGATGATACAGCCGTGTTTGGTAGAAAAAAATAAGGATTTGCTCTGCAACAAGGATTCTGCTGGGAGAACTAATCCCCAATTAACCACATACATAAACATTAGATGTGAGTAAGTACACAACAATACTTAGCGCATAAGGAGGAGGATGTGGGGGGGGGGCAGATGATGCTGGTTTGAAGGAGCCTGGTCACAGTCGCTGCTCTGATGTGATTGGATGTTTCTGATGAGCTAATCAAAAGTGCAACTTCAGCAAACTGTCGACTCTGTAACAGGATTATAATATAGTCTAATGCAAGTATAATTAAGGATGCAAAGCAAATGGCAAATTAAAACTGACTGAACAGAAGCTATTTAACTCACTTTCTATTTGCAATGTCACACCACTGTGACAAAAACCCTATAATAAACTGAAATCTAGTGTTTTGTCTCAAGGTTTCAGAGTTTGATTATTGTTTCACTTTTTATTGCTGCATTTCAATCTCTTCAGTCTCTCACCTTCTGCAGCCAGTGGAGGAAATGCTGCAGACCCATTTTGCCAGAAAATGAACCCTGCATTGAAAAATAAGTGAATCCTGAGGAATCCAATCACATATATTCCACATATTCCACATTATATTCACATATAACTGTTGCTGAGAGGCTAAAGATTAAGTTTGTGTTAAATCAGATGGTAAAACTCATTTGGGTTCAACTATCATCACAGGTATTAATTGGTGATGCAACCAATACAGGAGCAGTTTCTCCAGTAGGACAACAAGGGGGACAAAGTGGTTTCGTGCACTTTGCTGAATCGAGACTTGCAGGAAACCAACGCGAGCTTGAATTTAAATCATCTCTGAAATTGAACTTGTGGCACAGTCTCATCGATTTGCCATTTAGTTTGTCCTCAGGATCCTCTCCGCACCCAATTATTCCCGTGTTTCAGGAGGGAACTCAAAGTGCAGTCCTATTCTGAACCGGCGATATAACGAGGAGCCTTTCCACCATCTCCATCTCCATCCCCACCGCCGCTAAACCATTGAAGATTAAAAGCTCTTATTAGCCCTAAATACTCAATATGTCTCCATAAAAGAGGCCCATTGAAGTTGAAGCAAAACAGGGAACAAGATTAGTCCGGCGTGTGTCGCCTGCCGCATGCTCTGTTTGTCGGCTTCAATTATCCACAACACTCTGCCTTAATCCTTATTGCAATTAAAATTCCAACTAGAATTGGAAAAACATATCCAGACACAGAGAGGCAGGAAGAGAGCTCAGTAAATATTAACCTTCCACACTCCCAGACACAGTAGGAGGACGTCAACCAAAAACTCTGTGTGTACAATAGCTGAGGGAGACTCGGAATTTAAACCGCTCCATGCATATGCGATCGCCATTAGCGGAATAATGTTGGCTAAATAACGGCACATTGATTTCACAAATGAAGTAATTGGATAAGGATGATTGCATTAGCATATTTAAATAGCAAAGCGATCGCTGCAAATTTCATTTTCATCTCATTATCTGGCATTGATAACTACTCTGATACAGAAACAGTGAATATTCCACCATTTTTCGGGGTTTGGCTTTTTTTTCTATGCTCAGCATAAAAACTGGGGTTATGATGAAATATAGGAATGTGGCTCACACACATCACATATGTACCTGTTGCAATAAGTAAAATACTGCAGAGTATAGTGAGTATATATATACATATAATTTGTTTATTGGTCTTATGTGACTGTTCACTTGACCTTACAATTTTTTCCAACCGCACAAAATGACGACAGAATCTGAATTTTAATCAAATCTCCAATAAAACTGTGACTTACGATCTGATTAAATCTGCAAGACGCAATAAAGAACTCACATTATGAGGCTATGAGCAAAACACAACAGCACAGTGCTATCAGCTGTCGAAATCCAAGCCCATCTACTTCAAAGCCCTCTTGTTCTTATAAACTTTCACAGTTTGGGGCCTAAGACAAGTGTCTGTTTTCTATATTTATCCCAGATGAATATCGGTTTGCCTTCTCTCTAAGCCAGCAACACAGTCCAATATCCTGCTGTGTGTTAAGGGACGTATCAGAGGCTAAGAGAACACAGAAGTTCTTCTGAGAGAAAGAAATGTAAGATATATATTGCTCACACACACACACACACACATTGTGCATACGGAGCCTTACCAACACTCATGAAGACACACAATGAGATTCACTTGAGAGATGCAGATGAAACGCTCAAGAGAAAAAAGAGCGGCCCCTTTTATTCAAGAAAAAGACGGGTTCTAAAATAAAAGGTGGGAAAAAATGCAGAAAAAGCCCAGAGTCAACCGCAACTTCAGAGCTTCACACATGCCAGGGTGAGAACTTGGCTGCTGGGGGAATGTGTCAAAGCGAGGCCCCTGTCTGAGGAGATTTAGGCCTCAGCCAGAGATGAAACGAAGCCTAACCTCAACACAGAGCCTTGCGGTCTTCTGCCTCACTCTGCATGTGTGTGTGTGTGTGTGTGTGTGTGTGTGTGTGTGTGTTAACACATTTGTCCCTGCATGTCTCTGGGACACTATAACAGTGTGTGCGTGCAATGTGTGAGTCCATGTGCATATTCTGGATTCTTTCATGTATGTATATGTGTGTGTTGGTGCGTGTGCGTGCGTGCGGGTGTCTCACCACACTTTCCTCGCTCAGATCCCTCAGCCTCGGTTCTGCGGCACAGATTTCATTAGCAGCCCTCTGGCTTCCCCTCCGCCATCTGAATCTAATCCTCTGGCTTCCTTTGACATGCATCTGACTAATGAACGTCAATATTTTGGTTAGAGCGACCAGGATGTAAAGACAGAGGGTCTTGGTTAGGGTGAGAAGAGTGAAAAGAGTGATGAAAGGCGTGTGTGTGTGTGTGCGCATGTGTGTTTGTGTGTTCGTGTGAAAAATGGCTTGGTTATTGTGAAACCAATGTCACCAGCCTAAAATTAACGCAGGCTTGAAGAGCGAGGACTTTTGTGCCATTTGTGTGGTCTTGAAAGCTTCAGGTTCCACTTGTGGTTTAAGGGTTTAAGTCAAAAGCAAATTACCAGCTGTTTATCAAATTAATCCATATGGACTCGCCCGTCTCCTCTACATCTGGACGCGTGTCCCTCCACTGAGGCGATACTGCAGCTTTCCACGTTGTGTGTGTTTGTGTGTGCGGCTTCAGGTAAAGCGAAGAAGAGACTCTTGACACTTGTAAGTGAGAGAAGACGGAGGAAGTGTGTGCATGTCCTCTCTTTCCCTTTTACACTTCTCCTCGCCCTCCGAGAAGATGAGCCGAGTTCATATGCTCCCCCCCTTTTCAGCCGCTTCTTCACAATCACTCACTTACACACTTTCCACACCTGGGAGCTACCGAGTACAACACACAGTATTATACTGTTGGCTGTGAATGGCTCCACTCGGAGTATTTAGGGATTAAGCACTTCCCTCAAGAGCAGCTCAGTGGTAAGAATGAAGGCAGAAAAGTCTTTCGCTCCCCCTTATTCCCAGATTCCCTCAGACACCCGGGGGGATTAGAAACACTGACCATCTTTTCAATAAGCCAGTTTCTCACCTGTTTTTTTTCCTCTTTCCTCTCAATGCAGACTCCCCCCCTCCCTGTGTGTGTCTAAGGGAGGCAGAGAGCATGGGTAAAGACACAGAGACGCAGTAATTACAAATACAAATGTTTCCCTGGAAGAGCAAGTTCAGACTAAATTTGCAGAAAAGTAAATACATTCAGTGAGCGAGGGCAGAGCCAAGATCACACACACATGAAGGTGAAACTTCCTGCACTAATAAATAGTCTCATTAAATCCATTTCCCAGGACGTCATGGTTACGGCCTCACTGGGATTCGGGCATATTTGTATTTCCAGACGGTGAGTTTGGTTTGGGTTTGGGCCTAAAACTTTAAATGTGGATGTTTCGCGCTCGGAAAGGAGATTTGACGACACTGCACAAGACAAACTTTCAGTCTCGTACAGTCCAGTGATCTGATGCACAGATGCTCATTGTGACCTTTACAAAGTGTCTACAAGCTTTCTTAGGACAGGTCAAACTTTAAACAGATGTTTAATAGATATGCTCTCATTTGCTATAGGACATAATGGCAATGGCAATGGATGCAATCCACAGGACTGTCATTACCTCCACCAATGAGCTAATGTTTTCACCATGCATTTGTCTGTAAATTAGGAGGATTACACAAAAACTGCTGGACAGATTGTCGTGAAATGTGGTAGAAGGATGTTGTATGAGTCAGGGAAGAATCCATCAAATAAAGAGATTTCTCAGAGAATAGTTCCCGGATCTTGATAAAAAAAAGTTAGACCTGTTTATAGATATTTACGTGTATGGAGATCCAAACAAAAATCTGCTGCTAGTGAATTTAAACATGTTTTCATAAGGGGACTGTGTGCATTCGAGTAGTTCTTTACTTTTATTCCTCAAGCTGCATTGAATAAATATCTATTGTGACTGTTATAGAATAATAGGGGCATGTTTGGGTTAGGGGTCGTGCGTTTGCAGAAATATGCTGCAGGAAGTTATTTAACATCATCTCAGAGTTTTGAGAGGTTGCAAGTAATGTCATCATCTTGTAGTGAAAACAACCTCTAGGTCGGTTTCAGGAAGCTGCTGAAAAATGTCTTCCTCCCTGAAATAACTGTGTACTCACTGCATGTGAGTTGAACTTTGAATAACATGGATTTACAGACCGATGCTCTGGAGAAAGAAAGTTAGAACATATGAAATAAAATGACGGACATTGACGAAGAGAGGAAACTTAAAACAAAAACAAATAAGAATGGACAAAGAAGAGAGCGACGGACATGAAAAGTGCACGTCTGTGTTTTAAGTGTGTGCATGTGTGTGCGTCACATCCCATTCTTAGCGGGCCTTCAATCAAGACGTGATTTACAAGCGCGGGTTTCTCCGACCACATTTTACTGCCTACAGGCCTGCGAGCGGTGGCTTTTATTTGGCAGGGGCTTAAACCCTAAGAGTAACAAGTTGGGCTTTTTTATTTGGCCGTGGTTTCAAACTGCCATGGGTGTCTTTCGGTTTTCCCGACCGCAGAGCGAGAGAGGGAGGAGAGACGGTGGGGGGATGGAAAAGGAGGAAAGAGAGGGTAAGTATGAGCAGCAGGATGAGGAGGAGGAGAACAGAGGTGAGAAGTGGAAGACGGTGATAGCAAGAATTGAAAGGAGGTTAAGAGAAAGGGACAAATGCAGAATGTGAAGGGTAAAATCTGTAAATCAACACTGAGCTATATTCTCTCTAATCTCAATAAACAGATTGTGGATGTGAATTTGCAGAATCTGTGGTGAGGGACAAGATCTTAAGGCCAGAAGTCCACTGGTTTCTGTTTCTAGAATCTGGAATCTGACATCTGCATCAGGTATCAGACGATATTGGATGGGCTTCTCTTACATTTCAAGTTAAACATATTCTGGAATAAGGTTAGAAACAGGCATAGTGGTACTGGGTAAATGTGGGAGTTCATTATCCACCAGCACCAGATGAGCACAGACCGTCCATCGCACAATATAACACAACAGTCTTCTGAGCTCATTGTGATATAGTTTTTTACTGTGAGTCAACAAGTTCAATAAAACCGAGCTTGGTCCCAGAGAGAAAACGGAATTGCCTCAGCTTGCACATTTATTTTTATACGGTTATCTACTTCTCTTTCTGCAGCCGGCCTGAATGAAAGTAAGCTACACTCCCCTTGCTACTAATCTTTGACCCAACCTTAACTTAACTACACTTTTGGGTCAAATTTCCCAATCATGAGCCGCGGGACACTGAAAGTCAGACATGAACTGATAATCCCCTGAAATTATGAGGCTGTAACTGAGGTTGGACATCAAATAAATCCTCGATTCACTTGGTTTCATACACTATTATATTCTGAAAAACATCTAAAATACAGCTTTTCCATTAACTTTTATATTTGCATTATATATACAGTGTGTATCATCCAGCAAGTAATAAAAAAGAAAAAGTGCTTGAACTTGATCATCTGTATTTGAATAAGGACACGTAAAGGACAAGTAAATATATTTTCCACATAAGCCCTCGGGGAATCAATGTAAGTCAACACAATGTCCTCAAGAGTGAAATAGAATAAGTTGCTGTGTGTGTGTGTGTGTGTGTGTGTGTGTGTGTGTGTGTGTGTGTGTGAGAGAGAGAGAAGAAGAGAGAGGGAGGGATATAGATCCGAGTGCGGACGTGTGAACATGCATCTTAAGAGTGTGACGGCACTTTGACAGACTGTGCATCTGCACTTCCCACACTGATGGTTCTCTAAAAACCTTGCATGCATCTGCCTCAGTAGCTCGGACAGATGTCAACAGATGTTGACCAACAGATTACAAGCTATGTCGCTCACTGGGCCGGAATATAATAACTATCAAGGGAGAGTTAAATTGGTGAGTTGGATTCCAGAGCAAAGAAATGCTCTTCTACGGCTGATCTAGTTGAGAAGGTTGGTCTGAAGGTAACAGAGAGAGAGAGAGAGAGAGAGAGAGAGAGCTCTCTGTTGGAGGCGTTGTGTTGTGGTTGGGTGGATCCCCTGGGTGATGCTGCTCATCTCCAACTCCACCCACCAACTTCCATTACCCAACGCAACAGAAGGCCTGGTGTAAAACAGTGTTTTATAAATGGAAAGAGAGACAAATCAAGGACAGCTTCACAAACTATGAAGGTTACGGACAGAAAGATAAAATAAAAACCTGCTGGATTCGCTGAATTGCTCGTGTTCGATTATTTTTAAACCTTCAGAGTAGTGAACAAAACCTGTATTCAGAGGAACGCCCTGTTCACGCTTACCTTATTTTCTGATGTCACTAAACTGGCGAGGGATAGCAGTTCATTTCCTGTCGATGTTTAACTCGTGTTGAGGCCTTCCACTGTGTAAAAAACTGGCAAAATCCATTGGCACAGCAGTCAAGTAGTTACCTGCACATCGAGTCAGTCCTGAAAACCATCGGCCGGCACCTCCTCGACTCCCTCAGGTCTTCACGCGTCACCCCACAACTCTTTCTTTTCTTTGAAATTTGGCATCGAGTGACAACATTGGCTTTGAGGTTACGTTCACAGTGACACGTCACCTCCTCTGTCTCTAAGTATGAAGGGGTGTGGGGTCTCTCTGCCGAAGCTCTCCCATTAAAACGCACGGGGGAAACCAAGTGACCCCAAAATATTATGGGAGAAGAAATGGTGGTAAATACAATAACTCCCATGATCCCACGCTGCTTCACGACGTCATCAAACCAGGTCTTTTGTTATTGTTTTGCTTGAGACCCCTTTGAGGACGAAGTTACATCTTGTACTTTTTTTTTAACAGCTGGCTACTTTTCTGTTGAATGTGAAAACCCATTGAAACCCATTCACATCTCCTCAAGCCTCAGAAAGCAGGACAGCAGTTACACCGATGTGGGATCTGAGTGAATTTCTGAAATGCAAATAAAGAAACTCAGCATGGACCACGGGGTGGTACACACTTTGCTTCCTTCACCTCTTTCATCTCTGCTTCCTGGTTCCTCTCGCTCTTTGTATAACTTGGATTCCCTCTTGAATCCCCCCCCCCACACCCCCCACCCCCCCTGTACAAATACAGTATATTGCTGTTTAACAGAATTAATAGCACATCCTGTACAAACCGAGCGTATGTCTGCGTGGATTTGAAACCAGAGTCACGCTACGATGCTGCAATCTCTGATTATTTGTCTTTCTCTGGTGCTGTCAGAATGACAGATCAAATATTGCGGGAGGTGGTCTTTACTTTGGAAGCAAAATGTTTTCATTGGTGTCTAATAAGCTTCCATCTCCCAGGGCTGCACATTACAACCCCACAATTTCCTCAAAAAGCCTCCAGATATGTCTTCCCTGATGGATTATAACATAATTGAGTTTTAAAAAGCAGCTTGAAAGACGCTGAGAAGGGACGATGTTGTAAGGACATTATTTTCAACAGCGATTCACCGAGCATATGTAGGAATAGTGGAAAACATCAAGAGCTTTCTAGACAGATAAAAGCCTATATATATATTTTCTAAGGAAATAGTAAAGCTCTGATTTGAAGTATGATTTATGTTTACCCTACTTTCTGAATGCTAAAGTCAGCCACACACACACACAATATGTTCTTTTATGAATGTTTACCCACAGGATTCCGTTCACCCAAATGTCTGCAAATCAGGATTGCTGCAGAGGCAGCAACACTGTCAGTCTGTCGGAACAAAGTGCTCACCTCTTTGCTGAATCTTTTCCAGGGAACGCTTTCATCATTCGACAAAGAAGCTGATTCTGTCAGGATGAAAAATTCATTTGAATATGCTTGAGGTACGTGTAATTTATCGTGCCAGACACCAAGACCCCTTTAAAAAACCGAGCAGATTCCTTGAAGGTTGAGTGAAAATATAATGCACTTTTTGTTCCCTCTGTCTGTCACCATTAAATATTTATCTAATACGCTGTCGAGTTGACGTTTTATCTTTCATTAAGGCGTTTTGTTTTTTAGTGATATTTGTTAATGTCGCATTTAACTCCTCTGTCCTCTGTCCTGAATCTTTTCGCTGGAAGCTAAAAGAAAAAAAAATAAATTGGCCCGTAGCTGATACATAAAACATGTTTTCTTTTCTGGCTCATGTTTCTGAGTTAATTTATTGTGAAAGGTGTGACTGAAAGGAGAGATGTGGCTTTTTGAAATCCTCCGCTAGTTTCCACCACAAGTGTGACCCAAAAAAGAAGAATTAAAATTCAGTCCTCAATCCAGTTAGTCAGTGGAAAAGAAGAAAAATGCCTCCTTCCATGTGAACCAAACACAAATGGCTATATTTAATACGTTTAATAAGATTAGCCACATTTATTTCTGTTAGAGATGGACACACATGACAAAATCAATATTTATCATAACTTAATGAGACGAAAAACCAGATTTTCTTTGAGAAATGCGAAAGAATCACCAATAACACATCATGTAACCTGCTAAACACCAGATAGATAGATGTATAGAGGCATAGATAGATGTGTAGATGATAGATAGATAGATAGATAGATAGATAGATGTGTAGATACCTCAGTCCAACACTAACACTAACTCTCACCTGAACCCTGAAACCGGGGTTAAACCCTCAAACAGGCCTTTAAAGTTGTACCAGAAATGTCCTCACTTCATTATTTCTTATAGTCTATTTTGTGTTTGGTAAAGCTTACATCCAGAATGTGGCTCACTTGAGCTTGGATCTCTTCTTTGGTTGTTTTCTCTTTTGACTCCTGCTGTGCACCAACTGTCCGCGTGGAATCATTGTATCTTATTTGGCTGGTACAGCGCAGAATAAAAGTTTGCACCACTTTCCACGTATTCCTGTTTCTGATGAAAAAACTTTGCAAACCTGGAGGCAGATTAAGAGGCTTCCAACTGGAAAAAGATCAAAAAAATGACAAATGACGTTGTAAAAGTGGACAGAAATGCCAGCTTGTCCTTTGGTACAGACAAAAATGTTTTAACTAGAAGATGGTTTCTCATGAAATTTAGCACAGACAGGGAATGAATCTCACAGACTTCAGTGACCCCATTGTACTTCTCGGTGCCTTATAATGGAATCTAGTTCAACAACGATTGATTATTCATTCGTTGAAATTTACATTCATCAATTAAAGAGCTTAAATGTAAAATGAGCTTCCCCGTGTGCCTTCAATTAACCCAGTGGTTCAAAAAGGTGCAATGAATTTCATTTGGGGTAAAATGGGTCTCAGTAACAATCAGAAACAACTCTCGATATTAGCTTTAATTGGAAAAATACAACACCATTCCTAATTATGAGACAGAATTAAAGGCAATGGGGAAATAGATTTTCTTTTTTTTTAATTAAAAAAGGAAAGCAGACAGATGGATGGACGCACGAATGGGTGTCAGACAGAGGATAACAGGGGTGAATTAGAGAAGCAAGAAATAAGAAAGAGACAGTCTGGCACATGTAGACAAAAACAATGCCCTCCAGATGGAGGAGCTGAGCGAGAGCTGCCCCTTTAAAGGAGGAGGAAGATACAGAGGTGGTCTGACTATTTGAGGACTGATCCTTTTCATGAGAAATAGGAAGAGAGAGGATGAATAAATGTTTTTCCTGCTGCCTACATTGTACTGAGGCTAAAAGTAACAGAGCAGTCGTAGGTGTTTATGTAATGTGGGGAAAAGAAACAATAAAGAGCATGAATCTGCACAGTGGAATTGTATATTTAGACGTTAAACATACATGACATTAATCTTTATCAACATTATGAACCTCACAAGTGAATGTTTTCAATGTTGTTATTAGGAATGATGGTTTCAACACTGTGATGGCCTCTCCTGAGGTGATTAAATTCACCACATTTGTCCTATTGACCTTGTCAGGAAGTTTTAAAACAATAGAGAGCATTGGAAAATAAAGTTACAAGACAGCCAGACTCTGACCAGACTCCTGATTGTGTGTGTGTGTGTGTGTATATTGTACATCTGAGGTACAGCAGGGGTGAAGCTCACCTCCCAAAATCCCTTTGATCTGTTTTGATCTCCTTGCAATCCCCACTGTATCCCCAACGCCCCCAAAGGACTGACAGGGATTTATATACAGTGGCTTCAGAAAATATCCAGGCCACTTGAAATTTCCACACCTTATTCAGCTGTTTATTTATCAACAGTCCATAACACATAATGATATTTTTTTCGGACCCTTTGGTGACGCACTCCAACGTGTGGTCAAATGTTTCCTACTGGCTTGAATACCAAGTCCACTAAATTTAATTGACCGAACAGTTTAGAATTGACACATGATTAAATTGTGGCCAGACAAAGATGAGGTGTATAAAACCACCTCTAAAGTTGTTGAGTGTTCCCACGATCACACCAGAAGTTTGGAACTGTCATGAGTCTCAGAGTCGACCATAAACCAACTAGATGAGCCTTGTTTAGGGAGATGACCAAGGATACAACTAATCCCTTTAACAAAGCTACGGAAATCCTCTGCAGAGAAGGGAGAAAGTATCAATCTGGCCTTTATGGTGGAGTGGCTAAACAGATGCAACTGTCTTTTCAGGTGTATCACAGTCCGGTAACAATTTTGCCAATTAGCATTTGAAGGATCCTGAGAGCGCGAGGAGGTGCCGTGGTCATGGAGATGGGTAAGAATTAAAGAAAGTATGAATGCTGCCAAATTCAGAGGGGTCCTTGAATAAATCTTGCTCTAGAGTGCACACAACCTGAGATTGGGGCAACGGTTCACCTTTCAGCGCTGCAATGATCCGAAACTCTGGTGTGTAAATATTGAAGAAACTTACCCAAGAAGAATGGAAGCTGTAAAGTTTAAATGAAGGGTCTGAAAGGTTAAATTTCCAAGTGTGAAGGGTAATACACTGAATACTTTCTCAATCTACTGTCGATGTAGACAAGATGAACTTGAATCAACCAACCCAATGTTGGATGCAGTGGAATATCTTGACGCCTTGTGTTTCTGGAGATAATGTTTCGCATCTGTGAACTCAAAAGACTCTTCCTGCTCCTGGATTCACGCAGTAATGACTGTGGATGCAGCTTCTGTTTTCAGACATTTCCTGTTTTTTTTCTTAAAGTTAGTTTAACTTGCTTCATATGCTTTTTCCAACATGAGCATATCAGCCTCAGGCCCAGATTTATGAGATCGGAGCAGATGACCCCTTTGAACTTGATCAGCTCCTCCGTTGAGAGATGACTGAATGCATTCAGGAGTAAAACCACATTGAGCACAATGCGCACATTTGTTTCCGCTTGCATATCCTGGAAGAAAAAGAAAAGATGTGTCTGGAAGCCAAAGGGGATGAATCAGTTTTAACCAGTATATCCTGGTAACTGGGAGGTCTTCTGTGGAGGACGCACGAGGGGATTTTGAATTCATCGGGGAGGATTGTGGCCGCATCTCACATATTCCAAGATTGTTTTGAACATTTAACAAATTGAGGATTAATGTGACAGATGCTGTAAAATGTGGTCTTTGCACTTTTGACTCCGTGGACTTTTTTTTGTCGTCGATCATGCTTTGATTTTCTTTGTAGGGATTGTACATTATACCCTTTATGACTTGCTTGACTAAACATTGAGCTGTTTTGCTTTTTTTCCTAAATTCAACTACTGTTGTACAACGTGAAGAAAGGATCATGGACAATTTATTGAGGGTTGTTGGGTAATGATGTCTGACAAGTGTTTGTCGAGCCTTATTTGCTAAATGTTTCGTCAAAAGTAGAAATAAAACTTTGCCCAGAATCAATAGCCATAATGATAAAACCCAGATCAATAAAACTCTATTGGAAAATGACGTGAACTGTTTTGTAAGGTTTGGATTTTGATCTTTTTTCAAGGATCATTTTTCTCAACAAAGATGAGAGGTAAAGGTAAAGAGAGCGATTATTGATAAAAATCCATGTTAAACACCAAGTTTCACTCACATACTTATCACCTTTATGTCCCATCTCTGTCGTCATGAACATTTTTCTTTCTCATATAATAAACCTGTTAATCTCAGTTACATTTCTATGTGACAGGCTCAGACAGATTTTCTCTCCCTGTAATTACACAGGTGTCGTCCTCAGAGTTCAGCAGGACTCAAAGAGCCAGAGGCAACGGTTCCTCTCGTGAGCAGATGGCAGAACAATGCTTCTCAATTTAATTTGTGTCGTTTTGGGAAAACAAGAAGAATGCGATCTGATATTTGTAGCTCCACACAGATGATTTCATTAAAAAGCTTTTGTAGGAAAGGGTGTTAAATGTTAAGTAAATGAAGTGAGAGACTTTTTTTTTTATCTAAAACCAGAGACCATTTGTTAGAGAGAGACAATGTGGGTGTTTTTAGATGGTAAAAAAAATAATATTTAGAAATAATCTCAGAAGTCATTGGGATGAAGGTCCAATAGATTGTAGAGAGACATATTAAAGAAAGATGAGGGATTTCATTTCCAGTAATTTTTGCACATCTGTGCCAGAGAGACTTTCTGTTTGAATGCGTTGAAAATACTTTTTGGACTTTTTGTGTTCTGGACTTGCAGTTTTTCCGTGTGTTTGGACTTTGCTTTGTGTATTTGGATGTTCTGTGTGTGGTTGTTTGTTTAGCACTTTTTGTTTCCTGTTATATTTTGAAACTTCTTTCCCAATCTGTGTCTCTCTTTACTTTACTTCCTGTCTAACCTACTTTACTTCCTGTCTTGCTTTACTTTACTTCCTGGCTTATTTACTTTACTTCCTGTCTTATGTCACTTCCTCTCTTACTTCCTGTCTCCCCTGTCACTTTGTGTTGACCCTCATGGATTAACCTCGTGTTTCTGTTGACCTGTAGATCTTCTGTGATGTTTCACTTCCTTCAGAGACTGTAAGTTCATTATTTTTGTTTTCCACTTAATTCACCTTCACCAGTCTTCACTACTGCGGCGGCAGTCGGGTGCTGCTTTGCAAAACCTGACAACATGGACGTGTGACTGTGCCGATCCATCCAGTAGATGTTGAAATATGTTACTGAATCAGTGAAAACTTTGTCCTGCTGGTGGCGCTACAGAAAATCAGAGGATCACCAAACAACACCCTGGTTGGGAAATATTGATAAATCGACCAAATCTTATAAACTCAGCAAAGTCAGCAAGAGCCACGACGTCTTATAGAAACTTCATCCAGTAGATGTTGGGATATTTGAATCTGGACCAAACGACCGCATGGCAGATATTTTCTCATTTATCAAAAACACGTGTGCATGTGGAGGTAGAGACACGATTCCTTTGTTGCATTTTTATCTCCCCCTTCCGACATTAGCATCTGAGTCTCGTCACAACAAAACACTGTAGATCTACTCAGACATGAGTGGGCTGTGCGTCGCTCTCTGAAGTGCATCGCCACCTCCTCAGAGACGCATTAATACAGAGTCCATATCTTATTCATGCAGTGTTTCAATTCTTTCTGTGAATGCATTAGTCCATTCAGTTCCTCAGCCAATAGCTCACAGCCACACTCAATCAACTAATCCATTCATAAATGTGTTCATGTATTTCATCAGTCATTCAGTCTGCTGCTTTTCCATGTACTGAACTCCGTCCACCCATCCGTCCATCCATCCATCCAGGTTGTAGCCAGCCCCTCTTCCCAGGACCCTTGGTGGTAACGATAATGGATGGATAATAAACGTCATTTAAACTGCACAGGACTAAAAAGCAGCTCCTGTAAAGAGACAAACAGGACATGGATGTAATAAAATGGTGCATTAGGACTCATGAAGGGCTTTTCCACAGCAGAGGGCTGGATTTGCAGCATATTTGTCTATTTGCTTGTGTTGTATTTGCAGCATATTGGCCTCTATATGGTTTTTATGTTTTTGCAATGATAAAGATGGGTTCAAATATCAGAGTGGAGCCTTTTGGGCCACTATTCCCATTTCAGACCAAAGTGCATGCAGAGTACAGGTGAGACACAAGTGATCATAAGAGAAAATGAGATCAAATAAGGGATTAAATGATATTTGACTTTTTTCCTGGCCAGTCATGCTCTCCCGTGCTTGTAGTAACTCCACCTTCACTGAGCGTCTCCACCCCCAAGAGCTCTGGTGCCGTTGCGTAATGGCCGAGAGAAGAAGAAGCCCCGACAGCTCCCGGGTGTCACTGTGACTATTAAGTGGGGCTTTGCTGGAGAAGGAGCAGCGTGTGTGTTCCGCCGGCTTCCTTTGAACCAGTGAAAGGTTAAAAAGGATTTTCTCCTCGGACAGTTTCTCATTCTGAGTGTGATTTCTGTAAATGACAGCAGTTTCCACTCGGGGGCCCTTCATTAGAAGTGGCTCCCTCTCGCCAGCCTTTGGTTGGGTTCAAAGGTCGAGCCACCTGAAGCTCGCTGGTTCGACTCCCCGCGGTTCAGATTTGTCCTTTTCACACATGTGTGTCATTACACGTCGCTCGGCCTCAAAACACATTCCTGGCCACATGTAAACTGGATTCGATTTACAGCTGTGAAGTGGCCTTTTTCTCAGAGAAAGGGGGAAAAAAATAAACGTTTTAAAATGTTAGCTGTGCCGCGCTTGGAAACCAGTGCCATATGTTTATGGCTCCACTTTTAACTTTTAATGCTCAGTTGTGTTGCTAGGGAGGAGTCGGGCGGAATCAAAATAAAATCGACAAACAACAACAAAGCAGACATTTGGACGTTTGTATGATTTAGTGTGAGAAGGCTTGTGATACAGGAGAGGAAGCAGAGGCACTTCTAGGAAAAAACTGAATCCAGACCTAAACGCCAAATTAATACATATATAAAAACTTTTACCAGATCTTTATGAAAATGTTTTGCTCATATACAGTTTACTGGGCTGTAAATACTGTGTCCTAACCCTAACCCTAACCCTATGTCACATGGGATAACAAAATTCTACACAAACCTTCTATAAGTAGTTCAATACTTCAATACCGCTCAAAACTTGCAAGTGCCGACAAAGAGCAGAAAGTTATTTATTGGAAATGGTGACCCTCTGTGTCGTTTGACCGTCTGAGCAAGCTGCATCGATTCTGAGGGTCCGAGTCGTCCCATTAGTCTCTGATCATTAGCACAAGGTGTTTTCTGAGCTGTTGCTTTTATGACATTTCAAGCCAGCAGGGTCAACAGCACTTGAAGTAAATAAATGTTTATGATGCTGAGTTGTGCAGTCATGTTTCCCCATCCTGAGGTCCAGGTTTTCACCACCGTCATTTATTTATTTGCTTCTCGGTTTGTTTGTCAGCAGGATTACGCAAGAACTACTGAATGGATTTCCTCGAAACTTGACGGAAGCCTGGGACATTGTTTTGGCACCAGATTTAGACAAAGGGACTTTCAGCGTTCAAGTGAAAGGACGAGGTAATTTCCCTTTAACGCTGTGTTTTCTTTGACATTTTCATCACTTTCCGGGGAATGATTCATGGAACCTAATGGGGGAAAAAAGCAAGTCAGCATATTTAGGCAACTGATATCTCCGTGTGCAATGTGGTGCAGCTTGATTGAATTTAAAGGGTCTGCTGGGCCTTGGAGGAGGAACATAGTTAATGGACAGTTTTTATTTAAAGCACTTTTCCAGTCTTAACAACCACTCAGAGTGCTTTACAATACAACTCACATTTAAAGATACACATATCTGAAATACTGTTCCCCTCTGGGTGTCTGTATCTTGCCTAAGGACACTTTGTGAGGGATCAAACCACCGACCTTCTTGTTAGTGGACGACCCTCTCTACCTCCTGAGCTCTACTGAGTACCAAGTGTTTTTGAATTATGTCTTAAAAACTCTAGACTCTGTAGCTTATATATAATGGAATAGTAGAATGAGAGTTGGCAGGAACCACAGATTGTTAATAAATAATAAACATTTAAATGTCTGATGCTAAAGCAAGACAACGAACACTTATGTTTGTGGCTCAATCCCCAAAAAATACATTTCCAAAATGATGTCTGGAGCTGATTCATTCCACTTCCAACCCTCATGCCCGCTGGACTCAGACCTTGTCAGCAGATGGAAAGTGGGAGATTACAAATTGTGATGTCTGGATTAACTTTGTGATAAGTTGCTTTCCTCGGGGGGGGCGAGCCTGGTGTCGTAAATATGACCAAGATCAAAGAGAGGAACGCAGCTTTTCTGTGATTTTTCAAATATGACGCCAGCATTAGTCATATTGTTTGAGCCAGTGAGTGAATCAGCGCCTTAAACGATCAAAGGGAAACGATTTAAGATTTAAAGTCGTTATGATTCTGCAGTTTGAAGAGAATCACTGGTTTGGAAATCAAACATTTTACCTGCCCCTCCACTTGCAGCTTTGGTTTCCCTCCCGTTCTTTGTCTTTTTACTATATCGCATATATCTCAACCTCCACTGAGTTTCCTCTCGCTGTATGAGAACACACAGAGCAGCTGCCAATGCCAATGTGTGTCCACTAATAACTGGCTGCTGTCGGCCAAACTTCCCTCATTTCTTTATTTATCAGCGAGGAAACGTTGGCATTTCTTTTCTGAAGCTGCGTTCGTTGCTATTTTGTGATACAGCGGGTAATCACTATGTTTAAACTGGTCAGTCGGAGAAGCCTGCGGTTCCTGTTTCCTGTGTAAACGCAGGAGGCTTAAGCTCTTCCACAAATCTCCTAAAAAAAATCCTCCTGCTATTTTATGTGTCAGCATTGATTCAGGGTCTCATATTTTACACTTTTCCTGTGTTTTATTGGAAGTTTTGATTTCCATTAGGAGATATATTTGTGGTTTTTAAGCACCGACAATCATCCCAAAGTAGTTTTATATTTTCTCTCTCAGGCTTTTGCCCCCCGAGCAAGAACAGCTTAGTCAATATGCAATCAGGAGAAAGGCTCCCTTGCTTAATAGAGATCAAAATGAAAATATAGAAGATATTTAAGGTGAAGAAACCAAATTGATGGTTGGATGGTGGGTCATGTTGGGCATATTTTAGCAGCTGAGCACTACAGTATCACTGCTGTCGCCCCTGTGCATCACTCCCACAAGGCATGAGAGTAGAAGTATAGTGAGGCAAAAGAACCAGGGAAAGATTTGACGGGTGTTTGTGCCACGGAAGCGGATTCAAACATCTTCCAGCAGCAGTGGCACAGGGACTTGGATGGGACCGTGAGGATAAGTGAGGCTTTTCATGGACTCCAGGGTGCAGGGAATGTGGCTGCTGTTCAAGAACAGGGATTCAAGTGTAAGACTTGTTCTTTTGTTTTATTTAGAAGAGGCTCCACTAGATAAGCTTCCCAGAGGTGGAATAAAAATGACGTGGTTCAAAACTTAAAACCATGAAACCTTCTAATGCCAATCAATCAAAAAATAGGCTCATATTTCTTTTATATTTGTTGTTTTGTTGCTTTATATATAGAATGTATTCACTGATCTATGAATTATCTTGGTTTTATGTCTTTTAACAAATGCATCTTTCTTAAATAATCTGCATATAAGTATTATTATCTTTATCAATATGGTTAAATGCATGTTTTCCTTTACATTAATTGTATTCATATAGCATTAAGAATCCTTTTTACCATACTGATAAAACCAATTTCTGCCTCAGATGAATAATTTTTACTCTTGTAACTGTTTCTTTTCATCTCACCCAGCACAAAAGTGTTGCAAATAACAAATTGTACATAATCAAAGTGCCGGAGTGAATGTTGTTTTTGTCTCCTCGCTAACAAAAAGAGCACATGTAAATTTAATGATGTATTTCGCTTGCATATTCCTGTGTTTTCTTGCCGTCTCGAGGCGTCTTCCCCCCCGAAATGAGATGAAACCTGTGCTGAAAACTAAACACAACATTGGCCGCGGTGCCAAGAGAGAGAGAGAGAGAGAGAGAGAATGAGGGAGACGAAGGAAAGTCATCCAATTTTCATTTGTTGGCCGCTGCAGCCAAAACTCTCATTTACTGTATAAACTCCAGGCTGCCAAGAGCTCACGTCCAAATCAAATAGCACCGCACAGCAGACACTAAAAAACGCTTCCACTGTCGGACTCTTCGGCCAATTCATATTTAGTCTAAAATGAGCACAGATGGGGGAAGGACTTTTTTAAAATTTTGTCTCCTCATGCTGGTTTGTGTGAATGGGGCGGGGGGGAAGAGGGTTTGCATTTGAAAGGGACACATGGTGATGAAAATGTTCTTGTGATTGTTCTTATTGAGTCATGAATATCATTTGAGAGCGAGAGGAAGCAGTTGCGTTGGTGAAAGAGAGAGAAAGCGGTGAGGGAGATGTGTGTTTGTGTGTGTGTGAGTGTGTGTGTTTTTGTGAAAGGCTTGGTTTTAGCTGGTGTGTGTTGCAGAGAGGGAGTCTGCACACCCTCAACTTCACGTCCACAGGGAGAGCCACTCTGGGGCTATGTTATTCGTTTCATATGCATCTCATCACACTAAAAATCCAAATGAAAATACTTTATTTGTCACAGAATGTCTCGTCGGCCATCCAGCATCTGGCTAAAAGGCATCATGTCGTTTAAAGTGGTGTTTTTCCACCATCAGTTCCAGTGTGAAGAAGGAAAATAATGCAGAAGACAAATCACTGTTTCTCATTGTCCTCAGACTTGAACTGTGACACACTCATTCGGAAAATACTTCATATGTGCACTTTGGTGGATATTGCATTCGGTTATCAGGCCCCTGTGTGATGTGTTGTGATATTTTTCACATAGATTGGAAGGTTGACTATAAATTTACATCCTGTCTGTTTAAACGACACCGACATTGGGCCAGTAGCCAATCAGTGAACACTAGTAGACCGTAGTTGGGGAGCCGTGGTTAGAGCGGCTGCACAGACTGACACGATGCAGTGGTTTTCCTGAATGCATCACGCAATGCAGTCAGCAAGAGTTCCCTACTCACCATCCACAATTAAATGATGACACATTTGTTCAGATTTCAGCAGAGGGTGCAAAATATTGAGAACTGAGGCTGGAGTAACATTATCTGTAAATAGTGTGTCCCTCAAACCTGCATCTGAGACCTCATGTTCATTATTGGGAATACAAAAGGCTGCAGTGGTTAAGTAACAATGCAACAGTATATGCAGGAGAAGGCTGGCACTGTTTCACTGAATCATATCTATCTAACTCCAAATTACTGGGGTTAGTCTAATGTCTGTGACAAAAGAAAAGCAGAGTGAGCGAGCGAGAGGAATAATGATTCAACCCGGTCTTTAAACCGACCGACCCCGAGTATCCAGCATCTCCCATCAGCCTGGACGAGCTCCACTCACAAGAGTTCTCTGGTTCCCACATAATGGATTGCACATTAAATTTCTTTTTAATTCCATCCCATTCACCTGGGGGAGCCCTCCCAGATAAAATGTCTCTTTTTCAATAGCGGTCTGCAGCCGTCCAAGTCAGCATCCCATAATTTAATAAGAAAGAACATATACAGGATATACAGAGTTTTAAATTTAAGAGAATTTCTGTTATCCGGTCAGATATTAGAGCACAGGTTTTCAATTATAATTATTAGCACCATCTTCTAAAATGAACGGGGACTTTATTGAACCATTTGTATTCTGGTATTCAAGTTACCAGCCAAATTATTAAACACTGAAAGAATGATCGTCAGAATAAGGAAGATATGGCGTAATAACTTCAACTGAAGTAATAAAAGGTTAATGAAATTTTTGCAATTCATTTATTTAAAAAATCCATCACGTCCTCCACTGCAACAGAGTATTAAGGCCATGTTGAAGAAATACAAAATCTATTTCAGGAGTAAAGTTCTAATATGAGGAAAAAGTCCTGATTGTGTTAAGTAATGATTTTAGGCTACATGTTATTTTACAGGGACAGATTTCAGAATATCGACCTGATTGTGTATCAGTAATTTTTGATAATTTTCAGCACATTTAAACAACACTGTGAAAGTAGTGATCGCAATAATTTTGGTCAGTTTAATTGAAACTTTCATACTTTCAACTTTAGTTAAAACATCTGCAATAAACTAAATAAAGTTATAACGTGACGCTGATCTGATCCGATTCAAACTCCGGTGGCAGAGTGATGCAACAGTCAACGTTACAGACCATTGTAATTATAATTGATGATCACTGTGCCTTATAAATGAATGTGGTAAAGATACTGTTGCACATAACTGTGATTTCAAATCATATCTCGCGTATCAGAACCACAATATGCAGCTGTTGCCGTTACATTGACAATGCATTATATTGTGTGTGACCTTCTCGATTGGATTTCAATTTCCCACCACAGGTTAATCAATCACCTTTAGGTTTGAGTTTTAACCGCGTGAACTACTATTACCTGTGGGAGCGCTGCTAAAGTCAGGTTTAATGCTACAAAGCAAATAGGGAGGTGATAGCAATGGCAGCGCGGGAAGGGGACTCATAAATCACACAGCCGGGCTAAATGTGTCGCTGAGAGAGCCCATTAGAAAACACAAATGAATATGCATGGGAATTGATTTGGGGTGTGTGCGTGCATGCATGCATGTGTGTGTGTGTCTGTCTGTGTGTGTTTGTGTGTGTTCGTTGGCTCCTTCAACAATCAGGGTCATCATGTTTTTGTTTTTAATGTTGGAAAAGAGGAAATAGCACAGACTATTACTATTATCAACTGATAGGATTTAAAAGTAATGTAAAAAGTATATTTCACTCCAATTTCTACTGGAGAAATATAACATATAAGTAAGTATATTAGTATAGCAAACAGTGACAATTTATCCCTGTGGAGGTAATACTCATTTGCCCGTCTGCACACACACACACACACACACACACACCGACCACACTAACACACTCGGCTTCCCCTCCGCTCTCTCCCTGTCACACTCCGTATCCCACCATCCTCTATCTCCCTCCTCCCCTTCTCCAGCCAGCAAACCCAGCAAATGTTTAAATTACACGACCAAGTAAGCAAGATTAATTAAAATGATAATCTACGGGGCGAATACATTTCACAGCTAGCCAGGCGGCGGTTTGAAATTGTTGTGCGGGGCTCTAATGTCGGAGTGGAGTGTTGACCTATTCATTCTGCTTTGGTGAAACAGTCATTAGCCCAATTAAGAACTCGCAGACAATGAAATCCCCAACTATATGCAAAACAAACACCCCCCAAAAAAAACCTTCAGCGCTATAATAAACTTCATTAATGTAATGTATGGTAATGAGCGAGAAAAAAGTACTGTTTGATTTATGTGAGCCGTGAAAGTTAAATAATGTATATTACTTTTTAAACGAGGTATTTGGAGCGCTAACATCTGTGCCAATAGGGTGCTGATAGAAATGATTTACCTTCAAGGCTTAAAAAAGAGTAAACAGTCATAATTTCTTTAATCCTGCTGTTTTATGAGGCACATTACACCACATGAGGAAAATTCCATTTTCCATTTTTTATACTTTAATCCGGCATCCTTGACTAAGATGCTTTATTTTTTAGTTTATGCTAATCGAAAGTAGCTGTTCGTCCTTCGGGTTTGCGGCGCAGCTACAGCGACGTTTTCCTGCTTCTCAGTTGCTCCGTCTCCTCCGAGCTTAATCGCAACACGGGTTCGATTCTCCGTTCCCTGGATGTGGGATAATCCTCTTATGGAGTCAGTGTAAACCCAAAGTTGAGAATGTCTCATCAGTCTCTGAGTCGTTCTCACCACAACACAGACGAGCAGCACTCTGTCGTACGAGCCTCATCCCCCCCGACATGGGGAGATTTTAAGAAGATGGTTCTCAATCAATGTCAATTAGCGGCTAAGATGGTTTCATCTGTGTGTGTGTGTGTGTGTGTGTGTGTGTGTGTGTGTGTGTGTGTGTGTGTGTGTTGTGTACGCCTCGTCGGGCATTAGTGTGCTTGTTTCTCAGCTCTGCAATAGCCTCCTCATCTCCATGCTTCATTTATCTGTCATTAGCAGAATTAATGGCCGTGGGTATGAGCCAGGGATGGAAGGAGGGAATATGGCGTCTTTCCAAAAGTGGAGTGGAGAACAACTCTGTGAGAAGTTACACAGGGGGGGCTGATGGATGAGGATGAGGAGTGGACCGAGAGAGGAAGACACGGTGATGCGGAGAGAGATGAGATGCAGACAGGGAGAGAAAGTATTAAAAGCGATTGTCTTGCAAGGGAGGAGAGGTAATTTGTATCACTGGCTGAGGGACAAATGTGTTGAGGGAAGAGTCTGGAGATGGAGAGAGAGACAGACAGGGACAGATGGTGTTCATTTAGATTAAAATAAAGGGGGGGGGGCTATGCATATAGAGAATGGCACAATGTCTTATTCCTCTATTATTTCCGGTCATGTCCTCACTGAATACACCCTGCAAGGTATCTTCCTCTATCTTTCTCAGATTTAAATCAACACTACGGCAGCTCTATTCATACACTTAAAGAAAGAAAAACCTGTCGAGTGGATGAGAATGAAAACGCAGCATCATATTGCAGCTTGACTGCAGCAAATGAAGGGTTGTTATGTACAGGAATCCACCTCGGTTAAAATATAGCATTTATGAAGACCTCAATATTCACCTCTGTCTGCTATGATAGTCTAAGTATGTATATTTACTACTTAGCCACTTTGGTTGACACTAAGGATGCCATGAAATTTTGTTCACACAATTACGATCCCCAGAGGATGAACCCTATCTGTCTTTAGTGGTCTTCAGGGTTTTAACCCCCGTGTGTTTGATAGTTGGTTGTTATTGACCATCAGACCAGAATTTTGCTTTGACCAAATTCTAGCAAATTAAAATCCCTGTCAGCCTCAGATGTACTTTGTATGAAATACGAAACGATAATGAACAAATGTGTGCAGCCTTTCTAAACCAACGTGGTCTTGTTAAATCACCAGCATGTTCACATTGCATGAATACAGCATTGTAATTTGCTTTCAGTCCTGTAAGCAACTACTAAAAGCTGTTTCCTGTGGTAATATATTGTGCAAATGGAAATATTTTCACTTTATCATCATGTTGAAAAGGCAGCTCGTAGTTTGGCTGTGTGGAAAAATATATATCTTTGAATATGCTTGACACAAAAAGAGCAAAATAAGAGAACAAAAGCTACAGAGGCAGATCAACAAGTGTCTTGATCAGACAGGGAGGCTTCTGTCCCCGAATCAAAGTGCAGAGATGAATCGTTCTGGCGACCTGAAGTCAGAGGAGGTCACTAATGTAAACCACAGAAATAACAAACAACAATGGCTGCATGAAACAGACTTTTGTTCCCTGCTCCTGAATGTAGTAATAACCTCAGATGTCCAGACTCTCTCATACAAACGACTCCGATGCATTAAAATACAAAGAGGATGGTGAAGAACACACTCAGATAATTGATGCAGTGGTTTTTCAACTCGGATAGAAGCAGATTATGTGAAGAGCCATTGGTCTTTTGAAAATATGACCACTCGGGCTTCAAAATACGAGAATAACAGTATCGACGACTGCAAAGAAAATGGAACGAAAGACTGAACAGCGCAAAGAGGGTGATGGATAATAATCGCAGGGTGAAGGAGAAGAGAAATAATTATATCCCATTTAATTGCTAAACAATGTGGAGCCTTGGTTGCAAGGTGAGCACTCCACCAACTGTACTGTGAGGCTCCGCTGTAAGTGATGTGGTCCACTGGGGCATGCTGGGTAGAAAAATGAAAAGCTTTGACCTTGTGCAGTTCACTGCTTGACTACGATACTCAACCAAAAACCAAGTCTGCATGTTTTTTTCTGCAGTGGTTGGAGGGAGAGAGGGAGAGAGAAGTGAAGGATGCAGGTGGTGAGGAGCGAAAACGAGTGAAGGGAGGATGAAACGAGGCTCGTTAGAAGGAACAGATGAGAAGAGGATAAGTGGGAGGATGATTGCTGAATGAAGTTTAACATTACGAACTCTCCCTTGTTGCACATCAAGGTAATAACGGAGAGTTTCTCATGTAGCTACATAGAAATGAGGTGTAGTTATATTTATAAAGATGTATATTTTCACATAACGAGGTAACCATCGTGTAGGCTCAGCAAACTACATTGTTCTTCGTCAACATCGGCTTGTTGTCTTCAGGGTTTTTTTTTTCTGGAAACGCAGTCGGTGTTTAGGCCTTTTGATTCGAAGGGAAATCTGAAAAGCGAGGACATGATGCCTCCACATGGAGATTAAAAGCAGAAAGTGTTGACACTTCTTTTCTTCCAAAGCCTGTCAGAAGACAATGAAAGCAGATAAAAGTTGGGGGGGGGGTAGGGGTGACGGATTCGGGAGTAGGCTGTGGTGTTTTTTTTTTTTTTGCCCTCTTCAGTGCCACAATGGAGGCTTCAGTGAAGCACAGATTGCTGTAATCACACCTTGTCTGGTGCAGCTATACTAAGATGCTAAGGGTAAAAAAAAGAAATCGAATATGACTTTGCATTACAATGCTGCAGCCGCGGGAGCGTCGGCAATGCAAAGTGAGAGGCTGCACTTTAAAACAAAGGGAAGAAGCTTTCACTTCAACTATAATGGAGCCAATGTAAGTGTGTATACACGCTCAGGGTCTGACAGCTACTGCAGAGAGAGTGGAGGAAGTGACTGACAACACTGTCTGTGGGGGGGAATGGGAGAGGAACACACACACACACACACACACACACACACACACACACACACCAGGTTTGTGTGTTGTAATAGCTCACAAACCCACACAACTCCAACCTGTGCCATGATCATCATCAGGCTCTGAAAGGCTCATTAGGCTGGCAGGGCGCTAACATTAACGTGTGTGTGTGTGTGTGTGTGTGTGTGTGTGTGTGTGTGTGTGTGTGTGTGTGTGTGTGTGTGTGTGTGTGTGTGTGTGTGTGTGTGTGTGTGTGGGTGGCAAGGTATACTAAGCCTGTGCATTTGTGTTTGTGCACATCTGTGTTTGTTTGCCCAATGTTTGTGTGCGTTTGCTTTATTTGTGTGTGTATGCTTTCCTGATGTGCGTGTGCGTGTGCGTGTGTGTGTGTGTGTGTGTGTGTGTGTGTGTGTGTGTGTGTGTTGAGGAGGGGGTCAAGCAGTCCGGGCTGCAGAGGCAGGCACAGAGTAATTGAAGCGGCAGTAATTAAAACAGTTTTAATTGTTTTAATTGGTGTCATTAAGGCAGCGAGGGTCAGACTGCTGACACACACAGACACACACAGACACACACAGACAAGCACAGACACACACAGACACACACTCACCTATAAACATATCCTGTGTTTGTGCTGAGTGGAAGTTTAAGCTCCCTCATACTGTCATTGGTCAAAGCATCAGTTTTATGTGATAAATATAATATAAGAGCAATCATTCAAACTATGATTACAATAAGAATATGATGATTAAATTAGACTAAGACTGGTGTGAAGCTTAATAATCAGAATCAATATGTCAATATGTTTCATCACTGGTGTCCTGCAGGTTAACGTCATACAGGCTCCACAGTAGTTTTTTATCGAGTGAAATAAAGTTTGAAGTAGAAGTACACGGGCCCATTGGGAATGAAATATGTCACTTTTTTAAAAATCCCAATCGTGATTTGGAAGAGTGCAATTTTCTAATCTCAAGAGGAACAATTCCCATTAAAAATATCAAGATGAGCAGCTTTAACAAGATGTGAGACGTGAGAGATTCTGTCAGCTGAAGATAACTGTGACTAGCAAGTTGTGTAGCTAATTAACATTTGGTGCATGAGATGACCAGACTACAAAAATTAAAACTTTTTGACTCTGATGAGCTGGAAACGGTTTCTTCATGAATCCTTCTGATGTTTAAATTGGACGTTCAAAAGAGTGGTGAGTGTGAGAAATATGGTGCTGGTCGATTTTTTTGTTTCCTCAAACCAAATTAATTTTTGCTCGCGTATAATTTTTCTTCAAAATATAATACATGTGCTCGCAAATTATATTTTTCCGTGCTCCAGTTCTCTGGAATGAGGCAGAAATACGGGAAAACAGGAAAAGCAACCAAAGCGAGACCAGTAAATATGAATAATACATAAGAACGTAGTGTGGTTCCAAAAAACGAAGCCATTGTGAATATGAGCAGCTCATTATCATGGGGAGCAAAAAATACCCCAAATAAATAAAAGCCTGTTAACAGACAAATTGAAGTGACTGACAGCTGTCTGAAGGCAAGAGTTAAGGTTGGGTATCGCATTAAAAGGAGAATGTTGAGAATTTCAGTGCAACACCTGTATTTCACTGCCTGTAACAACAAATACACAGTTTAATACTTCAGGTCAGGTCAGAATTGTGGAGGCAGCAAAACAAAACCTCTCTCGTTCTAATACACACATCACTCAACAGTTGGCTTTTTCCCCCACCGTTCTGTGAGCAACAGTGAGAGAGCAGCAGCGGAGCCGGTTACCTGGCCGGTGTGCAGCCTGTCGCCTGCAGCTCCTCATCTCACGGCTCCACTGCAGCTGCTGCTGCTCGTCACACGACTCCCTGACACATTCCAAATTGATCCGCTGTCCAGAAAATGGCAAAAAAACAACTGTTGTCTCGGGTGGTAGACCCGTGTTGGATGAGCGATAGCGATGCTAAGCTAACTGACGAACATATTGCATACTTGCTTTTAATGTGAAGCTAAAATTAATTAAAAAAGCCAAAGAAGAGGTTTGGTTTGTTTCAGCAACAATCTCAGAATAGAATTTAATTATAAACTTAAATATGAATATATGCAATTGCTTTATCAAAACAAACCAATAGTATTTATATTCTTCATACAGTTCTTCCTCCCCCACTAAAAATGTTGTATATTTATATTCATGTAGATTTAATTACACTTATTTAACTTCACTAATTTGAAGCGTCTTTAAGCCTTTTTGTGACACCCCCCACCTGCCCCTTCTGTTCTCTGCAGCATTTTATGAAGCTGCTTTCGCCACCGCTCATCCAGGAAATTGTCCTTTTCTGTTTTTAAAATGCAATAACCAGACTCATCAAATGTCTCCGAAGAATTACAGGTTCATTTCCAAATTGCTTTTTTCCTTGAAAAAGGTTTATATAAAAAGCTGTCTTGTTTAAAACACAAACAGAGGAGCTCAAATGATTCCGTCATTATCGCCTCTACAATTTATAATAACCAATAACCAGTCCCAAAATTGAAGGCGGCAAAATCCAGTATTTTCTTCGAAATGACTTTTTAACAATTATGTCAACCTGATGTTCATGTAGTTGTTCTTTAATGTTGTGTTCTTACTTTTTATAGCTTTTGTAATTCTTTTTTCCCCCTTATATTTATCTGTTTTTGTCCTTTTTTGCTAATGACAATGTTCCCACATGAAGTGTAAAGGTGCAGCCGCTGAACGTGGATCCAAAAGTAAAAGATATTTTAAGAAAGGTGCATATTTACCAACGCTGGGGCCTTTTCTGTTATATCTCTGCAGCAGTTACACAACATATTAACAGTATAATTTGGAGATAACAGCTTTTGATTAAGAGGGAAGACGGTGGAAAGAAAACAAGTATATGCATATTTCCATAATTCATTCATTGCTCATTGACCCATGTCAGCAAACATTGTTCTATCATCCCCTCTCTCTCTCTCTTTATTCAACTAAGATCTTTACTTTGTTAACTCCACTGAATCAATGTGTGTAAGAGAAGAAATAATATCTATTTGGCATTTTTTAAATGGATTTTCTCTGATGTATAAAGAACAGTGTTCACATGATGAGGGCTTGATGGAGTTACTGGAGCAAAGATACGATGTATGATAATCTGAAAGTCGCCCACACGCTCCAATCCATGTAATATTTCTACAAGCTTTCATTCATGGACACCAACTAACGACGGATTCACCTCCACGAGAATGGAATTGATGCTCCTGCCGCTTGTAAAACATGTAAACGCAGTAAATAAAACTCCCACTGATCCGTGGACGCACAGATTTGACTTGTATTGAAAATCTTTCTCTCGCCTCATCCCTCCATTGTATCTCTCACTGAGCGAACACGCGTTAATTGCATCGTGAATACTTCCCAGCTGAACCGTTAATCAGTCCATGTCAATGACCCCACATTACAAGATCTTTTATTTCCAGCCACACGCCTTCGACATTCCTCTCTCTCCAGCACGCCGCACTGTATCCATCGATTCCCTGTGAAGGACGCGAAGGTCACGCTTTCGATAATTACAACCAGTGGATTATTACGCTGTAAATAACATCAGCATCATTAGTGCATGTTTGAGCAATTAGAAAAACATCTGTCTTTAATCACAGGTTGTGAATACAGAACCGCGCCAGCAGCACCTCGTCGCCGCGCCAGAAATGTTGTGCAATCAGACTGGAATATCTAAAAGTTGTTTTCACCGTCTCTGCATTGTTGTTAATTTCTCGTCCCTGAAATTTAAGTCATTTGCATAATTAAGCAAACGATAATTGGATTTCTTGGCAAAATGATTGGAAATTGCAGGGAAGGAGCTGAAGGGTTGTTTTGTTGTGCTGGTTTATCTTCTGTGCATTTCATCCCTTTTAAAAATCAAAAGAATGTTGAGTCTGAAGCTTCTTTAGAAAAAATAATAATCACATTGGCACTTTTTTTTCTTGGATGCCAGAGTTGTTGTTGAACAAAGCACCGGAAACATCAACTTAATAAAAGATCAAGATCTATTAACACCTCAGAAAGTCTTTGAGCCTTATAAAGGTAATTCATGGCCAAGCTTTTGTATTAGGATATATTAGATCATACACAAGCACTTAATAAAGTGTAACCCAAACCCTATCTCGGGTGCGCACACAAACACAACCTGACAGACACATACAGTAGATGTAAAGCTCCACTTGAGCACTTCAACGTCTCTCCAGTTATTTCTAAAGCTGCAGCAGCGTTAACGTCTGAGCTGAGAGTCAGTGAGTCACACAGAGATCCTGTTCTGGCCCCTACACGGTGTTTTCTGTCAGGAAACAGGAGATCCACAGTGAGAGGATCAGCCTGAGGTGAGAGGACCCGAGTCACATACACCAAAACTCCATGTTTACCTTTTAATTTTGCGGTAGCTTCACCTTCACTCGACGATCACAGAACCTCTGAGTGTGTTTCAGTGGCTCTTTGTATCTACGTAGTCACATCAGGGAACCCTGGCAGCTGCGTGTTTGTGAATGCACACGTCAAGAGGCAGCGCCCAAACAAAATAATAAAAACACAACCCACACACACTGTTGCAAAGTGGAGAAAAACAAATGCTTCAAGGTTTTAATTTTAATCTCTCAAAGTAAGACTGATTTGCTGAATTATGACGTACGATAGAGGAAAGACACAAAAAAGAAACATTATCATTATAATTATGATATGAGTAGGGGGCTAATTACCAACTGCTAATTCTTCCCTGTGTCATTATGAAATAATGAAAATATCACTCGAAACACTATTAGAGAATTATTAAATTTTAATTAGACACCCCAAGAGCTGCTATACTCCGCTCCTTCATCCCTTTTTACAACTAATGACACTTGTTTTATTCTATTAATATTTAATAACTGATGGAATTATTAGTGGAAGTATGGAGCAGCTCAGCTTTTAGGACCCGACTGACTCCAAATAGACAGGTTTACCACCCTCTAGGAACAGAGTGTCTGTCTTATATCTTGAGAACCGTTCATCTTATCCGCTTCACACTTGGCATGTGCGTTGCTCAGGGCCCAGGGAAGCACAGTGTTGAGTTTGGAGCAATTTGGACAAGGCAGTGTGCCGTCAGTCTGTGGACCGAGTGGCACATCACTTCTTCTACGTCCTCCGATAAACTACAACAATGGTCAAACTTGCCGCCAGATAATTTTCTATATTGGACTGAAACGTGTTAATCATTTCCTGTTTGGCAATTTGTCTTCATACTAAAAGCACAATGCAGACTTATGTTGTTGCAATGCTTTGTATCGAGTTGAAGTACAAAGCTTTTATGGTCCATGGTCTGAACAATGTGTAGACCTTATCTTTACTGCAGATAAACCAGGTAGGATGAGCACAAAGACTGTTTATAAAAAGCTCTGCACACAAATGATAAAAAAGTGGTAGGTTTACACCGGGCGCTGCACTTGTGTAGTGACAGAAACAACTGAGCGAGGGTAAGCGGGGTGAAGCAAAAATGAGAAGGTAAAAAAAGAGGAGAAGGTATTGACAAAATTCAAAGAGTAGGTGTGAAGCCCCAGAGGAACGACTCATAACAGATAAATAGAATCGAATGTCGGCGTCCTGCAGAGACGTGTGCGACTGAAGACGTCTATTTGTGTGTGAAGTAGATTTTCGAGGCTAAAATTGTGAAAAATAAAAGCCATTGGATTGAAAGCAGGCGTCAGTTTCCTGCTGTTCCCTCTGCTGCTTTCCCTTGTGTTTTAAATCTCAAGAGACTCAAAATAGTTGTTGTTTTTGTCCTCTCTGTTGTGACCTGAGACTTATTTTGGCTCTGTTTTCCTCACCAATCTGACCTTGTCCTATTTAATCAACCCTCAGTGACGTTATTTTGCTGTTCATGTTGTTGTTGAGCGAAGGAGAAGGTTTGAAATTAAGTGAAGTCAGATGTAGGACGTTGGGAAGTGGTTCAATCAATATGCTTCCACGTTTAGCAGGTTAAATGAATGTCTGATTTGAAAAATACACATTCAGGTGTTGCAGCTTCAAAGTGACCTTTGCTGCAGGTAGAGGGGAAAACAAACCACCTCTGAAATTGTGGCTAAAAATCTTCTGACCTCAGAAACTCAGATATCAAGGTGCTTTCAATGGAAAAAGTCATTGAAACAGAAAATGATTAAATCATCCGTCTGTATAAAACCACTACTGGAATAATTAAAAGTCCTGGGGACATATATTGTTAATTACTCTCTCGTGTGGCATCTCCAATATAAACATGCACTAGATGTGACAGGTTTCCACCTACTTCCATTCTATATATTACATATATATATGTGGAAGTTTCAGGCCATTTAAAATAATAATGATACACTTGCACCTGACAGTTCTTCCATCTTCTCTGTTATGAACATAATTTCCACTCATCTTTTACCTGAGGAAAGTTTTAGATTAAACTTTTGATAATTAAGTGCAGTTTCAGATTGTGTAGATGAGAAAACAATGGTGCTGATGAAGTTGTGTTGATTTTCTGTGGCTTGACGGATGTTTTTTTTCTGTTCGTGATAATTAAAGCTTGAAAAAAACATCCATTAAAATCTGAATTTCAAAAAAATTCTTTCAACTTGATTTAAACACAAGTTAAGTGCCTCAGGACCTTAATATACAAAGTCCGGTCACCCTTAGTTACCAGCCTGGACCTAAAATCTACTAGTTCTACTACTCGTACGATCATTGGTTGGCAGATCTTAGATTGTGCCTTTGAGGATTGGGACTCAGCAGCTCCGTGATATAAGTGAGGGCCAGACTCTGCTGGGCGTCAAACGAATTATTAAAATAATCTTAAAATCAATCCTGAATTTTACAGGCAGCCAATGAAGGGAGGGAAGAGCTGGAGATAAGGGCCCTGTACGCTTTTTGTGAGTTAAAATGTAAATCACAGCGGCTGCAGGGTCGAACAAGGATGGGTGACAATAGTGGGAGTTAATGTGAACCTCTCACCATCTCATGACTGTGACAAAGTGAAAGAAGTCGGGGGAACATGTAATTTCTTCAAAAACTAGATGTGTAGCTCCTTAGTCAGATTTGACTCAGTGCGTAGACTCTTATCTCCAGCGCCTCACTTAGATAAACCCTCATGCGTTACACACTGACTCAGCGCAGTTTAAATTCCCAACTTTTGTTCCAATTTTCCTTTAGGTGACGATTTTAAAGCCGTTTAAAGTAAGAACATCCTATTTTGAAAAAAAAGAGACAATGAAAAAAGTCTTGGAATATTGGAAATTTGTGTGTGTGTCTGAGCATCGGCTGCTCCTTTCAACTTGTGTGTGCATGATGTGCACGCTTCACATTGTTCGAGTCTGTACATGCAGCACTAATTAAGAGCTGAGAGGAGGAAGCATGGTCAGAATAATCCCTCCTCCTCCTCCTCCTCCTCCTCCTCCTCCTCTCCCTCTGTCTTTCCTAGACACACAGAGTGCACGGTGAATGGAGGATAATTGGTCTGGGCACTGGGAAGACACTGCATCTTGATAGATTCTCCAGCCTGTGTGGTGTTCGATCAGTGACTGACTTCACAGGCAGCTTCACTGTCACCTGACTGACCCGAGATTTAATACGGACTTCAGTTGATTTTCACGTTTTAGGGGTTTTGTCATTTATTTCATTGGAATTTTAAAGCCACACCAATCAATAGTTTTGTATCAACAATGGATTGACATTTTATAAGATGTGTAAAAACCAACAGAAGATATTTTTTTACAGCTTTTTACCTGACTACACTACACAGTCAGCTGTTGTTTCAGCACCATGGACAGCTCTGTTTGTTACGGTGAAGGTGGCACTGTGTGAGTTTGACGGACGGAACACGTCTCGTAGAACCTGGTGTCAACATCTGTCTCCACTCTTAGTTTGTTCATTCATACCTGGCTTTAAATTGTGGACAGATCTCATGTCCTGTTCACTTGGTGTGTGTGTGTGTGTGTGTGTGAGAGAGAGAGAAATGGATTTAAATCATTTTAAATAGTGAAAAAAAAAGATTTCTACTTTGGTGCTTGTAAAGTCTACAAATAAATCAACGTATGGGATGAGAGGTGAAAGTTTTCATTCTGAAACTGCAGCGGGTCAGAGGACGTCGGCTGAGTCGGTGCTACTTCTCAAATGTGTCCTCAATGCATCGTGGGTGAATTCACAGCTGTACTTAGAGCAGTCCATTTGAAATGGATCACTCAGGACGGATGTTAAAATCAGGTCTGACCAGGGACTTCATTTGATTTATTAGCCTTCTTACCTTTCTCGTCAATGTTGCCAATATTGTTGTTGTGCAAAGACAGAAAGGGAAACGACAGGGACGTGAAGGGAGAGACGACGAGAGGGATGTGAAAGAAAGAAGGAACAGACATTAAAAACTTTATTCCAGCTTCAGTGTGAACAGCAGTTTTCAAACTAAACTGTCACTGAGCAGGTTTACATGTGTTGGTGTCATATTTTGTTATTCCTTAAAGAAATAACTGAGGTTTTACATTTTTGGGAAACAGCTTATTATAGATGTCAAGGTCGATATCGAGCTGTTTATCTTAGCTGAGCAAAGAGACTGGAGACCAAGGGGAAAGAAATGCAGCAGCCAAAGTAAGAAAATATGACGCTGAGCAAGTAAGAAACACTTTAATCTATTCTTCTCGACGATTTTCTTACTTTCACACACGACTTGTTGAAATCTGCTGTTTGACTTAACATTAATTAACAAGCGTGCTCTGTAAGATTTAACATCTCGAACCACTGCTCTGCTCTGTTTTTTTAATAGTGCCATAAACCCTTGTTCACCTCGACCCAAGCAAACACAGCAGTGCTAGTTGACTGAGGACATTAACTTTTCATTGGCCATCAGGCTAATTGGCTGCTTGATGTGACAGTGTTCAAAGCGAGCTGACTCACATTCTCTCTCTCTAACACACACCCTACACACACACACTCACTCACGCACACACACACAACTGCACAAACTCACACCTTCCTCATCCCTGTGACAGCTAAATTGGGATTAACGAGCTTTTAGGGAAAAGCTGCAACAGCAGCTCCTTTTCCCTCCGTTTTTCTTCCATTGACACCCCCGTGCCTGGCTGTCTGGCAGGCTGCTGCTTGATCTTGCATCAAACACAAACGTTTTCCTTTTTCTTTTTTTCCCCTCTTGAGAAACGTGGCGTACACCTGCTTGGAATACATAGCCTGCGGGGGTGGGCTTCTTTCTGGCACCACACTGGTCAACAAACACCGCTTTGAGATCACGTTGGATTTCAGAGTAAAAACACAAATACTTGGGATGAAATACACCTTTGAGGATAGACTACAGTCTCGTGGTGAAAGGCGAGATTCACTCTCGTATAAATAGGACAGAACTAAAGGAACAAAAGTTAATGGGCTCTAATATTAATGTGACAGAACCCGGCAGATGGTGGGGCTGCGAGTTGGCAAAGTGAGAGTAAGTTGTACCCAGCATGATGTGGTGGTGCCAGTTTCGCACCACGCCATATTTCATGCTGAACTGAAGCTGCACAGCGTGTGCAAATATTGTGGGAAACATTGGTCTTTAGTGCTTTCAGACTTAATCCTCACAAATACAGTTTTATTGAAAAATGGCAATTGTTGACTCTTCTTTTGAGGGAAATGCTCATAGAGGCCGTCACAGCAGTGAGAGGCACAGCAGAGCTTTGTCTGCAGTTTTGTCGTCATTAACAACACTTTTATTTGCTCTTAAAAACCACGGCTGAAGCTCAGGTTTGGGCCGTTTCTCCTGACTCATGTGCACATGAACAGACTTGATTTAAAAGGCTCTCCAGCTTTTTTTATGCAGAACAGTTTCCCCCACTTTGACTTGGATGAAATTCTCTGAGCGATGCCTAATGAGTGATGTCCACATGTCCCATTTGCCTTTCCCTTTGACGGGCACTGCTAGTCTGAGCTAGCACTAATTACCAATCAAGTGCTCATTAGGTGGCTGTATGATAAACGTCCCGGTTTAATAAGTGTGTCATGCACTGATGATGTGGAGTCATTGTGGTTTAGTCCTTGAGTGACTGAAACGGGCAGCGGCAAATACTGAAAAAGACAAAAAGGCAAAGAGTTTTATTTACCAAATCTGGATTACTGCTTGTATCAATCATCTCTCAAATATCAAACACCAGAAGCCAGAATCTGAGGCTACAGGGTTGGTCGGCATTGGCCCAGATACAGCAAGCACATCCTTCTCCTCATTGGCCACCGTGAACATTCTCTGGCACGTTGGCACACGCCATCTGTAAAGTCGAGGGGGACGCCGCAGTCGTGATAACCAGCGAGCTCAACTTCACCCCGGGGAAGAATGGAGCTCACTCAGATGCTGCTCACAGTCTCACCAGGACACATGTACCATCACCCCCCCACCCCCAGGCCCCCTTACACCTTCTGTATGTCCGCGAGGGGTCGGCCGCCAAGGATGCCAGAGAGGCTCCCTCTGCCTGGTCCTCGGCCACGAGAGCCCATCTGTAGATATGATGTGTGTGTGTGGTCCAAAATGTGACCACACATGCTCCGAACCTCCACATTGCTGCGTGTCCTTTTCTGTTCATTCATTATCTGAGGTGTGAAGAGGCTAAAGTTAGAAAGACACACTCATAATCCAATATATGAATTTTATTATGAAACGCAATATGATCTGGACAGTTTACAAGTTCACAAGATAGAAAAATAATGCTGCTGTCAATGACTACATTTACATCGACATCAATATAACAACTATTATTACAGTTATTCTATCATATTCTATGTTATTATATTCAAACTAAGACTTGACATTGATTATAATGTTTACTTTAGTTGCTACTAGAATGTTCTATTCATATTCCTGTTCCTATGTTGCAGACTCGAAAAGGACGTTATAATACCTACATGTCCACAGAGTCAGACTAAGATCTGCATACTCCACATCTTCATTTGATTGTTTATTCTGAGTATGAACCTATTTGTGTGAAGGTCGTCAGAAAAAGCTGTTTACATGTCAGGGTCTTATTCAGACTAATCTCTTGATCTAGTTCATGTTGGAATATTGGCGTCCATGCAAACACAATCAATGTTCTAATCAAAGCAGGTGATCCAGATAAAGAGTTGGAGGGAGATAAAACGTCCAGGCGCACGAGTGGAAATGTCACGTGTGCACATCAGTTGCCACATTGTTCATCAAGAACAGCACTTCCTCGTTTGTGCCGTTTGATCTACAGATGTTCTGCAGAGAGACTCGATAAAAATAACCGACTAAAGCGAATGTCCATCTGATGCAGGAGTCATGCACAGGCCAACGGGTGATGAAGGGATTTACCCAGACTTTTCCTCGTCTGCGACCCGTCAGAGACTCAGAGGTGAGGCCCTGCATTTAAAGTACAATCTTCTCATCTAACATTAACTCCAAATTGTTCTTAGATTTTATATTAATCTACTTGTGAATCTAAATGTGATCGTACTCACAAATACATGATGTGTGATGTGCATGTTGTCTTGACTCGTTGAAAAGCTTTGCAGCACCAGTCAGTGAAGTCAGAAGGTCCATGCACACATTCAAATTCTGCTGTTTAGAGAAGAATAATTACAGTAAGATGAATTGGACGACTTCCACCTATGGAGCGCTTATGTCGGGAACTGATAACTGATTCCTTTAAAGGGACCGTTTGGACTTGGCCTCTAATCGTGTTCTGTCTGATACTCGTTCATGTGCGGCCTCTTAGGTCCCTGACATGTTTTTACTGGAGCTCTTGAATCCCCGAAATGTATTTTTTCCCACCTGGGAGCAGAACTCATCATTAGAACGAACCAATGTTAGTGTTTCTCTCATTAAGGTTTGAACCTGCATCCAAACACAAACCGAAACCTCGTCGGCTACAAGTTTACAACTAATTGCAGCTCTTATGCAACGTTTTCATTGCTTAAAGAAATGATTAACGAGCCAACTTCTTTCATCATGTTTTCGCTTCTCAAGTGTAATTTCATGCCACATAATCTTTTAACTGACGACACCAGAACCCAAAAGGCCACGAAAGCGACCCACGGAAAAGCTTCCTGTTTAATTGCAGGTTGAGGCAAGTTACGCACATTAAGTGGGAAATTAAAACTGTAAATTAGGCGCTATCAAAAGTGCATCGAGGACTTGAAGTGGAAATCATTTTTTGGGCGAGGTGATTAATTAGTGTTAAAAAAAGGTTAAGTCTGGTGTTTCTGGAGTATGTGCAGCATGTGTGTGTGTGTGTTCCGAACTTTTCTTTCAATCACTGCCAGAGAGATAAATCAGTTCCTCCCATCTGTTGGCCAGGCCCAAAGAATAGGGAGAAAATGTACGAGGAGACTAGAGAGAGAAGAGACGGATAAAAAGAACGAGAGTGAAAAGAGATATTCATGAAAAATACTCTTCTGGCTAATGATACGTTTTCCCCGAGAACGCAAAATAAAACCACACAACTTTTTCACAGGCTACTGTTTCAGTTTCTTTTTTTTTTTAACTCAAAACCCAGCTCATCTTTAAAAAAAAAGGGACAAGTAAACATTCAAAAGGTCAGAATTCATTATCTGGGAAAAAAATAGCTGGCAAAAATAAAAAATTTAATAAAGCTGCTTTTTCTCGCTCTTTCCTCATATTCTGTCCGTCTTCCTTTCAAAGCTCAGCAGAAATAATGAGATGAAAACAGAATGGCCCGTTTGACACCTGCTGTTCCACCGGCTCTTTTAAACGGTTTCTCCGGGAAAAAATACTCCCAAAGTTTTCGAGTATTCTAAAGACGCTAATAGTCGACAGCAGTGGGCGCAGATGATGGAGGTGAAGTCTATTGTTCGGTGTTTTAAAGTGACGCAGCTTGTCATTTTGCATTTGTGTGATATGCAAGTGTACAGTGAGCAAACGCACACAATAAGGTCCAGTACACACACACACACACACACACACACACCAGCTGATCTTGTGTGGTCCCTGGTGTTTGAACATAGCATTCAGCGACAGTTGGTGTGTAGTCTAAAGAGTAAGAGACCCACAGGCTACACACACACACACACACACACACACACACTCACCACTGGATATTATATTTCCGTACAACTAAACTGCAACAGAAAACCTGTTGTAGGTTGCTAGATTTCATTCACAGGCAACCTTTTATTTTTTTAAATGAATGAAGGACGAGAGTCTTATCTGTAGTTTACACTGTTATATCTGACAAATTGATCTTACTCAGTAAAACAACAAGAAAACTTTAACAATAAATGTATCTACCGATGTAATTCCAGAAATCGTTCATCAGTCCGTCTGTCTGTGGCTCGGACATCTTAAGAACCCCGTCTTCTTCATCAGGTTAAGGTCACACAGGAAATGCTGCTTCTAAGTCCGACTACTGCCGGTTTCTGGCTGCGTCTCCTCCACATTACCTCCGGTGTCTTATTATCACGACTAGAAAACTCAGTTTGGGGGATTATTGTTTTTGGAATTGGCAATATGCAAACGTAAGAGATTTGGGAAGGATTCGTTACTTCCAGCTCATGATTCAAGGCACAGTGTATAGAATACTTTCTTCTATCCGAAAACGTCATTCTTAGTTATAACTTTTAAAGTGTTTTCATAAAGTTCCTACATCTTGAATCCTCATTTCTATCGATGACCCCTGCAGAGAAAGAAAATGGCCACTTTCTCTCAACATCTATACCTAAGTGAAATAAAGATTTAATAAAGAATTTTATTTCACTTTTATTCTTCCATTTACAGTTATGATGAAAGAAAGGAGGTTTTTACGTAAGATTTCATGTCGAAGTGTGATGAATGGAAGAATATGATGAAACACACACACACACACACAAACACACACACACACACACACACACACACACACACACAAACAGATGCTACACCATAATGACTGAGGTGGTGCCTCGGCCAAACCTGTCCCCTAGAAATGAGGATTCTATACACCGGAATTGCAGCAGCAGTTTGTTGGAAGCTTAATTGCAACTTGATTACGTTTTCTATCAATGTGACGAGGAGATGTTGTTAAGTTATGTGTTTAGCAGGTCGTTAATACCGCTGCGTTACTGTGGAGGGAAGCTGGAGCACCCAGAGTTCACCCACACAGTCACAGGGTGAACACACAAACTCAACATGAAGCTTGTAGTCGAGCCCAGAACCTTCTTGTTCTGATGAGACGTTGCTAACCACTGTAACCAAAACTCTTAACCAGGAAAGTGTACAGTGCAACGAGGAAAATAAAACAGTGAATACACTCCGAATATGGAAAGGTACAAAGCCAGGTTGAAAAACAAATGAATGCGAACAAAAAGCTGCATAGCGAACTCTGACAGGTGAAGTGTTCCGCTGCTGGTGGTTGCTAACATCTGCTGGTGATCCTTGAAATCTGCTGCTGCTGTAATTTATCATAAATATAGTTCGGAGGACATTCAATCGTACAAGGTTATATTCACCATCTTGTCCTGATTTTAAAACGTGCTTAGCATGAAAGAGTTGAAAGACCAAAGATAAGTCAGGGTTGCATCAACACTTATTTAGTTTGGTTCGAAAACCACAATAAGAGACGTGAAAGACGCCTTGGACCACAGTTCGGAAGAAAAAACGAAAGAGGTCGGCTTAGGATCGGACCGAACCATAGTTTGGATCGTTTTTCTGGAAAAGTTTGGACTTTCGTAGGAATTGCAGGAAGCTTAAGGGCATTACACATTAGAAGAAGAAAATGAAGCAGAAGGATTGCTTGCGGTCTTTGTCCTCACAACAATAAGAAGTTATTTCTTTTTTCTATGCACTTTACTGAAAAAAGTTAGCAAATGCAAAGCTGAATTGACGCCGAAGTCAGACGCACGACCGATCGGTGTCAGGTATCGGTAGACGCAGCCCACGTAGATGATGACAGGACGTACGAATGTCAAACAAAAGTCTTGACTGGGTCCTTAAATTGCAACGTGACACCAAAACTAACTGCGTGAAATATAAAAACCGTAAGAAAGCTATATTTGTTTAATTAGTACATTTTCTGTTGAAGCCTCAGTGGTAACACCCATGTTGCATATTCTCTATCTTATATCACTAAACCACTTAAATTAATCATACAGCTACAGCAGGGAACAATGAGACATTGTTTAGAGATACAATAAAGTTTCCCTGTGCTGTAATTCCTCAGCTGAAGTGTGTGCTCAGTGTTATTATGTGAGAATCCTCTGTGATTACCCATATCACTGTGACGGTAATCCCTCCTCTTGGCAGCTTTCAGGATCACGCTGGCGGCCATATGTCCGAGCGATGGCTGTGTCCAAGCCCTTCTGTCTAGGTGATAGACTCGGCCCAATTAACACTAACGAGATTCAGAGCAGAGGAGAGCGAAGCCGGGCCAGTCGTCGGCAAACTGTCACGTGCTCCTCTTCTATTATTCTGCGTTTTGGAAGTTGTTCTCTTCTTTCCTGGCTTCTCCTCTTCTCTTCTTCTCAAACTCGGCTCCATTCTCGTTTTTTCTTACTTCTGCCTTGACTCTTATTCTCACTTAGTGTCCTCGTTCAGTCGCCCTCGTTTGGGCTCATTCCTCCTTCTTGTCCGTCTCCTTTTAGACTCTCCCCCCCCCGTCCCATTTCCTTACCGCTTGCATCCTCGTCCTCATTCCTCCTCATTTTTATATTCTATACGCTCTTTACAGCATACACCTCAATAAATATTGACCCTTCAAATCAAGTTCTTTACCAAACCTCTTTCCTTCGTTCAGTCACTTTCCTCCTCACTCACTTTAAGTCTGAATGTTTTTATCTCCCTGCACAGGTGACATTAGAGGGGTGGGTTTGTGAACGACACAAAATGACAACGGCTGCGACAGTGTAGACAAAAGACATAAATGCACATTGCACACACACACACACACACAAAATTGGATGACAGACACCACCTAATGTTCTGCAGCCCCCTTTAGTGAGTGGAAATTGTCTGATTCAGCCGCCATGTCAAAGTCCCGGTACGTGCAATTACAGTCTGTGAATAAATCTGAATATATTTGCTTCCTAGTCACCTGTATTGGTTTGCTAACTGATGGATGCCCTTTGGGTTGATTGCCGTCTTTAGTTTTACATTTAATCTGCTGCCTTTTTTATTCTTGGCAGTGACGGTGGGCTTTGTTGTCTCTTTTCCTCTCCCTCCCATCACAGAGAAGGCAAATCGGAAATATGAGAATATCCCACCGCGGCTACGTGTGTATGGTGGCATGCAATAAATAGATATAAACATAAGCTGCAATTGAACTCGTGGTCACAAAGTGCAAGATATGTTTTGAGGGAACGTAACCACTGTGAAATCTGCTTGTCGAGCTGCGTCACCCGTTGTAAGAGTCTGAGGAGAGGAGCTGTTTTCACTTGGTCTCAATATTGTACATCACTTAGCTGAGCCCCTTTTTTTAGCTGTTGCCCTGAGCACTGCTCTCATCATTCACTGAGACTAATGAGCTGTCTTTGCTGATGTAATTTACCTCGTTTTGTGCCAGGCCGTATGAAAAATTCAACCGTCGCCATGAAAAATAGTTGTGTTTTAGCCCTTAATTATGTGCATATCTTTTCCAGGCAGACGCTGTCGATACCGACGGAGTCTTTCATTTCAATTTGTTGGTGACTCGTGATCATAGAGGAGACACGGAGGTTTATAGCTAAACATATACAGAGATAAATCAGCAGCTAAATTATAACTACATACTAACATGCATGTAAATGTTTACTTCAATTTATGCATAATGCACAAATACAGATTAGATCCTCATGCAATCATCCTTTACTCAAATACATTTCTCTAATCTAGGACCTACATATTCTTTGTATTATTTAATCAAATTTGTATTTCCTCCTGTTGTATCTTGTCTTCTCTAATCTTATGGGATGTACTCAGGGGTTTTATATACAGTATATGTATGAGACAAGTGCAGGCCATGTGGACACTGACATTGTTTTAAAATTACAATAATTTCCTTGTTAGCTAACAAACACACATTATTCGTATAACTCATGTCACCTTCTATTAAGATTCCCTAACTAATTAGACTTGTGTCATTTCTTAATAAGCTCCAAGCAGATTTTAAATGAATAATTTAGGAAGAAGGACTCGTCCGCTGACGAGTGTCCCGTCAATTAGCAAGTTCAACCTCTAACGGCCGCTCTGTGTCTTCCAGTGTTGATCTCCTACGCAGCACATCACCAACACTCGTTGCTAATTGGAAGCAGATACACACATGAAGTATTCTGCAGAACGGACTTCAAGAGAAATTAAAGTCAAACATAGTCTGAAAAGATTCCTCACCTGATTGTTAATTGTTTGAATTCAAAGTTTCGCTGCGTTAAGAGAAGTTGAAGTTAACCTGGTCATAGATCAAGGAGGAGACACGGAGGTCTCATTATTTATATTTAATAATTTTTATTTCATTATTTTTCTCAAGTTTATGTTTAAGAATTTCCATAATATGAATAGTAGTTGATGTTAACAGTATTGTATCATGCTCCTTCATTTAGATTTGCTTTATATAATGTGGCGCATCTTAGATTTACCCCCAAGTCAAAGCTTTAGAGGCTTTTAATAGCTAGAAAGCATTAAACATATTACTATAAAAACAGTGTCAATAGTAGCACAATTACAAAATGAGACATCCAACACTGGAGCAAAATACATATCAGAGGCTGCAGAGGGAGGAGAACGGGCAGAGAGAACCCAGCTGACCTCCCTGACAGCGGCTGACTGTTGTGTTTGGTTCGCTGTTATCTTTTTTTTGGGGCTGCAGGACTAGTTTATCATGCACGGCCGTATTCATGGTCTCTGCACAGTCGACTATTCAAGATCCCCATTGTGACATATCCATGAATATTTACAGCTCATATAACCAGTAAAAAAAATAAGGTTATTCAGTGGTCGGACCTGCCGGCTTTGTTACTCGTGCAAGAGCTGAAATGGTGAATTTCATCCCGGCAGCGTCTAATGACTGAAGGCAACAGCTTCTCGCCTTGGAAGCTAAAATTCAACTGCATTTCATTAGAAAATAATTCATGTTTGTATTTTTTTTTTATTTTTTATCCTTCTGTCACATTCTCTTCGGGTTTGTTAATGCAGCTCCCACCTCTCACCCCAAAGTTCAGCTTCTTGAAGCTAAGTGGAGAGAATTACATCAGGTGTTTGTGTCATTTTTGTTAAACTTTAATTTTCCTGAATTGACAGAAGTGCACGCTGGAAAAACACTTACCTCGACCTTGCATCATTTCAGCTCGAGACTTGTTCAGACTTATTAGACATCACATCGTATGAGTCACTGCTGATGACGTCCTCTTCGAAATAACAGGAGAGCAAAATGTTCAAATTGAAAAAGGACAGTTTTGTGTGTAAACCTAAAAACAAAAAGGCATTATGTAAGTTTGGCATTGGGGTAAATTTAAAATGCTAGTTTGGCCAAATACGCATAATGTGTGTTATTGCTTGTTACGATACGTGTTCTCAGAGCCGGATGTCAACTTTCTTTCAGATTTCAGTCTTGAAAAGCACTTTTTTTTTCATGCCTCGCTGCCATTCTGCTCATGATAATGTGGTATTTCCAAACACAAAGACTGATATGCAGACATTTCAATGGAGCCAACTCACAACCCGCCAAGCACCATGGGATTTAGACTGATGCATGACATTCTGGGAGGGAGGGGAGGGGAGGGGGGGTCACTCACCAAATCCCTTTTATAGTTTGCATTTCTTTGTGTTGCAGAAAAGAGACACTTCACCTCAGATACCCTCGGAAATCTGTTATCACCTTTTCTTACACATGGTTCAATTCATCTGTCCGAAAAAACCTCCGTCGTTCCATGTGCTCGGCCAATAAGAGCTGATTTAAATAACAACCTGTTTGATGAACGAGGGGACTTGACATTCAGGGATCCTCATGATCGAGCTGTAAGCACCCGTGATAAAAAACGGCACAAGGTCCTTTTAATGCATAATGTGACGCAGACATGTGAAGTCCACGTGTGCTGCAGCCAAAGCACCACCTCATATCGCCGGCCGAGTTCTGGGCCAAGTGAAGCAAAGGCCTTCAACCACGAGCCAAATTAATTTCTTTGTCTGAGCTTCGGCCAGCTTTTCTTTCTTTTTTTTTTTGCAGATTTGAATTATAATGCACACTTACAGGAACTGTTTGCTTCTCTCAGTCACCTTGTCTTACTCTGTAATTAGAATTTATTGAATAATGATACAATTGGCAGAGCTTTGTTGGTTTTCTAATGAATAATAAAGTAGACGGGCAGATGAGGAAAGAGGTGGGGATGCAAAGGGGAGAAAATCACGAGTACTGCAGTTGAATGGAAAAACACTGCAGACATTTGCAGTACAAGAAAAAAATTATATTGATTAACTTATTTAATTGACCATAAGGTTTAAGAGATAGAAGAGAAAAATGAGCCTCTCGATCATTAAGCAGCTAAGGTAAGGTTTGTTGTCAGGTGACCTCCGGTGGCCGTGGTAACAGAGGACGTCAGGTGTCACAGCAGAGCGACAAAGTCCACGTCAGGAGAAGGTCGAGGTAGATCGATCTGTCTTACACATTTTTCCTCTTTCAAAACAACAGCAGGCTTTGTTTCTTTTATCAACGATCGTTCCAAAGCATCCGCCCATTAATTATTGTTGCTATGACAATGACGTTCTAGTACGCAAGCTGCTGTTACGCTCCTACGGCAACAACAACTGACCCATGTGGTCATTCAAGTTGAAGGCCATGTTGTGATGGCCTTAACGACAGAGGGTTGCCCCGGACGACAAAATGATCAGCGATCTGGGTCGTGGAAGAAAATGGAAAAACAAAAATAAAGGGGTCTGAGAGTGAAAGTTCAAATGACGTGTCCCGAAGTCCAAAGTCTCAAAGTTCAATTTGATGAGTGACTGTGGGACAGAAATTCTTGCTCGTGGGTAAAACGTTTTTCTAAAATTCGACAAGACACAAATTCAAATCCACTTCAGACAGACTAATGTGCTCTCCAGACAGTTGTCTTTGGATTCCAACAGGTTATTACAGTTCGGATAAAAGCTTTGAGACTCAAACGCAGAGTATTTGTTCATTTTCCATCACCTTGGTTGAGGGTTTTTTTTAAAGTTGAGGCAGCCAATATTACTTTGAAAACTTTAAGTAAATATTATAGCCTTGGTTATGAGAAACCAAACTGACTGTTATTAGAAAGGGAACTTGAAGAAAGAAACCTTTTAGTTCGTTCAATATTACGAGTTAAAAACTATTTTAATTATTGTACAGTCACAGAACATCCTGTCTGAAATCTTTTTTTATTTTTTATTTTTTTTAAATGACTCACCTTGGAGGATGGGGACAAAACACATTCACACACAGACTCACAAACACACAAAGTGCTGATTTAGGGAGTGAATAAACCGCTTGGAAAATGATCTAACACACTTTGACTGTGAAGAAATTATTAATCACACTAAGCCCATTACAGCTAAATTATTCATGGTGTGAAATGATTTCCCTATCGTCAGAGGAGCCTGTATATGTCAAGTGGCTCAAATTAACTGCATAACATGATGGAGCTTTTTCACGTTTTTACTGCGGGGGAAAAAAAATATATTACGTGGCCTTGCAATTAACTTGTAATCCCTGTCTGATGACAACCTTGACAGGCGAACACTGGTTGGTGCTGCTCGATACATGTAAATCAGTCTTTCCATGCATGTTGTGTTTCTTATTTCAAAATATTAGAAGATTCTGAAGATCTTTATCAATCCCCAAATTAATGCGTTTTTTGGTGTATTATATATAACTGGACTGAGATGGTGGTTGTGTCTGTTTGAGAAAAAACTGAATTGATTCTGACTCATTCAAAGGCCCTGAACACTGTCAATGATGAAAAGAGTGAAATCTTCTTTTTCTGGCCCGATCTCTGAAGGTTCCAGATATATAATTAACGTTTTTCCTTTCCCAGAATAAAGTCAAATATAGTTTAACCTGTTTCACCTCTCATCTGTCTATAACTGTGCAAAGGAAGAGAGTGCGAGTTAAAGTCACATTGAATAGAAGACGTGCGACTAATGTCTTCAGTAAGATAATTTGTTTCTTAACATGTGTCAACAAGTGAAAAAAGATAAATTAGCCTTTAGTTTGACTCTGTACTGTTCAAAACACTCCTGATGCTAATTAACCAAAGTAATTAGACCATGAAATACAAGTGATAACACACGAGTTCCAGCCAACGCTCAGAAAACAAACATCATCTCCACCTCAGCTCTTCTGATCCAGACAGAGATGTGTGTTCTCTGCTATTTCTTTGTAAATTCAACAATAAGCTCCTTTGTTTTGTTTAAGTTCAGCAGTTCATTATTCTCTGCACCACTTAGCAAGATGGCTGAATCCCTCCTGATATAAATTCTCATTGTTTGTAATTACAGTCGTGTGAACAGTAGAGGGCCGAGTTCACAACCCTGGGGGACTCCGGTGCAGGGCACCAGAGTGAAGGAGGCGTACCCATCAATCTGAATCGACTGGGGGTTTGTTCATGGGGGCACCACAGGGCAGCAGTCATTATTTATACTACATGCTGGTGGATGTCCCGAAGTGACATCGATATGTTAAATCTGTCAGTAATAACACTATTAGTACTCAGACCCAGCAGCTTGGCTCATATTCGCTCTCAGCAGGAAGCTCCTCACTCGCGCTGTGGATGTCGACAGTGGCAGGTCCTCTGGAGGCGGAGCAGACGCTACTCTTTGTTGAGGGGATCAAAGCAAACATCAGATGTATTAAGCTCATCACGGCCTCACACGCGGCAACAGAAGTCCTGTGTTGTTACCCTGTAATATTCTGGATTGCCTGTCACATCCCCTCTGTGTTGTTGATGGTAAGACCTCTCCACAGTCTCCGCTGATGCCTTTAGTCTTTAGCTGTGTTGTTCGCTGCCATGTTATCCGTCCGAAATGCAGCTTTTTTGGGGGCTCAGGATGGATATTTGCAGGGAAACCCAACATATTAAACACTCCCACATTTACTTTTAAGTCTCTCTGTGCTCTTCTCTTTTATAAAGTGCAATATATTTCCTCTCATATTTTCCTCTGCCTCGATGCTTCAGCCCCTTTTTCTTCCGCATCACTCCTCCTCACTTCTCCATGTCAGAACAATTACTGTTTCAAGAGCCGCGGAATAACTTGTCATTATTTTGCCTCCTCTCTTGAGTCTCTCCTATCCTTATCCGCAAGGTCACTGTAAAAAGCCCTTCACGTTTAGATGGCAGATAGAAGGCAGCGGTCTCGGACAATGTTCGTCTCCAGTGAGTGATGATGATTAAATCTGACACTGCTGACTTTGACTGTGCTTTTTCGTTGTTGGCGAAGCGGTGCGTCGCTGAGATCATACGTGGTCCAGATCGCTGAACAGAAGTAATGAAGCAGCTGCCTGAAGGTGTGTGCAGACCTGTCCAACCACCAGGTTTCCAGCTGCAAACCAACAGGGAAATCTGTTCAAAGGAAGGAAGAGTCTTATGGTTTTTGCTTCTCTGAGCTGTTAGCGTGAAGGTGCCCTTCAACAACAAACTTAACCCCAAGCTGTGCTTCAACAGAGCAGCCGCAAGACAAAGAAAAGTATCTTATGGTGCATCTATCTATCTATCTATCTATCTATCTATCTATCTATCCATCTATCCATCTATCCATCCATCTATCATCTATCTATACATAATCCATACATCCATACATCTAAACAAACCAATGGAGAGACTAGTTGAATCCCAGCTAAATAGAATCAAGTAAATGAATACGGACAATTTCCATATTTGTTTGATAAACAGAATATTCAGGAAACACAGAACATATTGACTCAGCCATGAAATCCATCTTGTATAAATCTGTAACTGTAGAATATAAACTCATCCTCAGCAGTGAAAACCCCAAATTCCCTAAAACAATTTCTGTATGTATAAAACCATGTACAGCACATGTCTTTTGGTGTCCTCAATGGCAGCTGCGTCCCTGACCTCAAGGAGAATCGGGATAAGCTCTGTGATAAAAAGAGATTTTATATTTTTTATGGAGAGATTTAAAAGATGATATGAAGTCAGCCAGCCTGAAAAGAAGGGATGAAAACAGCGTCACAGTGTCTCTGGGAGTTGTGTCCTGCACCTGACAGCCCAACTGGAACAGGACGAGGCTGAGAGGTGGTTTGAAACACAAAGAAAAACAGTGTGAGTCGTGAGCAGAACATTTGTGAGACAACAACAACTCTGCTTCTGTTGCTGGTCACATATACGATCTCCTCTAACAGTGCTGACAGCTGAACGCCACCGAGAGCCATCATCACTGAATTAGGATTAAAATGCAGGAGCTCTGTTTTCCTGGTCGGTTTGTTTACAGGGCCAGCAGGCGAACTAAAATGTGAGTGTCTGGAGTAAAGTGGGAGACACGTCAGGCATGTAGAGCAGACCGGTACAGGGACCACGCTGACAGATGCAGGAGGCTATTCTTGAGGCCGAGGGATTGAAACGGTCGACGAGCTCGTGATCACTGGGGTGTGCATGTGATTAAAAACACACCCATCAGTCAACAGGCCTTTTTCGCGACAGTTTGACCTGTGGGAGGAGGAAATATCCAGATATGTCCAAGTTATTTACACCTCTGCTTTTCCTGCCAATAAGCTGAACGGATCTCGAAATATGTGAGGACAGAGCTTTTCGTAATATTCTAAGATGAATTAGATGGATAACAGGTAACAGGACTATTTGTTCAAAGGCTCCACTGAAAAGTGTTGTCTGCTGGGTTAATGTAAAAAACATGTTTGGTTGATTGATCATCTTTACAATCAAATATCATTTGAGAGGGAAAATGTTGTGGTGGCAGTAGAGGTCAATACTTTTACAATTTTAGCAATAAAAACACAAAAAAAAGTCTGTTGGGTTTAATGCCACTGCGGTGATTTACCATAAATTCCCTAATTCCATATTCAGTGATTCAGATTTCATGTAAATTAAGGGATGACGTGTGTTTATATTGCTGCAGGAATTCCTCTTCTACAATTCTGGGCATAAAATAACTCATGTTTATAATCTAGTGAAGTTTCAAACAAAGGCTGTTTGTGATATTCTAACATAATGGTGACGAGTTGGAGTCACGCCACATGGTTTTAATTGGGACAGTGTAATAGGATGATGATGAGGATGGTTACAGGAGCCAAAGAGCTAATGGGATTTAAACACTGGGTTTCCACTGTGTGTCTGACAAAAAGGAAAAAAGGAGTAAACCCCTCAATTTGAATTTATTTGATTCTATTTTTTGCTGCTGGTGTTTCGTGACGAGCACGGGATCACATGGTGTTTGTGTTGTATTTGCATGAGGCGTAATGAGGGTGAAGACAAGTGCCACGAAGAGGAACAACTTTATCCCATCATGGCTGCATAAATCTCCACGGATATTGATTTAGCAATTTAGTATTTGGTGAGCGTGTGTTTATCATTTCATGATTTGGGCACTAACGGCGGTAAATAGGTGTAATCTGGTTGTTTTATCGTGTCCAAAATTTGTTTTGCAGTAATTTCTTCTACGTGTGATATTTTTTAGGCAGCGGTGACATTTTAAACTGCCGCGGTGCCTCATTACCGTCGAGGAGATGCAGAGCAGGAACCGGTGACCGTCAAACTGACCATCTGACGCTGCAGTGAAATCTCCGTGGGAGGTCTGGTCGAGGCCTCGGCTCTAATCTACGTGTGCTTCTTTTTACTGCTTTGGCTTCTTTCATCTTTTTTACAGATAGCCTCCCTTTACCAGATCCTGTCATTTGTTCCCATGTGAACCGAAGCTCTTTTCAGCCTGTGGCCACACCACACACAGACATGTTCAGACGCACACGGCGGCAAAAGAGGGGGGAAGCTGCTTTTGCCGCTGCAACCACAAACCACACACACACACAGAGCTTCCACAGCGGCTTCCACTTTGACCATACGTACTTCACAATGACAGGCAACACACACATGCTCACACATGCACATGATCAAAAAAGATATATATATTTTATATTGCTCATATGGACGCCTGGAGATGACAGCACCACAGGTTCGTGCAGGGGCAGATGTAGATTAAACACATGTGCTCCGGAGCTGTTTTTAGATTTGAATGAAAAGAAGCACACAAACAAAGCAGGAGTGTAAAGTTCATTTGCACTGGGCAAGAGACAAAGACCTACTTAAACCAGAGGCCTTCACCACTGGGAAGTGAAAATATACTGTGGGTAGAGCTTTTCCTATTTTCGTTTGTAAAAAGTAGAGGTCATCTTGTGTCGGAAGCCGAGACATCACCATGGTGTTTTCCGGGAGCTCATTACTCGTGGGTCAGACCACAGCAGATCACCACCAACCCACCTGTGAAGTCCCTGCACAGTAGTTTGGTTTGATGTAAACTGTTAGTATAAACCTGCCATTGGCCACAAATGACACATGTCCCTCTCACCTCCTTCCTGCCTGTGACTGTTTTCAAAGTCTCCTTTGCTGCAGAGAACAACAACAACAACAACAACAACAACCACTCAGTCAGTAATGTGCTCACTGAAAATGGTTCTAATGAAGATTTGAATCACGCAATCACACAGTCAAAGTCTTTAACTTTTCCTTTAGCGGTTTCTTTGTGGCAAATTAAGCGTTTTAATGAAAGTGATTCATCCCCAAGTAGCAAATGTTCCACCAAAACAAGACCCCCCCCCGGACCTTATTTTGGATTGTCGCTGCGTTAATAGTGCAACACGACTGTGAGAACATTTGGTGAATCTCACTTACTTATCTTTAAGACTGAGTCATTTGAAATTACCTTTGGAGACGGAATAAGCTAATCATACAGTCAAACTTCAGGAATGCCTTTTTGACAGCTTCTTCCACCTGCACGTTATGAAACATTAGAAACATCCTGTTTCACAAGGATACAGAAACACTAGTGTGTCACATCTGCATTGGACTTATGCAATTCCCTGTTGTAAGGATGTCTCAATGAAGTTGTGAAAAGCTTCAAGTTCACCCAAATGAAGTCATATCTTCTAATAAACTCACATTTTGGGTGTGCCTTTAGTTTTGACCACCAATACAGTGTTTTTAGAGAAATGGGCTAACTAAAATGTGGCCTGTTTGAAGAATGGTTGGATCATGTGTTGCTTCTTGCCCCATAACAGAATGTAAAGGTCAGTGTTTTCCCCGGATTCCAGGGATTCCTTTGAAGAGTGGACGTGTTATCGTGACTGGAACATAAAGCCAGAAACTACAAAAACGTGACCTGAGCTGTAATGGAAACATTTTTTTTCTTCTTCTCATGTGTAAAACACAATCAAAACAATTTCACATTATGAAAACTGACAACCCCCAAAAGGTTCCAATTACAAAAGCCCAGGGGGCACCGAGCACTATTCATTATTTTGGAGGCAACATCCAAATCGCAGAACCAGCGGAGCAGCAAGACAAATTCAAATAACTTTCTTGTCATATCTATTCTCAAATCTGAATAAATCTTTTTGCTGTTTTCTTTTTTACGGTTTCTACTCTCTGTGTTTTAGACAAATTATTTATGTGTGGTTTCATTTTCCGTGTCAAAAAAAAAAAAGAGGAGCCACAGTATCTGTAGCTTAGCTGGAGTGCTCAAGCATTTTTCTATTTCTATCTGCTTTATTTTGACACACACACACACACACACACACACAGTAACACAAGCCTCTCAGCGTACTTGGCTTCAGCTCTGACATTTAACGAATGCCCGTCTTGGGACTTCAACAAACTCACTTCACTTTCAACAGACTCTTTTCAGAAGTTAAAGCTCTTTGGTTGCAGCCACCTGTGTTTTTCCATTTTTTTTTGTGTGTCTTTTATTCAACTTCAAAACAGAGACGGAGATTCAGCCAAGCTCGTTTCGAGAAGTTTCTGTGGGGACAGCGGCTGTTGACCTTCACTGAGGAGTGAAGCAGAGTTCCAGTCGCTCTATCTTGTCCTGTCTCAGCTTTTTTATTTCATCATTTGTCTGCTTCTTACTTTCTCACCTTCTTTTTCTACTTCCAGCTTTTTTAATCCTCTTCCCCCACATGAACCTTCTCTACTGAGGCTATTAGATGTTGTGTGAGTCTGTGTGAACAACTTCTCCTAAAGCACCGGAGTATTTTTACACCAGCTTACAGGAGCAGAAATGACCTTAAAGGCACGAAGTAGTTTGAAATTAAATGGTAATATGATTTCTGTGGATTGTTTTCTTGCAGATTTCTTGTTGCCAAGGCTGCAACTTGTGACAGTTTTCATTACTGACTATTTTTTGCTTTTACTTTTTGGAGATCTAAAATGAAAGAAATAAGTTTCCCACAGCCCAAGGTGACATCTTTAAATTGTTTTCTTCCTGCGATCCGGAGTAAAAGTCCCAAAGCTCCAGTTTACTCTGATATTCTGAAAAGAACCCAGCAAGTAATGAACTCATTGTTTCAGCAGCTCTGCTACAGACGACTCCAGCTCTATGGCATTTATATTTGAAGTTACGCAGCTTCACGAGAACCCGGTGAGGTCGTGCGTCAGCGCTTGGTAGATGAGCTCATGTTGGCTTCTGCAGTGAATGAATGGCTTCAGTGGGGAGCGGTAATGGGATGGAGAGGGAGAACGTAGAGAAGGAGAAAGGGACGGGAGGAGAATCCACCAATTGGAGAGGCTACTCGGCTCGTTAGCAGGACCGAGCAACACCAACCAGGGAAGAGATCAGAGGGTGTTTCTCCTTCTTGCCCGCAGATGCAGAGATGGGGGGTTGCTGTGTTTGTGTGTGGCCGGTAGCTCCAGGAGAAATGAAAACGCCTGTGGATCAAAGGACACAAAACAGGGAAATTGGCTTGAGAGTTCACCGTCTGGACTCTCTGTGGCACTTCTGATCTCTCCCTGGTATCATTTGGGGTTTTGGGGTTTGTTTGTGGCTGCACCCATTCTGGAAAAAAACACTTTAAATCTTGAGCACAGAACTGGAGACAAGAAGCAGTTTCCCCCACTTAAAAACTGAACAGCAGAGCCGGGAGCAGGAACGATCTCATGTACTTCAGGTGCTGTTGCCAACCTAGCCCTATGCTGCTCCATTTGGTCCAGCCAAATATTGTGTACCTAAATAGGTCAGGGATGGGACTGTCACCCTATCACCTTCAGTTATCTTGTAAATTTATTCCCAAGATCCAGAATTAACCGTCACACTCTCATCTGGAAAGAAAACCCCCCAAAAACAATTATTTTCTTCTTTAAATATTCTTTGCTCAATGCACAGATCCTTGTTTATCTCCCATTATAATTTGAGTGGGAGCAGTGAGACTATAGACCAGAGAAAGCTGATGTTATTCACCAACTTATTGTGTCAAACAAGGACATTCCTTGTTCTTATTTAACATTTTCAAAGCCTGCACTCAAAGATAACATTTCCTATTTTTTTTAGCATAAAAAATATGTTTTTTTAACGAAGAGTAACAACAAAACAACTGTTTCATTATCGTGCTAATTGAGGCTTGTGTGAGTCTTTTGAAATACTTAAATATGTCCCCACATTAGAGTGTTTGTGTTGGAGGACAACATCAAGAGGCTTCAGAGCCAGGGACTCAGCTCCCTTGGACTACTACAGTATATAAACACAGCGGTTTGAGGATGAGAGCCCTGTCCTCTGCTGTCCACGTCGTGAATCTGAATACTGATTTGTTGTTTTGAATAACAATCCAGTGTGTGAGAGTGACAAAGGGTGAAAACGTCAAATCCAGTGGAAAGAAGTGGGAGATTGTTGATCATACTGGCTGCAGCCAGGACACCGTCTCCTAAAATTTGCCGTTTCCTCATCCTCATCTGGAACAAAAGGTTAATTCAGCCGTGTCAGTCTTTGAGCTGGTGTCATTCTGCTGCTCGGTTTTGATAAGTGCTCATGGCAGTAGGTGTACTGGTGCTGTCAACACCCCATTTGCTTTTCCCCTTTTCTTTTCCTAGTGTCTGCACAACACTGAATTGTTTTGTCAGTGTAAAGTCAAAAGTCATAGAAAACAGACTCAAAACAATGCAGTCAGGGGCTGAGAAGCACAAACACGAGTCAATCACAGTCGAGGAGGATGGAGAGATGTGACATGTGCTGCAGTCGCCACTGTTTGCTCGTGTCTTCTATTTTTCTAGGGAAAAATCAGTTTGTGTTAGAAAAGAATCAAATATGCATTTTAACTTCTGAATAATGTAAAAAAATAATATTCAGAATAAAGGAACGTGCGGAGCGAGAGATCAACTTCTCTTCTAAACAATCATGACTACAAAGTCTCAAGCTGTTGGAAAATTTTCAGAGGAATATTGTGGATTTCGTGTTGAAGCTGCATAACTGGGTAAACACCGGCACTACTGAGGGAATATTAGAGGCACAACTCAGGAAAGACAGATCAAGGTAACTATGTGATCGTTGGCGAACAGGTTGAGTGTTGTTCCAGAAGAAATCCACAGAAACGTCAGCTACCTCCTGCAGAACGATCCTCTCTCTTTCTACAAACCACTCCTGATGTTTCACAATCATATTTAGCCACTGCGTTGGTTTTTGCTGCAGGTTTGGCCACAGGGTCCTATGTGTCTGTGCGGTACTCGTGTGAGCAACACAAGGAAACACAACCCGTGATTATCGTCTCGGAGAACACATCGTCCACTGAAGTGACAACAATTGCTACGTTTTACCTGCTGTAGAAATGCAGAAGGAGCCACCGCTGTCGTGTGCGGGTCTACGAGACCATTCTGAGGTGCACAAAGCTTCGGGAATGTCACCAACTTCCCCTGGAGCTGTGTCTGGATGACGTTTCCAGTGCGACATGAGGTTGAGGCCCGAGTTCAAATATTTCCACTCAAGTGGGCGAAGGGAGAGATGCTTATTTCACGACTATTGCGTCACACGTCTTTTGCATTGATCCAACCATCCAGCCAACAGACTGACAATGCTATCTGCCAGAAGCATGGCTTAAAAAAACAGTGCAGCATTGTCCCTGTTCTGCTTTGATTTAAACTGATCCGTGGCAAATGGTAAAAAACACACATCTGGGTTTTAAGCTCTTATCCCACCTGCATCCATCTTTCCCTCTCACTCTGTAAATGCCACTTAACATTTTCTGTCCCTCCTGGTTTCTGTTTGTCTGCTTTGGTTTTGATTTACATTGTCGCCCATGACAGATCCCCCCCCCCCCTTTCGAATCAGCCTCCTCTTTATCTTGTGAGCTTGAAATAGCCGCTGGCTTGAAGACAGAGTGCTGTTCAGTGTTTGTGATACAGGGACAGAGATAGAGAGAGGGAGAGAGTATTTTTTTAAAAGGACCCCATAGCCCAGACAAAACTCTACAATGGATTCAATTGTCCATAGATGTGAATGGGAGTATGAGTGGCTGTTTGTCTCATGATGTTTGTCCTTCGATATCCTCTTGTTCTGTCCAGGGTATGGATGGATGGATGGATGAAAGAAGTAGTTTGACCTGGAAATGAATCTGAACCAAAACACAGAAGGTCCCATCTGAACATCAGGAGGGAATGAACAAACAACATCAAGAGAAAGAAATGAGTAAGAAAAACTTTGTAATTGATTCAGAAGTCTCCATCCTCTTGTGTCTGACCGTCCAAGGTCGTGCATGAACATGAAGCCAGGATGTTTGCATCTGGTGCGTCGTGCTTTATTTAACCCTATGCACCAGTTTAACATGTGTTTTACAACCTTACTATAAAGTGAAGAAGTCAATGCATCCCGCTCATAATCACATATTTTGCTTCAATGCAGCTCAGACTTTCGTAAACATCTAACTCCAGTTCTTGTCCTGATGGTAACCATGTGCTTTGAGCTACAGAAACATCTCCATTAGTGCTTTTAACCGTGTTTCGGTTGACGTGAAATGCAAATGTATTTCAATGTCAGTGGATGTTTTGCAGATGTTCGTCAACCCCCCCCCCAATGTAGTGATAAAAACCATAATCCAGGCACAAAACTGTAATGTTTCCCCACAGAATGTATCCGCTAAATCAAATTAGCCGTACATGAAAGTGATTTTAGGAGACGGGGTGGAACATGCTCATAATTAGAGACAACAAGAAGTGTGAACTTGCCTCCCTCCACACTGCAAACAGCTTGCCTGCTAATGCACACGGACAGCTATGTTGAGCTCATATTCATGCACTGTCAGAAAAATGACCAGACAATGTGCAAAGCAGCCGGCGCCGACTGCAAAAAAGCTCCCTCACATGGATGCGAAATGAGAAGTGGCACAATGTGTTTGCCTTCGCAGACAAAAGAGGAGAAAATCTACCACTAAATGGATCCTCTGCATCAACAGCAAGAAGCCGTGAGAGCCTTATCAAACTAAACTGATTCTCCGTCTCTTTCATTTTGGCAATATCAAAGAGCTGTATTTTCTTTTCCCCTCAGCTTTATTCTGGCATCTTAGCAGCACAGACTGTAAATTGAATTTGCGTTGGATTTACGGCCAGAGTTGCTTGTGTCTGAATTATTTGGACATTGTCTTTTTCTGTGGAACTGCACTTTGAGGGCAAAATTAATGGATTTTTGTTTGACTGTGCTTACCACTTACTGTTGAAAGTGAATAGCATAACTGTATCTTTAGTTTTTTAAGCCATTATTTTGAGGCTTTCTGTGGATTAACTTTTTATTATATTGCCTTTTATTCTTCTTGAGAAATGAATTACTTAAGTTGATGAAGAAAAGTAGTTTAGTGTTTTTTTCAGCAAGACGAAGTAAGAATAAATAACCGAGGTTAGTGTTGCAGTGATTTTTAATAATCATATGTGCATTTTCCGGTGATGATGGTGGATGTGTTTCAAAGTTATGGACTTTATATTGGACAGTGGAGGATCACGACCATAAAGAATGACTCAATGCAGAACGCAAAATCCGTAAAAATACTATTTTAAGGATTTGAAAGTACAAGACAGGTGCCATGTATAGTATAAGTATAGTGTATCATATAATATTGTAGTATTATTCTATGTACGTATCCCTGTGCGTTACACATCTATATACCCCAATCAACTTCCTGCATCTTTTCCCTGCATATTATAAACAATTGTAGCATACAATCATAATTTCTGGGAGGCACTGGTTACACAAACACTGTGTTATTGGTAACAGGTAACTGGTTTCACTATTGTGGCTGAATGGTGAAGAAGCACATGATGACGGGAGACTCGAGATTATATATCCAGCAAAAATCGGATTTGACCTTGACAATTGCAATCCAAATCTCGATTGTTGGCAAATCGGTTAGTGTGAAGGAAAGAAAACATGAGTTTACAATGACGCTGTTACCAAATGCCATTGGTGTTATGTTGGATTTCCACTTTATCTCTGAAAAATTGAGAGGAAGAAAGATGTTGCACTTCCTGCTCACAACCCTGTGCAGAGATGTGGTGATACTCTCTGCTTGAGTGCGAGGATTTGCAAGACACAAAGGCTCATCAGCACTATTACCACTTAGAGTTGTCACTGATTGATGTTGATTAAAAGTCAAAAGTTCTGGGTTTTGGCGCGATGAGGCCACAATCAAGACCGGGGAAGAAGAATCCGACTTGGTTCCTTACTCCTCCTACAAGTCAGAAAGTCACACACGACGATGCGATGTGCATTCATGAAGGAGAAATGAACTGCACTCTGGGATGAGTAATGGTGGTGTTCAAAGTTTCATGTGACAAAACTGGGAAAGGAGAGAGGTGCTTTCGATGCAAGACGGAGGAAGAGGAACAGAGTGAGATGGATGTGAAGTATTTCTGATCTGCAGACGACTTCTGCGTCACCACTTTACAATCCTCTGACACTTTCTGGACTTACTGTATTTATAAGATGCCCCTTTGGTTCCTTCATCTGTTCTCATTATGCAGAAGCATGTGGTGGACATGTTGTATTAAGCTTTGATGAAAAGGGATAAACGAAGATCGTATGATGTCACACGTGCAAGTATCACACATCCCACGGCTTATGGAGTTCCACATCAAATTCAAATGTGCCACACGACCACTCATTACCCAACCTGCACTGTTCCCTCTGTTGACATCAATAACACAAATACACATCAGGACACCTTTCACGTTTTAGTATCTGATGGGAGCCATTAGCCTGAACATGCATAGCTGCATATTATCAGCATATTTTGGCCTCACTCTTGTGCAATGGGATGAAGTGGAGACTTGAGTGTGGTTTCTCGACCTGAGTCTCGTCGGGTTTGGACAAAAATGTACAAATGATCACGTTGGCTGGGCTAACTGCTGGATCTGTGCCAACACACGGGGCAGCTGTGGCTGAGGGGTTGAGCGGTCGTCCTCTAACCAGAAGGTCGGTGTTTCGATCCCAGTCTTCCCCATTCCACGTTTAATTGGGCAACATACTGAGCCCCAAAATAGCCCCTTCTCATAAGGGAAGTGCTGCACATAGATGCATGTGTGACTGTGTTTGAATGGGTGAATGGCAAAAACAGTTTTGAGTTTCTAGTCATCAAGACAAGAAGAACGCTACATAAATACGGACCATTCACCATTTCATGTTCCTGTAATCAGGGAAAAGCTTAGGTGGGACTCGTACACACAAAATAGACACGCTGTCAAGTTCAGACAGAATATTGAGGCTCGAGCCTGTGTTGGCATCTGTCGACCATCTTTATTCACACGCTGAGATCAGATCAGACACACTCCCGCTGCACAGTTCCCACGTATCCAACATGTGTGTAATAATATCGACCACAAAGGGCTACAGCGTGAAAACGGTTGCACACAAAACCCACTCATAAAGCAGAAGCACACACACACACACACACACACACACACACACACACTCAGAAGCAAGGAGGCATAAACTCTCAGCCCAGCTGTCAGTGTGACAGATGTCTGCTGTGAGGTGGGTACACTCACTAAAGGGTCTAATCAGTCAGACACAGCTACTTCCACACTCTGCGATGAGCGGCCTCGCTCACTCTCTGGCTCGTTCATGCACAAACACACTGGCACTGTCCTACATACATACAAAACAGTGGCGTATTTACACACACACAAGCATTTTCTGTTAACCACACGGCCATTACGGAGATACTACAATCTATAAAATCACTGACCAGGGAGAGACAGATGACGGAGGGCAGGGACGGGGAGTATCGCTGGAGGAGAAACCGATGAAGGAAAGTACAGTGTGTGAAATGTTCAAAGGTATTGAGGAGATGGGATGAAGGGGAAATAAAGCAAGAAAAACAAGATGTGCTGGAGAAAGAGACGGACGTTTGAAAGGATTTGAGCATAAGGTAAAGAAACTAAACTATGACATGAGTTGATATGTGCCATGAAGTTTGAAGGGGCACAGCGAAGCCATTTTAACTGTCAGAATCCTCCGATGTTTGCTGGAGTCTGGAAAACAACAAGTGAATTTCAAACTAAGTGCATCTATCTGAACAGGTTATTACCTCCGCCAGCGAGGTTATGTTTTCATCGCCATTTGTTTGTTTGCCTGTCTGTCAGCAGGATTCCTCAAACGTCACTGAAACCATTTCCATGTCATCTTGCAAAGGGGTGGGGCACGACCCAAGATTGTCCCCACTGAATTTTGGGCTAGATAAATGATAAATGATCAAAATGGAGGGATGTAGTTGGTAAGGAAGACTCCTTCTGCAGGAAATAACGGAAAAACATCCGCAAATGTTTGGTAGAGGCAAAGACCTGTGCACAAGCCTGTAGCGGCACGCCATCTAGTTGAGTTTCCTATCTCTTTTCCCGAGGTTAAGTGGACCTGGAGGTTGGGCCACATCTGGGAGACTGACCAGCTGCAAACGACTGCACTGACTCATTCTCACCTTGTCACCAGACAAGACAAGGCCTGAATGGTCGTCATACGAGGCAGCCAACATGTCCGCTATCTCACTCTCTGCCGACCCTGTGGAACTCCACAATCTTTCCAATGTAAACAAGTGAAAATGCAACATTTGGGGTCTTTTATCAAGTGTTTGTGTCGAATCCAGTGAAGTTGCAGGTCTTCAGGATTTTTAAACATTTAGACATTTATCAGATGTCCTTGCTCGGTGAAGCGCTGTGAGGACAATAAACACAATTCCCCTCCGCTACAAATCGCTCCGGGGAACAGAGGTTCCTTTCAGACACAGATTATTGTTTTTGAATTGCTTCACAGATAAGAAAAAAGCAGCTTTATCTGCATCATAGGTCAACAAGCTGCACATGTTTATGTTTTCTCCCCCATATATCGCACTAGTGGGCCTCTCAAGATGCTTATCGGGATGTGTACGCTGGAAAATAAGCAACATCGGTCCAACACTAAAGAAAAAAACGAAAGAGAAAGAGTGTAAAAGCAAAAGATTTAGATTTCTTTTCTTCGGTCATAGCCTGTGGCATGTTGCCAAGTTAATTCTTTTCCAAAATGTCATTGCTCACTTCGCTGTGGAGGTTTATGCACTTGTAGTTCAGAGTTCGTGCTTTTCTTATAAATAAACACAAAAAGACGAACAAAATATTTAAAGCTGAATCCATAAATATATCGTTTGAAAAGCTGAACACAGAAAAAAATGCTATCACTGCACTGAGTCTTGCATGCATAAGATATTGGATTATTCATCCTATTTGTAATATAAGATCTGTCCTATTCTCACTTAGCAAAGAAAACCAACCAGTTTCTTTAGTTCTTTACTTCAATCTGACTTATTGACCTGATACCTGTCTTTATTGTGGCTGTTATCAGTTATCAGCAGTTGTTGTGTTGTTCGGGCTCAAGCTATTTTCTAATACATGACTTGTCTTTTGCTTAGGCAACACTTTGGAGGAGGCTGGAGGACAAGTACCATAACGAACCAGCACAAATCCCAGTGTGGCTGTGGTTTCCATTGTTGTCGTGCATACATCCGTCTGCTTTATAACTGCATGTGCTGCCCTGTTTGCTGACAATGGGCTTTCTATAAAATCGGGCGAGTGTTGGTAGCTCCATTGTGTGCTGTGTCATACGTTTTTCTCCCACATGCACACGGCCGTCTTTGTTTGCATGTTTTGTACCTCACGAGCGGCAGCATCTCCATTATCCCGGCACAAATAAAAAGACCATGAATTGAAACTGCATTCATGAATATAAATGGATTCGGATGGTGGGCTTTCTACTGGTTGAAATAAGTTTTCATGCTGGAGCTAAGATATGCAATTCTGGCTCTGCCTCAGATATGAAGCGAGTGTGGCAGGAAATCAGCATCAAGTGAAGTTAAAAAGGAAGCTGAGCACTTTGAGGAACGTTCTGGATGTAAAGCATCAGCTGGTTAAACCAATGACACCTTGACCATATTAAACAGACAGTACACTAACATTTTGTGAGGCCTTTAATGGTTAATGCCTTTGGGCTCTTAGCACGAGGAGAGGCCACAGTCAGATATTATCATTAATTATTTATTTTGCTTTATTTATATCTTTCTTTTGATGTCTGTCCTTAATATTCTGTTTTTTAATTTAGACTTTTTTGTTTTTAAATAACTGCTGCATGAGAAAGCACTGAGATAGAACTTGGATTTACCCGTTTTAATCATGTGCTACATTCATGATTCTGATTCTGATGATTCTGTCACTCAAGCATGTTCCATTATAACCTGGCATCTGTCACTATTTCTCTTCTAATGCATTCGAATTATGTTTCCTGCTTTGGCATTGAGTTTGGATTCGGGTCACATGTCTTTTCAGACTGAGGTCGCGTGTTAACAAACCTGATCTGTATCTTAATTTGGAAATACACATGAAAGTGGCTCTGATTTGTAAAGATCACAATCAGATCTGGGTCAGATTCGGTTCACTTGGACCTGCTGTGTGAACGTGGTGTATGTTATGAGTCTGGCCCGGCCACATCTGGAGCTGACTCGCACTGTGTTTTGATCTCAGCCTATTTTTAAATTCAGTTTGTACAGTTTGGCCGCAGTCGTCCCCGCTATTATATCCAGATACAATAGTTTACTCTGCGCTGAGCAATAACCTGAGATTTACTGCGTGTATAAAATGTGACGTAATACATTGTAAAAATGTTTGTGTGCGATATTGTAAGAGATTATATGGAGCGTGCAATTCACTCTCAGAATTTGGACACATCAAAATAAAATGGCAGACAGTAAATATAGTTCACGAGGCTGTGATTTTTTTGGTACATTTGCGTGAGCCCATGCAGCAGAATCTGTCTCCTTGACCTGAGATGAACCACGTCACTAAAAACCAGTTCCACCTATTGTGCAAAGACAATATAGACATTACTTTGTAGTAACAGGTGCACATACAAAGGCCTCTAATCCAGATAATGCAACAGATTGTATTTTAGTACCTGCTCCCTCCTCCTTCCAGTACCAAAATGATTTACAGTACCACACTGTGAATAATCTTTAAATCACTGACCAGTGCAGTGTGGCGCTGTGTGTTTTAATTGCATGCTGTTTCTGTGTTTTCCGTCTCCACCTGCCTGCCTCTGAAGACACTCTCCTCGCCCGTCCTCCTTCCTGCTGCCTCATCAGTTCTGAGGCTCCAGTTCTTAGGATCCTGTCAACAGTGCTTTGGTGCTAGAAGTGATGGGAGCGCCGTGCTCTCTGCCGTTCTGAGCATTAGTCATCTGAACACCTCGCCTCAGGAAGGAAATCGATCTCCTGCCAAGTTCAGGGGAGAGCGAGGAGAGCAAGAGAGATGGTGGGGGGCGGGGGGGAAGAGAGGGAAACGTGTCCCCACACCTGCAGCTCTTCCCAGGTAGAAAACTGTGATAGATCTTCTGTCAAGGCGAAGAGGGTGTCACTTAAACATTATAACAGATGGCGTTCTAAACGCAGAAAGTAGACGGTGTCTCATGACGTCTAATCAGCTAAAAGCCTGAGGAGGAAGGACCTGATTATGCGAAGCTGTTTACAATTCCAGCCTTAATTGAAGCTGCATTTTTTTTTTGTACTGCCTTTTTTTTTTTATCCGTGTGACCACTGTTGATTCATCACAGCAGGAAACGGCCGAGGATAAATCACTTGTGGTAAATTACACCCGGCCCGAGCTGAAATTACACGACCGAAACAAAAGGACGTTGTTGTGAGCAATCCATATTTATTTTCCGATATAAACACGTGCATATGTTGTACTTGTTTTTTCGTGACCCCTTCAAATAGAACAATGCAACAACGGTGTTCAGACACAAACCAATCACGTAAAACATATCCGGTTCACTCAGAGGAGAATTGACTGACGAGGATAATGGAGATAAAAGACAGTTAAAACATCCGTAATGTTTTGAGGGTCTAACCCCTCACAGACAGGTCAGTGTGTTTGAAAGAGACGGAGCGGTGCAGACAATGAAGCGACGGCACAAAACTTCTTTTGTGTTATTGTGAGAAGTGGACCATCTCAGTCTGGGTGATTAAACACGACACACAACTTCAACAGAAGAAGAGTGAAGCTGCCCAAAGTGAAATCTAACATTATAACAATAGAGAGTTTACAGAATCTACTGTTATACATCTTTTCACTTTTCAGACCCACAGGTAGAAACCATCGGAGCAGCTTCTGCTCTTTCACTTATTCCAACATGACAGTGGCAGAAATCATGTAATTAATTCTGTCACTTCCTGTTTACACCGTTGTTGTAGTTTGTCTTTGAGGCAATTAAAAAAGGAATAAATCCCCAAAGTAACCATGTCAAACTTTTTTTCTGCATGACTCCTTTTGATGTTAAATCCTTTATAAAATGATGAGACTCAGGATGAGGCAACATCTAAAGCCCACTCTCCCATTACTGTCGCCCCAAAACCGTGTCGCGGATCTGGCCACCGACAAAATCCTTTATGCTACGGTTCAAACTGAGCCAATATTTGGCCTAGTTGCTGTTTGTGATTTGCATTTTTTTTTTTCCTCTTTGCATCAAAACCTGTCCCTGAAACTCAATGAAATACACAGACTTTTCTTTTTTCATTTTTCTGGGGACTGCACTTGATGATTTGGATGTGAATGTTTTTCAAAGAAGCCTCTCTCCTTGTGTGTGTGTGTGTGTTTGTGGGTAGCGCGAATCCTGAAAGCCGAAATGAAATAATAAATATGTAAATGCATCGCCATCACAGGGTTTCGACAGCAAAATGCTGGCTGCCATCCAGCCGTGCCTCCATTCCAGCATTCATACAACACAGCGTGTGTCGCGAGCATGTGTTTGTGCTGCGTGTCTATGTGCGCGCGCACGCCACACTGAGTGGGTGTAAATGTCTTGTGTGTTTTATCTGAGTGTGTTTGCAAGTGTGCAGTGAATGTGATTACTAATGAGAGAGTGGCAGAGAGGCAGTGTGTGAGCGCGTGGAGAGACGTACACTGTAACCTCCATTGCCAATTTATGCAGCCTAAGATCCACATGTGAAGTGGAGCAGAAAAGGCATCTCTGTGTGTGACAGTAATCGCCCCTCTCTGCCTTTTATTACTCAGCTGGAAACAAACAGACTCGCAAATGATTTGCCATCCGGCTAAAGGTACCAGGAAAACTATCTCCAAACATTTCTGAAATTCTGAATCACAATATGGAGCTCCGTGCACCAGTGGGAGCACTGACCACAGACCACGACTATAGGACTTTGTAGACACACTCCTCGCATAACAGAGGAGATGATGAAACAAGAAGCCCAGGGAGGGAAATACAGTCGGGTTTAGTTTTATTTTTGCAGAATGGGACAATAAAGATTGCATCTTCACACTGGAAGCTCCAGTAGGAAGAACAAGTTAATTTCAGGAATATCAGGAAACTGAAGATAATCTGGGTAAACTTGCCTAAATTTTGAAGGACGTGCAGTCGCCGCTCGGTCTGTGGTCATGCTGGTTGTAGCTTTTTTTCTGAAACTGCAAAGTATTTGAGCTGCGGCAAATAAAAAAGACCGGCTGCTACAGAACCCTGATGCTGCACCACCACTGCTGCACAAAGAGCTGTTCACCTGTTCAATCAAAGTCCGGTGAAGCTCGACAAATTAGAGAATCGGATGTGGATTCAAAAAAGTCAATGTCACTTATGTTGATGAGTTACTTAATAGTGAAAGTTTTTGTATCCAAATTCGCACCAATTTCCACACTGTGAAGCCGATAATATGAACGGACAGATTTCTGAAATTAGTATAGAGCAATAGACAGCCACAAATTAAGAAAAATGTAGGTTATGCACCGATGCAATGAAGAGCTTCATGTGGACACAAGACGATAGAATCATGATGAGGAGAATTCTGGGACTTGCAGCTATTGCCACTTCTAGTAATTGTTATAAGTTTACACCATTTGATCAACTAGTTTCATTTTACTTTGGTGTTTATCCAATCAAATAAAAGAGAACCAGAGGAAATTAAGAAGAAATAATTGTTGAGTGAGTACTTTGTTTACTGCGAGGTGTAGTTAATAAGTGAGACGTGTCAAAAACAGTGAGAGGAAAACAGATTGGAATTCGGAGATTGCATTCTCCAGTTTTGATGAAACGGGACCCAGGTGCTTTCCTACATGGCACTTTGTCACAAAACACTCGTCCTCGCAAAATTGTTCCAGGCGCACGCCACAAGCTTTAATTTACTCCAATGGCCCTCACTTCCTGCAGAGAGCACCTCTGGGATCATGTGGAACAGAAGTTTTACAGCAGGAAAGCAGAACTGAAAAAACTGTGGAAACAACATGATGCAAATGACAAAGTCCTTGAATCCCCGGCAATACAGGAGCCTCCCAAGTAGTTAGCAGGTGTTGTTAGGAAACCAGCGTGAGGCCCAAGAAACTACCTAGTCCACAAAACTCAACAATATAGACACACACAATAAATCAGGTATTTATGGTTACTCACATGTTTTGTAAGTTGGCTGCGGTATTAGAGTACCTCTAGCATTGGCCCTGATTGTACAAAAGGAGGTTAATATAAATATATATATAAAATCATTGCATGAGAGGGCAGGTCGGCCACTTAACTCTGTTGCCAGTTGTCCCTGCGAGTGGCGGTTTCTTCTCAGATGATTAGTTTGGCCTTGGCCTGGTGTATCACTTTGTTAAAAAGGGGTTGGGGCATTAGCGGCTGCTCCAGACTTTGTGGAATCCGGGGTAGTGGACTGTGCTTTGCCAGCTTTTCATTTCTGGCAAGGCTTTTTTCATTTTTATTTCCGTGCCATTTCTGCAGTGAAGGGCTATTTGGGACTCCAGGGATTTTCCCACGTCACCATTTTAAGCTACAGGCTTCAAACCTGGTGGTGGCCCGTCTGTTGATTTGTTTGCAACAATAACACCAGACAAGGATTTAGATTTTGTACAATTTAGCAGAATCCCCGGCCAAGCTTTTACAGACGGACACAAAAGCAAACACCAATTGCAAGTTATTAAAATAATATGAGCTGTATAATGATTCTGATGTGTTACATGAGCCAATCTTATTATAACAATGTGCCGACTATCCAGCTGCGTCCATTTGCACGACCATAGTGCACGACTTCTTCAAATACAATTTAAATTCTTTTTTTTACTTATTTACAAATGTAAGAAGAATGGAAGCTTTAATGATCCCATTTCATTCAGTTAATCACATCCAGACTGTAATTCTTACAATTCCCAAACCTATTTTGGATAATATTAAATTCCCATCGCAGCGAATGATAAACTAGACACTCTTTCATTATTTCCCTGCCTTGCTGTCGTTTGTACTCTATAATTATGTTCTTGCGTTGCATTTCAATTATTGCTGCTTTTTGTTCTTGGTACTCGTGTTACTTCGTGACTATCGGTTGCTGCATGTCTCTTTCTCCCACTCTCGGAGCTAAGTTGTTAATAAGCACCTCCGGAGCTTTAGGGTTCTCCCGGGCTTGACGGATCGACCCAGCGAGAGGCATTACAGTGATTTACATTCTACATTATGGCCACATATAAGTCGAGAGAATGTACTGCCGCACACTTAAGGGAAGACGACTTGAACGCAGCTGAATCGCAGTAATGATTATAGCTGACAAAAGGTGAGGGAGTGGAACTTGGCTCGCTGCCTCTGTTTAATGAAACGCTGTCATCCCTAATGTCAGTCACTGGAATAATAACTTTGGTTGGATATAACTTCTCTGTGACAGTTGACGGTTGTGATCATGATTTGCTTTCGCCCCTTAGTGCACACGCTCGCAGGTTCAGAAGTTTATCAAGCAGATTTTAGTTTAATTGTGGTGAAATACGACGGAGAAGCAGATGCACGTGGATTTGATTTCCTTCGCTGCAGCTACTCTGAGCTTTTTAGGTGTTGGGGTGATACACGCTGGTGGAGGGTCGTGTTTACATGTCCAATTTAAACACCATCTGGTGCCCAAACCTCATCAAAGGTGGACATCCTCACCGATGAACAGATGCACCCACTCGACCAGCATGAATAAGTCCAGCTTTTATAGAGTTACTCCATCCTGACCACCAAACAGTAAAGTTAGAAACATAAAACAAGCAAGATTTTATAATGCCGACGTGTGCAACAGTAATATAACATCATTCTTTTACAATCATAACAGGATACGTGTGTGAGTAAACAGGTCTGTGTAAGAAATGGATCATAAAGTATATGTTTCATGAGTAGCAGGTTGTTGTAAATGGGTTTCCCCCCCCTTTCTTTACTCTCTTATTCAAAAACCCTGCACTGGCACTCTAATCGCACCTGCTTGTGCTGAGATGATCTGCTTGTGCTCAAACTTGCTCTTACATGTCCTGCGCTCCAGCTTCATCCGCTCTCTGATTTCATTGCTACTCTTGGATTTTGTATTTTGTTTTGCACGATGTCGGTCAACATTCGCCAACCAATAGAATGCCAGGTGTTGACAAATGAGGAAAAAATCCAAGAGAGCAGGTAAGTCAGAGAGCAGACGTTTTACACGTGTACGAAGAAGTGTGAGAGCGAGAAGAAGGACTGAAGATGGAGCTTAGGTAATCCGTCCGAGTGCAAGCGCACGGTTTGAGCACAAGCAGAGCTAACCTATGCAGGAGAAGAAGCCGTCTGACTGCAAGACTGAGAGTCTGCAATGGGCTTGTACATCAGCAAATTCTCATAATAACTAAGATGAGCATTTAAAACATCGAACGATTTCACTCACAGTATTTTTATTCATAAATTCTGGGTAAGGACACATTCAGTGTAAATCTGCTCTTTTATGCGCCCAGCCTCACTTCTCCGAATGACACCTGTTATCCTTCAGTGTTAGTTATCTGTTCCGGGCGCCAGACCCTGATCTCGCTCGGGCAGAGTGGATTCATCCTTGCCTCCCTGACACGTCTCCTTTCCTGTCACTTCAGTGTGTGAGCTGCTTCAAAACGCTCCAACTCAGAAAGCTTGTGACATATCAACTGCACACAATCATCACTGATGTTTAACAACCCGGCCAAGAGGCGAAACAGTCAAACATCACTGGCTTTCTTCCAGATTGAACATTTGCTCAACCCTTTTTGGTACATTTTTAATTCATGCGAGTACCAAGTTCACATTACTCTGTCACTCTAGTGATGTCTGGCCAGAGCATTTAGCCTGCGAGAGAAACAGTGAAAGTGCTGATCCCTGCTGACCAGTTTGGTTTCCGGCGAGCTCACAAAAGATGATGCACAAAGCTTGCGCTTATTAAAAGATAAAAGTTCAAAGCTTTGGCATTGACCCTTGTTTGCAAATAATTTATTGGGTTTAAAAGCCTGTAAATAAATGAGCATCTGATGGTTTTCTCAAATGGATGAATCATTAACTTTCACTCATTGGGGATCTGTTTCATAACACAAACGTCTTTTAGCAAAAGAGATGAATGGAAACTAGATTTAAAATTATTCCATGTAGGCCCCTCAACCAACCAGTGAGACTTTCCACCTGCAAACACGATTTATTTTTATGTTCAGGATTCAGTTCTCCTTTATTTTTGAAATGCCCAGTGGTCTAAAGTGGTCATTAAAGTACTCGACATGGCTGCTCTCTCTTCACCCACAACCCTCAACTCATTTTTATATATGTTTATACAGTTAAAGCCCACGCACGTACCACTGCTGGGGATCGAACCCACTGGCAACAGCACAACCCGCTGTCCCACCGTTAGTACACTTAGTTCTTGCTCCATTTCCAAGCCTCCTTCTGCAGGTTGCAGAGTTAAGTATTTTTCCGTAGGAGACCCCTCAGGAGCAGGCCTCGTACATTTTGCTGTAATAAGGAGACTTGCAGGGTTTCGTACTAATTAACTCACAACTTGTAAAAAAAACAACATTTGATGATTTTGCACCAGTTAGTCTTGAGGACTGGGGTGTTAAATTAGGTGACCCCCTGGTGGTGTGGAAGCTGCTGCAGCTCAGCGTGTGCAGCTCGTATGTGATCGTTGAATTTCAAAGCACTGAGCTTTAGAGGGGAAAGCAGAAGAGCTTGATATCACATGTGTTGCATACGTGTTCAAGCTGGAGGATCACAAATCAAAGATGATATTTTAACATTGCTTGATGATTTCATACTGCAGGATATACTCTTAATGTTATCTACAGTATTGCCTATTGTAGGTTAAGCTGGATCTAAACTGATTACAAGAGTAACTTTATGAACCATAACGTCCTATAATCTTTAATAAACCATGAATAACTGTTTAAATATATGTTAAATGTGGATCAGATGCTTGGAAATAAAGCGAGAGTATTTGCAGTGTTTGTCCTCGACAGGAACAGACGGGTGGATGGTTGGTAAGTGGTTCGGCAGAGGGTCTGACAAGAGGAAAGAGAGTTTAGTACATTTAAAATCCAAAGACGGGCCCAGATTGAATCTGACCAATTAAAATGTGCAGTACAAGCATATGGGTGAGGGACTGAATTGAGACTAATTAGAGTTTGACAGAGGCTTGGTCCTCGTGGTTTGCTGACGGAGGAACGTGAGTTATTCGTCTTGTTGCTTCACCTCCGAGAGTGATAAGTAAGAGATATCATTGCCGACTGGATCGGTGGCAGCGACACACCCTCCGCTGACTCCTCATTAGTCTCAAGTTTGTCCCTTAGCCTGCGCCGTATAATCGAGCCACGACAGATGCACACGGGCAGGTTGACTAGCATGAGAACGACTGATTCATCAACTCATTAGAGAGATGGCTGGCTTATAATAATCAGCACATCTCGGCCGTTTTTTAAATTGTAAAAAGTCACATCACACACACACACACACACGTCCGTTTCGAGACCAACCCGACGACAGGATGGCGAGATAATCAGTGAATAGTGGAGAGGAAGCTAATTAACAGCCACTGCGAGCTGATAGTTTGAGCAGATTAGCAGCTTTCTGGAGAGTTGAGAGAACAAAGATATGCCTGTCAGGCTCTATCCATTTGAGTAATAAGGTGTGTGTGTGTGTGTGTGTGTGTGTGTGTGTGTGTTTGCATGCATTTCTGTATTTCCCTATATGTGTTGTTTGCACTGTTTATTAAATAATAAAATGAACACAATTATTCAGCCTGATTTTCAGCGTAAATGTTCCCAATTGCCTGGAACTTGGAGTGAGCTCAGCGCAGAATGTGTTTCTGTTAATATACGAGAAAGTCACCAAAACTGGGGAGGAAATTAAAATACGCTGAATTAATTAAATTAAATGTGATTTTTGAAACTGATTCTTCACCTGCTTCTTGATTTTAATCCGTGCAATAATTGGAATAATTGACTTCCAGATTAGAGTTGAATATTTTATACTTGTAGTCCATCTCTATTCCACTGCTTGTCTTGTGTTTTTTACATCTCCATCACAGGGAGGGTATAAAAAGGAGCGTTTTAAAGAGGAGTCACTGTGAATATCAAATAGACAAAAAGACGATTCTATTGCCGCGCTCTGAGCTGCATGTGGAGCCGTCAGTATCCTACCAAATTGTTTTGGCTTGTGCTGCTTAACGCTAAGAGTAAAAAACAGGTAACAGGAAACACTGAAGCTGGAAAAGACATTTTTCCCTCCGATCCTTAACTTGCTAAATGTAAATGTAAGAAAATGGTTGTCAGATGAAAAAAAAAAAACTCAGCGACGGATCTTCAGAAACATCCCAGCAGGAATGAACATGACTGAAAACGCTGTAACACAATAAGTCAAGTAGGTGCAATGATATTCTAGTCGATCTTTTTTCAGCGACTGACTTGACACAGAAATTTTGCACGAGGGATCTCAGCGGGGACACAATGAAAAAAACAACTGCCCTCATTCTAAGATGAAACCTCTGTGATAATAAAAGTTGTGGATATACAGAGAAGCAGCGTTTGCACAGCATGTTTTCGAATTAATCATCATTTCTGGGGATTCCTCCAGCGGAGAACGCTGGAGTCAAACTTTCTATACTTTATCTCAAAGTTGTGTTTGAAGTGTTTAAAGTAAAACACTCCAAAGGAAACACTGATACTGAAAGAAATACACTGTTTGAGATGGAGCTTTTCTTTTTTGTAACTTATCAGCCAACATGTTTGCTGATACTGTATCTGTACGAGCTGATAGTGGCTGAATAATTAGTTATTGCTTTAACTCTCAATATCAATATTGTGTGATAATTATGACTATTCATAAGTTTCGTCCTTCAAGTTAAGAGGTGCAGTTATAACTACATATGTCATGGTTAACATATTTGAGCCCAGACAGTTCAGTATGATCACAAGGAATTAAATCGTCTACCAGAAAGATAATTGTGTAAAATCCAATCAGAGTGAGCATCAATTGAGGAGCTGAATGATAAAAACTTAAAGAAAATGCACCGAAAATATGCAATTTTGGAATTTTGCCAAGAGTTTCATGAGATCATCCTGAGAAAACTTATGTGTGCTCGCATCTTTTTTACCAGGGGTTTTTGTCCTTTGCCCTTTACAGGCAGTATCTTTTCTTACCTCACGATAAAATCGATTCAGCCCGAGTGCTGACGAAGAACATATAACATCCTCACATAAAACAGGGTTTCCCTCACCCTCTGGCACTTTCACTATACAACCATACCTGCTTCTTTTACACACTCAGCTTTATTAACTTAAAGTCGACTTAGGAGCCGGCCGTTCCCTTCAGGAGGAGAAGAGCGAGTGTGAGCGGATTACAAACCCACTCTTTGGTCCAGTACGTGCGACAGACTAAACTCTGGAGTCCTGATTATCAGAGGCGATAGAGATAAAGTTCGGGCGCTCGCTCTATGAGCTGGTGGAGGATGCAACTTGAGCACCTCTGATCTATTGTTGTTTGGCACCGAAAAGTGACAAAGTAATCAGTCACGGACAATAAGTGTGAATATGTAAGAAAAGGCTAAGGACGCAATTTGTCACAACACGTCTTTACGATAGATGGCTTTTTTAGAAATGATATACGATGCTTGAATATCACATTCAAGCATCATTTCAGGGAAGGTCATTCTATTCCTGATTTTTATGAAGGCTCCAATAGTGTCTGAAATATTTTATAGTTCTGCTCTCTGTGTGGAAATATTTCCCCATGCACCGATGAACAGGTTTTTTGGGTCATTTTTCTCTTCTGATTGTCACACTCCATTGGATCTGAATTGTGTTGGTGGGTGAGTGAAGAGGGTTTTTACACAAACTGAACAGCGAACGGAAAAGACGACAACACAGAGGACACAACCCGGAAAAAACACTTTAACAAACAATACTTTTATAGTGACAGTCCCATGTTGTGACATTATGTGTTGTACATTATTTAAAGTTTCAAGTTTTACTCAGTTTCTCAAAGGGGTCGATAGCACAATGAGAAGTGTTGGACCAGAACAGGTCAGCTCAGCGATAAGAGCAATGTCATAAAATAGAAATGTATTAAATCGAGCTCATAATAAATCAAAAAGCCTTAAAAAAGCCTACAATTCTATATTAAGAGTCTTCATGCAGTCAAACAGTAAACGGAAGTAAACAAGCAAACAAACAGTAGAAAACAAGCAGGTCTGCTGTGCAATGCATCATGGGATGTTCCCAGATGTATTTAGAAACACACAACGTGCTCTTGTCCTCGTTCCACTTAGCTCTGATAAAACCATATAAAAGATCTTCAACCCTATATTCATATTTTGAACTGGCCTAAAATCAAAACCAAAAAAAGTCTTTGCAGGAATGTTTACATTCTCGAAACCAGCGGCTGCCTGGCAGGCTGGAAAAAAACTGACTTCATCTTCTTCGGGAATGCTTTGGAAAACAGCGAGTCGTAATGTGAAGTACGGGTGACTTGAAGTAAATGGGCTAAGACATTCAAAATTGGGGCCTTTTGAAGTGCGCTGCTCGGGCTCAGTAGGCAGAGCCTTCTAACCACACCACTTGTTGTCTACATCCCGCAGTCTGACCTCAAGTACTGTCTTGAGTATGTATGGGTGAGTGTGTGTGTGTGTGTGTGTGTGTGTGAGAGAGGAGGAGATTACACCTCCCTTTTTTTATGTCTTGGTGCTGGATGCCAGATGCAAACTCCCCACACACACTCACAGTCTGCAAGCCAGAGCCTGTAAGTGTGTTTATTACCTCCAGTCTTTGGATTGTAAAGAACAGGAAATGTTTTTCCTCCACCTCCTCCTCCTCCTCCTCCTCCTCTCACCTTCACGTACAACACACACACACACACACACACACACACACACACACACACACACACACACACACACACACACACTACCTCCGTCACTCGCTTCCCCTTTCTGCTCCCCCTTGTCTCTTTCTTCATCCCTCTTTCGTGGCCTCCCACATCCTCTCTGGGTACCAAAAAAAAAAAGGGCTTAAGGAATTTATAAGAGTTTATTTTATTTTGGTTCTAATATATTTTCTGGACCGCTGCATTATTGCTTTTGTGTAAAAGCGTGGGAGTCGAGGCATGAGACGTACTAGCAGCTCCTCCCCCCCTCCAGCATGCGAAAACAGTGTCAGTGATGTCTCTTTAATTTAATATTCAACGTTTTACTCTGGGCTGTTTCGCTCCGGGTTGGAGGCGGGGCCTTGTGGACGCTGTTGTTTCCTGTATCGTCTCCGACACTCAGAGCTGCTCAACTGCAGTCACGTGTAATTTATCTTCATGTAGAGATGATCTGTATCACTGATCTGGTGCCAGTGCAGGAGGCGACACTGAGATGGAGCAGACATGAGTGGAGGTTGGGATGTTGGATGGGATATATGCATGGTCACCAAGTTCCACTTCATATTTGCATACTTTTAATCACCTGCACCACTGAAGATTGTACATGGTTTCACATTAAGGGATTTACCGTAACCTCTGCTAGCTGCTGTATATGAATACAGGCTAAAACCAATGCTACGGCTAACTCTAAAGCAGCTATGTCGTCTTTGGAGGGTTCAAGTTCTGTGATTTGTCAGTATAGACACTCTGTGTGTTGGTTGTCTCATCATGTCAGACCCTCTGTTGTCTGCCTCTGTTCTGTGTTGGCCTAGTGTTGCTGTGTTCCTATTAACAGTTGTAATCCAATGCTGAAGTAACAATCCAAGCCTACACTATAGGTATGTGCCAGTGCTCCCATTACGCAAGTATAAATCTGCCCTAAACTTGTTATATTTCTGGGTTTGAGGGTAATAAAACTCATGCAACCTGAGAGTCCAGATGTAATAGATTTAAGTAAACAAGTATTATTTTTATTTTGTTTTTTTTACTGCCCTCAGTTCCAGGCTGTTACCCCTTCAGGAAACCCATTTAGTCACATTGCACAAAAGTTGACAATGCATAATAATATTTTACAGGCCGTGGGTAGTTCGTTTTTTATATACTTCTTTGGCTTTTACAAGGTACACTATGTGAACCCTTTCCTCTCCGAGCCAGTGTTTTATACACAGTATAATTTCCCCCATAATCACCTCCATTATCTTCAGATGTCCCTCTCCGCTCCTCACACCCCCGACTCTTTTCACCAACTTCTTTGTTCTCACCGTTTCACCGAGTTCAGGCTTGTGGCGGCGGCTTCTCCACACTGATCAAAATGCTTTTTTTTTCCGAACAAAGAAATGTTTTCTACCTTCCACCTCCTCCTCCGTGTTAAATTTCATTCCTTTGCTCCAATGAAGTAATATTGGCTGCTGGCCTGATCATAAACAGACCATTATCACGGAATCTGGGGAGCCTCTTTGATGTCCCCGACATCTCGGTAAGTAATGAGGAAATTTGCAGCTTTGATCAAGGCGTGCTGATTTTCAGGACATCGCAAAAGGGGGCTATTTCACGAGACAGTTAATCTGCAACCACTACCTCCCAGCGGAGCGCTAAGTGGACACCAGATACCGCCGATTTGCATTCAAATGGTGTTTGTCCCCTGCAAGAGGCCAAAGCCCAACACAGCACCAGCCCTTTACCGAGATTTTAATTGGTTACATAATAAATCGTTGTTAAATGGATGCAAGATTAAGGGGAAAATGAAAGCAATGCATATTAATTCCCCCTGGTGGTACAACAGGTAGAGCAAGAGAGTGACACGGCCGAGGTTAGAGGAGCCAATCAAAGAGGGGACGTGTGTTGGATAAACATTTAAGGGTGCATGGCTTTTTAATTTTAGGTGGCAGACTCCATCACACAAGAGGTGAGAGGGTCAGTCTTAACTTATGATCTGAGTACAGAGGGGCTGGAGATAATAATAAGAAGGCAAATAAGCATGAGGCAGAGGTTTGATTTAGCGACATTGAGACAGGAGAGTTCATTCCCCTGGCTGCATCAGGCCCAGGACATTTTATTGCCTTTGCTGTTGAGACGAAACAGACACTTGACCTCCGAGTGGTGAAGGAGAGAGATGCGTTCCCTTTTATACGCTTTGCAACTTTTACAACAATATGACATCATGCTTAGCTCAGTACTTGGCTATTTTGAAACTCACAACTTATGATAAATCATGTAAAAATATCCCTGATGCAACTTTTACTCCCATGCACAAGTGAACCAGTCTGCAAACTGCTGGCTCTGTAATTGCAATTTATTATTTTGGACGGAGGATGCATGTACTAATAGTTGCTGACGAAATAAACATGTCAGAGACGTCTTTATACGAGCTCGTAATGTCTGTGCTCTCACTAGTTGAAAGGGTCATGTGTCTCAAATGTCTCCAAACCCAAAGAACTAAAACATTTCTCTGGAATCTCTAACCATTAAATAAATTTGGTTTTATTTCCGTTGGTTTTGAGTTTTCCCTCTTACAGTCAAACTTAACAAAATATAGTTTACCAAATGAATAGATAGCTCATCCATCAGGATTATATATCAAGTAGAAAGTGGCTCTGTAATGGTGCTTTTTGCTGCATGAGGTCTCATCTCTCATCACTGTTACTGTTCACTTCTGCACAAATTGCATGCAAATAGCTCGCAGACAATCACAGTGGCAATGAGTTAAAGATTTCTCCTCTAGCCGGCGATAATAATGAGCTGGAAAGTGACACGAGGAGAAGAGATGAAGTCGCAGAGAAAATGGGGAAGATGAAGAAAAACTGAAAATGTCTGGGAAGGAGAGCAGAGGCACTCAGGCTTGCCATCTGTAGCCTAATGTGGGTCTGGGTTCAAACCGGCCGAGCTCCCCTCTCCCACATACCATTCATCTCTAAAGACAGACACACACACCTTAACTATTCATATCTGTCATGAATTTCACATGGTCAATTTAGGGAGAGTAGATCGCTTGCAGATGATTCACTCATGACTGAATCTCTTATGTGGGTGTTCACGCTGCAGCTGAGGCTTTTCCATCTTACTTTGCTGTGTCAAAGCGGCCTGGGGCTTACACAATGTCTCCTGACACCAGCACCATTTGAAGCATAGATTCTGTCCCTTCTGTGTGCTCTTGCTTGCTTAAAGCCTCGCACTGTATCTTACAGTGAAGGCAAAGGCTTTGTCTCCACCACAATAGGGTGGCAGGGACACGAGAAAAAGCCAGAGGCGGAGAAAAAGCACGAGCTGGCTGCAAAACATGGGGAAACATGAGAAGTACAACGGTAAATCTATGAATTAAGCATAAAGCTGTATGTGAATTCAAATTAAGTTATTGATTTTGAGGTGCAAACAGTGCATTTTATTACTCCTGTAATCCAATAATGATAAATTAAGGATAATAAATAGTTTTTCATATCAACATGCTAAGACGTAGTTTACGGAATGGCAGCGTCCATAGCAACCACCATAGCAACAATAAAAATGTTGGACTCCTACAATATTCTGGCGAGATCTGAAAAATATTCATGGAAACTAATAAAATTAAGATCATAAACATGAACTGGCTAAAGATTGTGAAAGTAAAAGGCATAATTCTCGCTAGAAATGTTGTCAAAATGTATTTTACAGCCCAAACTATGTTATAAAATGACATTTTAATCTGAAAATACAAGGAATGTCGGCCATGTTTTTGTTTTCACACACAGGAATTTGAGAGTCATGTGATGTGGGCTCAGGCCAATGCAAAACAATGGGCGGACAAAAACGTAGGCATCTCACATCTTCAGAAGCCAAATTGTGAGATGCCTACATTTTTGCCCAGTGGACAAACGTAGCTATTACACGTTTTGAGATGAGACTGGGTTGCTTTGGAAGCCCGAGATCACGTCTGCCAAACTGCCAAATGGTCAACACACAGAACTGGGCAGACGGTGCTGGGCACGCTCTCTCACACACCAACCAGTGGCACCGGATCATCACCTGCTGCCATTTCCTCCTTTCACGGCCCATATGGCTTCTCTACAATGAGCATTCACGTGCTTCATGAGTTTTTGTCTTTGTCTCGAGCTGCTACTTGCCAGACAATCAATAAAACAATAAAGTGTTGGAGCAGGATAAATTCATATCTGTGAACAGTGTAATCACAGAACTGCGACAGACGAGCGGCTTCAAACAGAGTTGTTGTCTTCCAGTGTGTCAGAAGTGGCTCTTTTGTTTGTTCTTGCCATGGTGCTTTGTTAACTGAAGCAGGAATAATTAATAGCTGTATTAAAAAGACAAAAATCCAGATGCAAAAATGAAAATCCAGCCAAAGTGACAAATGTTCATGTTGTGTAATATCCTGGCCAAAGACTTTAGAAGCAGAAGATGAAATTAAGACGAGATTTTCCAGCAACCAACTGTTTGCTCATTAGTATCAAGTGGAAAAGTTGTTCTTCCGCCAGATCATCAACTTGCTTTGCAACTTTATTATCCGACTCTGGCTCCACACTGAAACATCCCAAAAACTTCTGGATGGGATTGTCTCGAAAATTTCACATGCATTCATGGTGCCCAGAGGATGAATCCTAACATGGGTGATCTCCTGAGTTATTATCCAGGGACGCCATGAGGTTGACATTAGTGGTTTTGCATGAAGACGTGTGTGTTACCCACAGGATGAGTTATAAAAAACACTGGTGTTTTCTTAGCTTTTCATTCGGCAAAGATATCAGAGTTTCTCCTCTGAGCCGGAGAAGAAAACAAGAAATGCTGAAATTATCTTCAGGGAACCATGAACCAACTATCAAACAATACGATCACACAAGAAAAAGACATTCTTTTTGAATGACGCAGCTCATTGTCTCCTTCATTTACATCTGCCTTTAACATTTTTTGTCTGCCTCAATGCCTGTCTCCACTCATCCGTCCCTGAATCCCACCATTCACGCTGCGTCCGTCCATTCATCCCACAGTCGTCTGCTCATATTTTTATTCCCAGCCTCACATTTATTACATTCTCCCGCTCCGTCCAAGTTCTCTCTGTCCACATTCGCAGTTTAGTCTTTACAACCTCACACCTTGAATCTGCGAGAGCTGTGGTTGCTCTGTATATCTTTCTCCAGGTGTATTCATCCACTCTTCACCCTCTTATATTCATGTCCTGCAGCCCATCGGGGATCTGCGGCCGCTTTTCCTGAAAAGCGGAGCTGATTTCCTTCCTCTTTCCTGCTCGGAGAGTGACTGAGCTCTGAGAGTGAATACAGTCCAATCAGCGCACATCGCCCGGGCCACTTGTGCGTTGGCACTCGAAAAGCAACACTTTCCATCATCAGCCTGATTCATAGCCAGGAAACGTCTTCTGGTTGCTCTCTCAATCACTCTTTTCTCTCGCCTGTTTTTTTTCTTATTTTTTTTATCTGCAAGTGTATGTGTGAATGTGTGTGTGTGTGTGTGTGCAGAGAATGGAAGTGCAAGGAAGAGAAAGTAAGAGACATTCAGGCCCTAATCTTCTTGTTTCACACTGTCAACTCCTTTTGCAGACTCTTGCTCCACTGTGACTGGAGAGCGCGCACGGTTCCATGTGTGTGCACGCACAGATACACACACACACTTAGGATATTACTCACAGGTGCAGAATCCCTCGGAGAGAGGAGCCGTCGTAAATCAGGCGCGATTGAGATGTAAAACCGATGTTCTCCCGCTTTTACAACCCTGAGTCATTGAAATGCAACACGACTGAGTTTGTATGTTTTTCTAAGAGACTCAGGAAGTGTAAAAGAAGTGGGGGAATCTGTAAATCCGCTTTTTTTTGGAATTGAACTTTTCACAATCGTCCATGTGCTGAGGACGTTTTAATTCAGTGCAAATGATGTACAGCTGATCAGACGTCAAACATTAAAAAGTTGAATTTTACAGGCAAAGTTAATTTAAATTGTTCTTGCTGGAAGTTCATTATCTCGCAAAAGCTAAGTTCATGCTGTGTGCGTTTACTTTTTTCACGTTTTATCGCCCGGATGACCCCGCGGTCCCCAGCGTGGATCTTGACTTTTCTCCACACGGATGGAAGAACACCAACATCCACGCAACCTCTGCAGGACTAAACTGTTTGCTCAGTTAATAAATCTCTCCATCACGACTTAAAACTCGCCTCCTCCTCTTCCACTATAACCTGGCTGCCATGTTTGATGAGAAACTCTCTGACCATGTCCCCCTCGTCTCCTCGGTTGTGCCGCTTGGCGTTAACCCGTCTCACAACTCTCCTCCTGCATGATGTCAGGTTGTCTCTCGCCCTGCCTCCACTCCTCCTGCGCCGCCCTTCATGCAGAGCGAAACCTTTACATGTGCTGCACAACGTGGCAGCGTGTGTCTCGTCTTCAATCAGCCTCAAAGGGCACATGTCACTCTGCTGCTCATCGACGTCCACTGGCTGCCAATGACGGCCGTAATCAAATTCAAGTCACCGGTGCCTGCGGAGTGGATTCCACGTCTGCCTGAACTCAGTCACACGGGCTTATGCTGCGTCTCGGCCACTATACCGAGTTTAACCAATCGCCTTCTTTTTTTAAGAACCTCTTGAAGACTCATCTCATCTGAGAGCATCTTCTCTCCGATCCCCTCTAACACAAACCTAACTCACTCTCACTGTGCACTTTCCTTCCACTTCTCTACCTGATCTCCGTGCTCTCTGTCTTATTGAACAGATTTAGTACTTGATGCTTATCCCTCACTCGCGTGTTCCCTTTGGATAAAAGTGTCTGGCAGATGAATTTCAGGAGGTGTAGGGCCCACGTAGTCGGTTGGAATACTGAAATGTTAAAGGTTAAATCATATATAGGTGCTGCAGCACTTGTATAAATTAATGATTGGTGCTCGGAGGTTGTAGCTTGATGAAATCCATTTTCCTCTCTGTTTCCTTTTCCATTCTTTCAGATATTTCTATTAGTTTGCTTTGAATTTACAGTTCACAGATGTTCTTGTACAGATAATCCATCGCACTCGCTAAACTCATCCTAACAATGATTCTGCTGTGTGACTATATGACAGATTCTATTAGTGTGGCTGTGCACTGTTAGGAAAGAGCACATGTTAGTGGATTATGAGACGATACACCAGCTTAACTGTTTGTGTTTGTGGGTCTGTGTTGATATTGTTGTGAGGACATATTTCATTTTCACACCTTATGGTGTTTTTACCTTAATACATTTCAAATCTTTTATGGGTTATGAGTAAACTCAGGTTAAGCCTCGTGGGGGAACGTCTTCATAATAAGACGTCCTCAAAAGTCCATTATTACACATCTGTGTGTTGAGTTAATGGGGACATCATGGTCCCCGCATTTGACTGCATGCACAAATGTTTTTTTTCGCATGTGACAAAGCACGTGTGCACGCGTGTGCTTATCTGCAGGTGTGTTTTTGCACACAAATCATGGCAGCGCCGGAGACATGGGTCGCTGCCTTCCGTCCTCACGGTTCTGGATCCGCGGACCTCAGCTCATGTTGCAAATGTTCACCATCCAACCGACCGCCTCTTCTCTCTGTGACGGTTTTAGGGTTTTCGACTGTTTCTTGACGCACAATATTCCATGTTTGTGACTTCTGGAGTTGTTAGAGATAACATGAGATTCTCATCATGGTTCACAGTCCTGTCCAGAAGTGCCCTTGAGCATGTTTTCCGCACATTTTCGAAACTATAACTTTACAAGAGTAGGTTCATTGAGTTGACTACAGTTCAACTCAACGAACCTGAGCAGATCTGAGGCTTTGCAGGATATTTTTTTACGATGCTTAAAAGTCCCGAACAATTAGACAACTCCCCTCTGTCCCCTTTATATCCCTACAGCCCGTCCTTCCCCATCCTCGTATCCTCCCATCTCATCCCCTCCTCCCTTCTCTCCTCTTCACTCTCCCTCTGCTCTGTGATCTGTTGCTCCTCGGGGTGACGTTTTTGGGGCAGATTGATGGCGTTGAAGTCTGACTCGGGTCAGCAAGGCCCTGCTCCTTCCCACATGTCTTCCCATCTCTCCCCCGGTTCCTCTGTGGCTGAATTCCTGCTCCGTACCTCCTTCCCTACATCAGCTCTCCCCCATACTGTCCTGCACTCCATCAGTCCCACCTCCTCCTCTTTACGAAGGGACCGTCCATCTCCTCTTCCCCTTGTCCCTGCATTCTTTCTTCCTCCCTCCTCTCTTCCTCTGCCTGGACAGATTAATAGTTTTCCCGCCCTGTAGAAACCTACAAAGGCCTGTCCCTCCCCTGACAACACTAAACAAAGTCTCTCGCTCTCTTTCTCACTTTCCTTTTTTCCGACTCGCTTCTCGTTCGCTCCCTCCCAGTGACCTGTGCTTCCTCTGGGTGCACTATACCACTATACCTCCATAACTTTCACTCTCATCTCCCTCTGTTAAAACACTCACTATTTCCACTCCGTTCTTTTCTTCTATTCACTCTCTCTCATATGCAAAGAAATGATTAAATATGGCCCATGGTTTAGTTATGTACTGTACAAAATTCACGAGTAAAATTTCCGTATTTCTTCACCATTTTCCTTTATATAAAAATATAATTTATCATGAGTAGGAAATACTGCAGAGTTGTGGGGAGTTCAACAACACATTTCAAATTCTTCTTTCTACTTTCTTAATCAAACATCGTCTCTGTTTGACGATAACAAATTAAAACTACATTTAGTCCTGTTGATGAAAAGATAAAATTATTCTCTAGATTACAGTGCTTGTCAATTTGAGACAAGCACTATGGAATATTGTTTAGGTTTACTAAAAACAAAATTGTCGATTTTAAATATGTCTTGTGAAAGAACATCAATCGGAGGCAAGATGATTAAATAAATAAAAGCACTGCTCATAATGTATTGAATATTATCTTACAAACTACAAGACTGGTAAAGCATTTGAAAAAAAAATCCACGTCTGCTGCCTTTTGACAACTCTGCAGAACAATACAGTCGAATGTTAGAAAAAATAAAATAAATGAATCCACTATTCTTTGTAGGTTGCGTCTTGTTTACGACCTTAACATTTAAGATGAAGCTATAGTCCCGAGCTCCGGGGCTAAAACTGTGAAGGTGCAGTGACCTTTTGTTTGCAGGACGGACACATACTGTGTACAGGCCTGTTCAGATATAGAATGCAAAGAAAAAAAAACATTTTAAGATGTGAACATGAACAGAAGCAAACTTGCTGTTGTTGGCAGACACATCTGGGCAAGTTGAAAAAAAATTCTGCTGATCCTGTGGTTTATTGAAAATATTTCACAAGTAGAGAAAAATAACAACATCTCAGCACGTAGCTAACGACCTTTAGCTGATTTCTGTCTTGAATGAAAAACACAGACGGCACAAAGGGTTTCCAAACTCTTCAGTGACGGCTGAACCCAGAGGCCGCGCTCGGGAGAACAAGCAGTGAAAACCTATAATCAGAACCCAACGACTCCGTGACATGTCAGGCCGGTGCCCGACCATGACGAAAGCTGTGTAATTTGGATAAACCCCAAAATCAACAAAACACTGTGCTCACTCATCATCTCAAGTCTGCGAGGACACTGGGGAGTGAACGGATACAGAGCTCAACGATACAGGGACTTAGGACCAAGCGTTTCCATGGAGATTGATTTATATACTTGACTCTGCAAACTATAAATATAACGGGAAGATAATTTTTGTGCAAAACAAAGATAAACATGAGCATCTTATCACATCTGCTAAAGAGGGTAGGTTTGTTTGTTTGTGAGCAGGATTACATAACAAATACCAAATGCAGTTCCATGAAATTTGGTGGAAGGACGTGATTTGGGTCAGGGAAGAACCCATAACATTTTGGTGAGGATCCTGATCAGGGGGCAGAGCCAGGATTTCACTTTATTTAACATTATGAGTGGTTTTGTTTCAACCTTTTCATGAATCTTGAAAATAAATAAACTGCACATATTCAAGGGCCTTTTAGATTTGAGTGTGTGCAAGTAGGTGCAGCTTGATTGAATGTTAAGGGACCGTTGGGCCTTGGTGGAGATATGTGCTCAGCTGAGTGCCATTCTAGTCTTGTATTTAAAAGCAATCACACTTGTCATTAAAATAAATGTGATGGCTATTACCATCTTCATCATTATTCTTGATTTCCAACTTTCTGCAATTAGTTTTATTGACCTTATGCAGTTGTGGCGTCTGAGAGATTCTGGTGAAGATTTTACTCTGAGTCCACAAATAACTTCTTGAGGCCTCTTTTGGACTCGGACATGGAAATCATGAATCTCTGGGCGCGCACCAGACATTTGGATGCAGCCTGTTTGCGTGTGTCTGCACTTTACTCCCCCCCCTTTTTAAACAATCATCTCCTCGTAAACTTTTTTCTAAAAACCTCCACTAGAAACTTGGAAAAACTCCTGAATCACAACTTGTGCTGCATGTCATCAATGTCGCCATCCTTTCCCTGACCTTCCTCCGTTTTACTGCAAGAACGTAAAAAAAGTGGGAACAAAAAAAGCCTTTTAAATGAAATGTAGAACTTGGAAGAGGAGATAACAGGAGAGTGCAAAGGGAGGGCAAGGTGGAGACTAAAGCCGCGTGTCGAGAGGACACAGAGATTGGGACAGACGGAGGAAGAGAGATGGACAAATGGAGGAAGAGGAGGGTTGTGGCCGGGTCAGGACCGTCTCCTGTCCCCACAGGCTTACGTGGCTTCCCAGCAGCGCAGGTTCAGCAAAGTTCAAGGTTGGATTGATTTGTATTTGGAGACCCAAAAAAAAGTAAAACTCGGCTCATTCGGTGCAACGGTGCTCTTTGGCAGCACATGGTTTCACTTAAGGAGCATAAAAAACAATAAATAGACTATAATAATTAATATTGTGGCACATCATATCATATCATAGCAACATCCAGTGTGTCGGCCTTGAATCCAGTTGTGAAACAACATCTGGCTCATTTCCAGTGAATTCCAGAAACAGTTCTCCTCTGCTCTCTGTCAGATGTTTTGAGTAAACATGATTAATTAGACTGAAGCTCCTTGATGGCAGACACAGTAAAGGTCAGTGTTCATACTGGGGGAAAGGAAATCAGTGCATCTTCACTTGTGCACACTGTTTATCCACATTCCCAGTGATGCATCGCGTTATCCGGTGGAATCTAATGGGAGACGTTCAGATTTAATAGCCGATTTTTGATTATCGCTGCTTTGCTGCTTGAGAATAACATTTGCACGCTCGTATTTGCAGCCGAACAACAAAGCACAGATGACTGGTGTTTATTTCAAATACACAGTAGGTGTTAAGCACAAATACGTGTAATTGATGTTGTGAATGTGGCTAATGAGATAGAGGCTGCATGGAAATCAGAATGAATACACTGGAGTCATATGTTATTTATGAATCAGTGTCTGTGTGTGTGTGTGTGTGTGTGTGTGTGTGTGTGTGTGTGTGTAATTGCGCTCTTGTGTATGAGCAGCTGCGGACTGGCCCTTGTGTTGACACAAAATACAAAGATCCAATACAACAAAAGAAAATGATGTTGGCATAATTGTATATTCAGATCCACATTCTTATAATCAGCTGGTTGCCTGCGACAACAAAGATTAATACTAATAAACAGTTAATTTGCTTGGCAGGCTCTCTGCCAAATGTTTTATTATGTATTATTGTTTATTTCAGTTGAGGTAGCACGACAACAAAAACAATTTACAACAAAGCATCACAATGACAAGTTTTTCCACTTTGCCAAAACAAAATCAGCTTCTTCACACTCTCCAGCTCCCAAAATGGATTCCTCTCACCACAGATTACACACAAATATCCGCTGAGCAGACACTCAAGTGTCCTAAGTGTCCTCAAGCAGCGTGCTCTATTTCCACCAGCTCCAGAATGAAAGAAGCCTTGACCTCAGCGAGTGAGTAGTGGAGGGTTTGTATAGACTCACAAAGGTGTGTAAGCAGGATGATGTTAGAGCCTCTCGCACGCTGAAGGTTGAGTGTAATGTTTCCACAGCTGTCTTTGTGTTGAACGAGCCCGGCTGCACACATCCATGCTATTGTGCTACCAAACCCACAGAGAGAATGGCAGGGGAGCATATTTCCAAGTATCTCTTGAAAGAAAGTCAAGTTGAGGCATTCACACACAAGCAGAGCTGCACGTTACAAGTCGTCTTTTATCAGGCGTCTCTGCGAAGGTGCAGCGTGATCGATAAGAATCTAAATTATTCCACAGTGCCTATAAGGTTTCCACAGTATTGTAAAAAGGCTATACACCTCTGTCATGTAACTGTGAAGCTGCTTTCACACATGCACTGAAGTCAGGACATTTTCTTGAAGTTTTCCAGGGGAGATTCATGAGAGGACGCAAATGTCCGAGATGTTTTCCAGAACTTTTCTTGCCAGCCTCCTAGTAATGTGTCACAGGATGAAAAAAAGAGGAGCTATACATGCACTTGGCGATAAGGGTATATCATTTACCTGTCATGTCTTCCCTCCACCAATCTCTACCTAGGAAAAACTCCTCATTGAATATTCTTGAAATGTTCCTGTTGTTGTGGACACATCTGACCTGGACAATCTCCTGCTTGTGAGACAAACTTTCATGTTCATGTCTAAAAAACAAGAATCATGAAGTTCTTGCAAAAGCTGACACCATCATTTTTCTGTGCTTATTATTATTGTGAATATATGAGCCTCCAAAATATTGCATAGAGGGTGTAGCTGTTTATTTAGACCCTGAGAATCGCCTGCAGTCTTCCTCTCAGTCACAACAACCTCCAGCAACAAGGTGGAGCCGACCGCCTTCAGCTTAACAGGCAGAACCCAGGGACAAAAATAAGTCTGCACAGCTCGGCTGCACCGCTCGCTGCCCGGCGCCTTGAACAGGTGAATGGACAGCATGTTGATTCTTTCTTCTTCCTGGGTTCACAGAGGACAGGATGTGAAGAGAGTTTAGAGAGGAAATCAACCAGGTAGAATAAAAGAGGAGGAAACGTCCCCCATTCGGTTCCAGTAACCATCCACCTGAGAAACACAAGCGTCTCTTTCTGGAGGTACAGCTCAGCTTTGAGATCGATAGCTCCAGAGAGTAACCGCTTTGTGTGGTTGGTGCAGCAGTCATGCAGAATCGATGCAGCGCTGATGGATAATGGGACACTTCAACAATGTTTATCATTGAGAGGAACCGGGAGGTGTGTGGAACAGCTTGACTTTTTCCAGGTGTTCCTTTTTGCATTGAGTGCAGATTTATCGTTGGGTATCCAGTCATGAAATAGCTTCAGCCGAGCAGCTGCTGCACCCATCTGCTCCACCGGACCTCTCTAACTACACATACACTCAAACACAGGTATTCTATGAATGCAGAGTACATGAATGAGTCAGTTTCATTGATACTTTTGACATTTATTGAGCACATATTAGTCATATATGTGGGTTTCGTATCTTCCTGCCAATACAATAGACTGTAAATACTGAGGGATGATGTATCTCCAGTTCCTCCCACTTTCCAGAAATTAAGCCAAAATATCCTGGATACGAACGCTAACATTTTGTGCCAAGAGCCATTTGGAGCCAGAGTCTGGAGACAGTTGGGATTAGGGGATGGAGTCATGGTATCGTGACCCGCCCATACATGGTCTCAACCAATCCCGGGTCCGTCTCAGCTGTCAATCATGATGTTTAACCCCATGTTTATAGCATCAAATAACTAATTAAAACCACATTTTCATGAAAAAAAGAGAATTCAAACATCAGTGATAACAAGTACCAAAAATTATACGTTTACTGTAGCCAGCCAACAGGGGGCGATCACAATGCTTTGGCTTCCCTTTCGGAGAGCTGTCATGTCGTCCTTCTTTACAAACAATCTTTGATCAATACACACACATACACAAACAATATTTTATTTTACCCTGAACTTTAAAAAAACATTAAAAACTTGACACAGCAGATCATAGACTGATCTCTCACACACACACACACTTCTTTAATATACAACCCCAAGCTCCACTGGGCATTACATATTTCTGCTGCCTACTATATATTCAATTAAATATAACCACACCTATATATTAAATAGTTGTCACTTTGAGTTACATCTCTTCGTGGATCATCGGCATAAAAACAAAACAACATGATGAGTGTGTGACCTCAGCAAAAATTTCATTTATTTATTTCTTCTCTCACCTCATCCTCCGAACCTCCTCTCTCTCTCTCTCTCTCTCTCTCTCTCTCTCTCTCTCTCTCTCTCTCTCTCTCTCTCTCTCTCTCTCTCGGTCCAATTTCCGTGCTGCCAGCGTGATGACATCTCTGTTCACCACATGTGTTCTGGTGTAATTAGACAAACCCTGAGCCTCAGGCTTTTTTTTAAAATGACAAATGTTCTCCACCTTGCACCTGCCTCGTGTTCCCCCTCTATCATGTTGGTCAGTTGCTTCACATTTTTTTATTTTTTGTTATTTCAATTAGTTTATTCATTTCTCTTTATTTTAATTTAAATTTTCTCCTCTATTTTCCCTCGGATTTCAATCTCTCTTTTCTCTTTAATCCTCCACTGAGAGCTTTGTCTCTCCAGAGAGAGAGAGAGAGAGAGAGAGAGAGAGAGAGAGAGAGAGAGAGAGACCTTGTGTTTTGTTTCCATTCCGCTCGACTTTCTCTCGCCCCAAACAACAACATCATTTCAGCGCTTTTCTATCTCCCACTCTTCTCAACAATTTAATTTTCAATTATGCTTCAAAACGTTTGCCGGTAGCTGTTGTTGCCGGAGAAATTAGATATTGAATAATAACAAAAGCCATTATTTTTTTAACCTTTAATAAAGACAGACTCACTGAACCGTGACTCTGGATAAGAGACTGGATGGATGCATGAGTGGACAGATGTGTGGGAATGGACTGAACCATTTCTACTGGCAACAGCAACAACTATCAATAATACAACAAGAAGAAATACCACAGGAACTAAACTATAGGAAACTTTGAAATGACTCGAATTTAAAATAATTTAACCCTAACCCCTGATATGAGCCCAGAATCAGTACAAGTAGAAGTGATGAAGAGAAGATTTATTGTGGAGATGAGGGCTCTGCTCTGCTCTGGCAGGTAAAGGCTGAGGTCAACGAGGACCCGACAGTTTGCAGGAGGGAGCCAGAGTAGACGGAGCTGTGAGCGGGCGGGGGTGGGTGACCGGTCAGTCGGGGGAATGGAGAGCGGACTGACAGGGCAGGAAGGTTGAGTGAAGCTGGAGACGAGCCGGTTGAGGAGAGCTGCGTCGTCTGAAGAGAGTCGAGCAGAGTAACTGAAGCAAGGAGGTAAATGTTACTCAGAGAAAATCTAAAATCCCATTTGAATTACCTGTAGATAACACAGAGATAGGTCTGTTCATTGCATTGTTGTTCCTGATCCACATAGTTTTCAGAGAATATTCAAGTTTTTTGGGTCGTTCAACATCAGACTCGTTAAGAAAGACCTTATTGTTCAGACTTAATTTAGACTCCTCCCCAATATAAAGACCTTAAAGTCTGTTGTTTTAAACTAGAACGCTGCTAACGTCCCTTTTGACAGAGGATTGGCTAAAAAGACAGTTGTGACGTTCTGCATCACATCATGATGAAAGATGACAAACTGTATAAATTGTGGAAATGAATTCAGAATCTCACACACACAGAAACACACACACACACACACACACACACACACATTGAACCAAAAGCTCCGTTGCTCCCCGTCTCTCTCCCTCTCAACCTTATACACAAACACACATATGCATAGTCAAACATGAATTTGCATTACCCCCCGGCATGTGCACACCAGAACGCAAACATCATCACACAGAACATACCTTCCCCCCACTGTGCCCTCTCGCTGCCCCGGGTCATGTGTCTCCTGTGTCATATCCGATGTCTTTAGCTGCCTTCTCCCTCTGAAGCCTCGGAGCCGGCAGCACGGCCGCGCTGCCACTGGGTGTAACAGTCAACTGTTGTGTCCTCAAAGTCCTCACGTGTGATTCTACTTTTTCCTTTTTCCTCCAGACGATCTTTTCAATGTTTCATGAGCTCTCAGGCTGACCGCTGATATTATGCAAATGAAAATGACGGCATCCAAAAAAAGGCAGCGGATCCCGGCGGCGTGCTGATGGCGTCCCCAAGTCGGCACAGCTGGTGCTCGGTGATTGGCTCCTGACGTAACTGTACTTGTTCCAGTTTCTTATGTGAGTCAAAAATCAAGACAAGTCAAGGACACATTGTAGTTTGTGCCTTGATTTACAGTAGCATTTTCCTGTATCTGGTTACAGGTTAAATTCACCTTCACTACCATAAAATGACCACTTGAATCAACAAAAAATATAGAAATGCATCAATGCTAATCTTTTCTGCATCGTCTATTCTGCAAAATAAGAGTTTTATATCGGCAAACATGTATTCAGATGGCTTGGTGCAATATTTATTTATTATATATCAATGTTTATTTATTATATTCATCATACCACCTCATAACAATCATATCACTTAAATACACTTTGCAATATTCATATTATTTATCATACTTATCTATATTAGTCTCTTTGCATCCTCGTTACCTCGCCTTTATTTTATACTTGTTACGGCTTTTGCTTGTGTTTATATTTTATTATATAGTTGCTTGATTTTTGTATTTGTATATTTTGAATTTTAAATATTTATAACAGGCACAATTTGGTTTGAGGAGTAAATTGTTATGAGTTAACTGAAAACCTCTAATCTTGGGTGTTGTTGCTAAACTAAAGAATAAGTGGGGTTTTTAATGTTAAAGGCTTTTTCTCTCTTTATGTCTCCACCAACTACAAACAGAGTGGGTTTCATTTTCCATCACAACAAGACACTGACGTTCTTAATCATTTCGTTCTCCTTCCACTCCTCTTTCTTCCTCTCATTCGCCGCCATGCTGTCTTTTCTCCCTGTTTATCTGCCTCTTCTCCCCCTTTTCTCTGCTTCCCACCCTCTCACTTTACCACAGAAGTGTTTCATTCTCTCCGACCCACTGTTTTTGTTGTTGCCGTTGTTTTCCACTGGTCTCGGCTCGACACCTCAGGGCTCTCTCGCTGTTTTATCTTCGGGGTGTTGAACAAAGTTCGATAACACAAACAATCACGTGCTCTTTTCTTTTCCTTTTTTTTTTTTTTGAAACAAGCCCAACAGATGGCGTCCAGGCTTCCCCTCAAAGCCGGGGGAAGGCAAAGCAGTGCAATTTCTTATTTGGCACTCAGAGGACCAAGGAGATAGAAAGATTGCACGCTTGCGGCTTAGTGGTAGAAGAATGTATGTATGCGCAGTATCACAAATATACAAATATTTATTGAGCTTGATTATCTTCTTTCATCCCTTTATCCTTGTATCCACCCTTGTGTTTACAACCCCTGTCTATTGTTCCATCAAAATCCACGTATTGAACTAGAATGGCATCTCTGCCAAGGCCAAACACGCCTGTTAAATTCAATCATGCTGAACCAAACTGCAAACATTCATTAGTCTCCTAAATATGTCCGATTTTTTTACATCAAGATCCAAGATACACGTCAATATTCCTTGATAAAATCGGTAAAACTATCACCACCCCCTATCTTGGAATGATCCCTGAATCTGCCCCTTTATCTAGAATTTTAATGGCTTCTTTCTCATCCCATGTTCCGTCCTTCCATCCGTTCCCATCCCTTTATCATTCCCGACTCCAGGTTTAAAAGTTCTCACGTACCATCTGCAGACTGCTTTTACTCACTCCGAATCCCCACAAGCGTGTTAAAACAGAATTATTTCAACAATAAAAAAAGTTTAAAAAAATCCACAATAACAAAACCACATCTGCCCCGAATATGTTTTTCATCCTTGACTTTACAAGGCTAAAATATGGGCTGAATTACCCAAAGACAACTGGCTCTCATCTGCCGGGCGATGTTTTCCTCCTCTCTGCATGTCCGCCTGCTTCTCTGTGTGTCTCTCTGTTTATGCGCTTGTTAGTGCACCGCTCGTGTCTGTTACTGCTGATTTCATCTGCTTCCTTTTATCGCAGCGCGGGGACGTCCATGTTGCTGCCGTGTCCGGGGTCGCCGGGGTCAGTCCGGCCATGTTAACGAGGTCAAAGTTCAGCCCGGCTCACAACCCTCGCAATCGGACGTCGACGCGTTGCCGTGGTCTCGACACCATGTCGCCTCGGTCTCCCTCCTCGCCATCCATCACACACCTCCACCTGTCCCTCATCGCCCCTGTGGGGTTCATCCCTCTTTTCCTTCGCCTGTCCTGTCTCTCCATCCTATCCCTTCACTCCGTCCATCTGTCTTTCATCACCTGCTACTTTTTACCACTCTTTTCAGCGCTGCCCTCTTCCTCTCGAACTTTCCTTGCCCCCGCTGTCTCTCTTTTTTCTTCTTTGTCGTCTTATCCTGTTTTTTCGTCTCCACACCTTCTCTGACTTCTGTCAGTCTCCTCATCATTCACCTCCAGTCAAATCTTTTCTTCTTGTCCACCATCATGGACTCCACTTGTCCTCATCCATTTCCACCGACTCATCACTTTTTTATTTGCCGTCACTTCTGTTCATCCCCTCCATTGTTCTGAAATCCTCTGCCCCCATGTCAGCACCTGGTTCCATCAAATATGATGTTCTTTTTGAAGAGGGAAGAAACTTCCGAGCACAATAATACAACTTCTATTACTAAATGTTTATCTGGTTAAAACAGTTGGAGCTTTTTCTGTGTAGTGTGCACTGCCAACAGAATTATGCTCTGTCAGAGAAGCTTCTTATTACTTTTCTGTCTCTGATTTACAATCTCAACTTTACTTGCAACTTTTTGTACTTCTGTACTTTTACAGTATATATATATATATATATATATATATATATATACACCATGTGCTCATACTATACAGTATATTTTTGCCAAACAAGACGCAGCCCTGTGGCCTGGAAAACAGCTAGTTAGTCTAGAGGCAACACAAGTGGGCAGTAAATCCTGAAATAAAATAGAAACAGGCAACAGCAGAGTCTTTATTTGCTCTCAGATCCACTTCAGTTTCATCTAATTGAATCATTTGTTTGTTTTTGCTTTTATCTGTTTGTCGTTTATTCACCTTTTTAATGTCTGAGCTGTAAAGATGAACCAGACTCAACCTTCGCTGGGGTGAAAATGCAGATTGTTGGCAGACGACCTCAATAAGTAAACTCTGTATCTACAGTTTATCTCCATTATCGTGATGGAGGTATGCAAACCATTATACAACACTCCTTTGAAGTCTGATATACCTTTAAACACGTTCCTCTCCCTGAGATTGTGAACATGTTGCAGCAGATACTGGTGCCAATCCAGCCCCCTTCAGATCCACTGAATCCCCTTGGTGGACGGACGCCTGCATGTGTCCTCCTCAGTCTTTAAAGCGTTCCACCGGCTCTACATGCGATGCCATCAGTTGAGCGAGCTGCCAGACACACGATTTGTTGCTTTAAATAAAACAACATTATGGCTGTGGAAAAAAAAAAAAGAAGTGTTTTCATGGACCCGGTTAATTCAGTACAGCCCAGAGCCAAACAAAGGCCGTCTCCCCCTGCAGATGAATTAAAGTGGTCGTAAAAAGTCAGGTATGAGGCAAAATATATGACACGGCGGAGGCATTTCAATACATCTCTGAGAGGAGGTGTTAGTGGGAGTGAATGACAAAGCTCAGGGCCGGACGGGGAGACGTGTTTCTGCAGGGTAAATAGAGAAGGAGACATTGAGAGAGTGAAAACAGGAGGAATAAATAGTAGAAAGAAAGAGAAGAGGAGGAAAAAGGCAGACAGACACATGCATATGAGCTCAATAGAGAGAGAGAGAGAGCAGTTTCTCTCCTCCGCTGTATTACTCCCTGTGATCTCCTTAACATAAATCACAGCGGTTTATCTTGCCAACAATGCACTTACTGCACTGTTCATAAACAATGCTTTTATGGCTTCTCATCAGATTAACTTACTTAGCCGGGGAGCGTGATGGAGTGAAATGCATATTTATAGCTGCGGCATGCGTGGAGAGAGAGCGAGAGAGAGGGGGAAAGAGAGAGAGAGAGATGAAGACATTGCAGGAGGCGAGAGGAGAGGAAGGGTGAGAAGGAGTCGGGGATGAAGCTAATTGCCTGGAAGAGATGACATTTATGAGGTGGCTGAGAGGACGGTGGAGTAGAGAGATCACATAAAAAGGGAAAGTGGAGACGCAGGGACAGAGAAGAAGTATTTTGGAGGAGACTTGTGATCATAGAACATCTGTGATGAGATGTTCCTCTCAAGAAAAAACAACTAAATCACCTACTTCAGCGAATCCACTGGAAATATATATTTTTATCCTAATTTCACCCCCAAACCAGGATGATTTCCCTGAACCTGTAACAAGCTTGTTTTTTGTGCTTTAACCTGAAAATCCCACTCACTCCTCTGGGGAGACACTTTTTTTTTTAAAGTTATAAAAACAGTGAATATCAAGGATTAAATGAAGAAACTGATTTCAGACTTTTCCCTTAATTCAAAACAGGTTGTTTTTATCGTATGCTTTTCATTTCAGGCGATCATGTTTTTCCATGTCCTCGTTTCCCTTCCTTTTTCATTTTTCTTTTGTTTTTTAAACAATATATTTATCTCTTCCACTTTTTATATTGTGACATTTTTTAAATTAATCTTTAAATAAGACTTATTATCGAAGAGATTCTCATAAATAGATGTATAAAACAGTCCCTGGTTATCTCTTTATTCGAAACCCTGAGGAAAGTCTCTTTTTTTTATTTTAAAAATAGATCCTATATTACTTCTAAAGGCCTTTTATCAGAACTCTATGTGCTCCTGCTCCTTTAAACACGAGTGCATGAAGTTTGCTCACACATGTGTGTTTCTGTGATGTACAAAAAAAAAAGACAAACATCTTATTCTAATTTGCAGGATTTTTATATGCTGCAGAAATGTCTTTTTATTCCTAAATGGAGGATTGTGGAAAAACCAAAGTCAGACTATAAAATATAAAATAAGTAAACAATGTAAAAGTCAGTTTTGTTACAACTGTGACATCAGACCTCTCGGATAAAGTCACACAATAATATCAGATGTAATATGATAACTTCTTTGTTTACAGCTCAAAATTTGGGTTTTTATCTCAAGGTTTCCTCATCCTCTTTATGTGTGTGTGTGTGTGCGTGCACTTTAACATATTGCCTTATTTGTATTCAGTATTCCTGTTACCACTTGTCTCTTGAAGATCCACCTGGCTGAATACTTTCAGTCCAAGGAGAATCGTTAAAACACAAGTATACGACATACACAACAACAGGTTGTGTGTTAGGGGGGGGAACCAAACAAACAAAATAAAACCGTTCCTGCTGCATGAGTTCACAGGTTTAGGAAGCCCCCATACATAACCACTTCATTGCCTGTCAGACAACAAGGAGGGAGGGAAAAAAACCTGACGGAGAGGAGAGAATGTCTTCTAACCAGAAACACATTTTCCATAAAATCTGGGTTTCACCTTGGCCTGACAGCCGCAGTCATGTCCCCGACTCCTACAGTGCAAACGGGCTCCTCGCTGCTCCACATGCACACACTCACTGTAAAACTTTTAAGGGGCTCCGCGGCTGCAGCGCAGGGAGATGGTGGGAAACACGTGACTTTTGACCTCGCCGGTCGGGGTCGCCGCCAGGCCGAGGGAGCCCTCAGAGGGAAGGAGCCTCGTGAAGATGATCGGACGTGACAGCCCGACTCCTTCCCCGGACAGGAAGTCAGGTGGACGGCTGCTCCGAACTCGCCAAACGACCTCCACACGGACATTATCACCTGCTTTTAAACTCACAGCAGGAGCTGGACAAGATTAAAGCTTCACGCGAGTAACTAACGGATCAGATTCCACATTAAAAGTTAGTACCTGTCCGGCTTTGTTTAGAAGTCTAAAGTTTCGTTTACAAGGAATTATATTACCTTGTCCCTGCTCTTTATCAACAGCTTTACTACAGTTGGAAACAGGCTGTGGGGTGGATGTTATTTCAGATTTTATGTGTTCACAGTATCTTAACATGCAACAAGGCCTAACACACGCTGGTACACAGACATTTGGTCATTTCGGCCATTGATTTAAATGTACGTTTAATTCTTTTATTTTATTTTATTTTATTTGAATGTGCCTTTAAGGAAAGTGCAGAGAGGTACTTGAAACTAGACCCACTGTTTGGCATACATCTTTTATTATCATTATAAGTATGAATAATATATATATTTTTTAAATAAATTATAAAATATGCGTTTATGTGCAGTAAACAGTGCAAAATATCACCATCGGTCACCAATTAGCAGTCGTCGAAGTACAGTACTCAAAAGATACTTCTCCAGGAAGCCGATGTTGTAAAGCTGCTGTTTTGTGGTGAATTATCATACTAACATGAACTGATGCAGGACAATAGAACAGAAATCTGTTGTATATTTGCTTCTGTCTTCTTCAATTCTTCAGTTTGTAGGAACAAAGTCAAAGACGCGACAGGACAGGAAATGTAATGCTGAATCATAAAATCTTCTACCAGAGAGTATAAATCACAATCAAAGGGTCAGAGCTATCCAAAAAAAAGCAAAGGAGGCCACTCTGTGTTTTTATTTCTGGATGACATCAACTCCATCTCTTATTTTTCGATGGTTTTGAGGCTAAATACATTTCATCTCATTTGATAAAATGTATTTAGCCTCCCTGAGAAACCGAGTTGGAGGTGCAGGGCAGCAGAAGCAGTTTTCTACTTTAATGTAACAGACGCCTAAATCTACTTTTTCTCTTTTCACACTATATTTGCTTCACGTTACACTGGAGGTAAAAAAATAAAAATAAATCAGCAACCTCCAAGTCCATTAAGCTCTACTGTAGCAATGCCATTGATAATGGATGTATATCTCGCCTGAGGCTAAATCGACTTCGCCAATGCGCTGCTATCTGCGGCGGCAGGCTGGGTAGCAAGTCTGCGGCACATATTAGTGATTTACTAGGCTATTTACAATGCTGCCGCAGCCCCGATCCCTCACATTGTAACTCAAAACTACATTACAGGTTCAGCCGCCTGCTTATCTCAAGTCATAATAAAAGTTTGGGTTCCCTCCATTTAGATGGTCTATCATTTCCCTCCAGGAAAAACAACTTTATTTCGCTGTAAGGCATCTTTTATTCTTTTTTTTTTTTTTAAATGAATGATGTCAGATATGGAGTTGAGCTGTTTGATGAGCGAGACAGTTTGCTTCCCTCTTGCAAATCGCATACAAAATGCACATAGCAAACCTTAATGTACACACAGACACACACAGGATCATTGTGTTTGATAAGTGAGGACATGTTATCAGTGTGCAGCAGCTCAAACAGTGTGAAGGCCAAACTTTACCCCTGGTCTTAAAAGCTCCTGGTTCCACTAACACAGATTAAAAACTGGGTCAAATATTTCATGGCCATTTTTTCACCTATTATATGAAAGAATACACCAAAATACCTTTGTGTTTGTTTTGTTTCAACTTTATTCAAAGAGAGCAGAGGCAGGGCAACTTGTGGGAGTTGTGGTATATTGTATGAAAAGATTTCAAGACCGATTCTAACCAAGGACATCGCTGTCAATATTATCATATGCCTCAAAACCTGACCTGAAACCTGCATTGTTATTTTGCAAACATCCATCTATTATCCATACTGCCTATTGCTTTGAGGGTTGCAGGTGGGCTGGAGTCGATTGCAGCTGACATTGGCCTAAAGGTGGTGTTCATCTTGGTCAGGACACAGGGAAAACATGCAAAGTTTTATTTCTCGTCCATACTCTCGTGCCTGAAACGCATATCCCATAGCCACTCGTAGATATGCATGCGGGTGCAAACAGGAAGGTACACCCCCCAACTGCCTTAGTGCTTGAATAACAGCTCCTACGCATGTAAGCAGCTGTATCATTGTAAAATGCAGAATTTAACGGCACAACGGCTGTTAGCAAAGACAACAGAGTGAACGCTTGTTATTGATTGTCCATGTTGTGTTTTATACTGGAAGCTGAGCTTGTTTTCTCCTGAAAGGGGGTCATGTGATAGGAACCAGGCGAATCTGCGAAGGTTACGTCATTACAGAGTGTCTATGCCATCATTTTCAAACATCTCCGTTTCTGCTCGTCCAAACTAAAGTGCAGCCCCCGAGTTTTCAATCTGAAACGGGTCCAGCAGCGTCTCCTTCTCATTTCAGCGACTCTAAAACTCCAGAGTGGCGTGGACGCCCGGTGTCTCCACAGCAGAGTTGATGCATTTTCAAATGAAAACTTAGTAGTTTGGATGTCACCCGGATCTTATTCCTCGAGCAGCCCAGTGAACAGGTGTCAAGTGGCCGAACTCTCAGTGTCTGAAATTCAAATTGGTCGTCACAAGACAGAAGAGCGCTGACACACAGAGCACGTTCTTTAGTCCAGGTTGGGCGGCTCTCATCCCACTGTGTGTTTATCTCCCCTCAGACACCAGTTACGCTTTACTGGCCTTCGGGGAGTCGAGCTTGGGAGGAGAACAAATTACCATGCACACATCCGCCCACAAACACAAATGCATGCACATACAGTGCGTGCATATAAAAAACCACTCAGGCGTACAAACATTTGCTAAAAAAAGGTGAAAACACAAATAGGAATACACAAAAACACACACTTTTCCCTGCAGCAGAATCCTGCATGTATGTGTGCATGCAGAGTGACAGACACACACACAATATCAGTAACAGTCAAAACAGCCTGAAGAGAAAAGCTCTCACAGCAGCTTCCAGGTGGATGGATACGCTGTGCAAATGGCTTCCTTGATAAGGTTTGACAGTGTGGAATAAAATGTGACTCACACTCAATTTAACTTTTCACTGAACTTGGGAAAAAAAGTTGAAAAACCGACAATTCATGTGAGGCCAAGGAGAAGCAAACACACTGTTGAGTCACCTGTTTGAATTTTTTGTCGGTTCTCTCATCTCGCTTTTCATCTTCTTAACAAACTAACCGCGCTTGTGCCAAATCCACTTTTACTGCATAGCACCTTAATTAATCATGTGTGTGTGTGTTTGTGTTAACTTTCCACTGCCTGAGGAAAGTAATGAGCCAACACGACAATGTGGACAAAAACAACAGATCTATGTTTTATTTATCTAATCAAACGTGACCCCTGTTCTTAGTGATTCTCTGGCTGCTCTGGATCCTGCTTTTAACAAAGTGACTTTTTAAGTTATTGTTGGTGTTATTGGGGTGAGCTAGAGGATACTGGAATTTCCTTAACTTATTATATCCGACCTAATAAATGAGGATGGACTAAATTCGAGCAGATTTTTAGGTTTGGTGACGTTAGCTGGGGGGATCTAGTTTACACCTGTTTACACTGCACGTGCCTGTAATCAGGGTTCGAACACAAAAAGCAGAATACCTGTCAGGTTTGGGTAAGAATCGCTTGATGCACGGGTCCAAAGACGGAAAATTGAAAATCAGGAATGACAGAAAATTGCAGCTGCTGTCCACACCTCGGCGTAAGGCCTCAGATTAATGTAAATTGATTTAAACAATGTTAAAACTGACAACAAGCAAATACTATGAGCTTATGTGTCGTCCTTTGAAATATGGCACTTCAAGTAAATATCATAGGAACACAGTCATAATCTGGAGACTTGTAATGATTCGTGGTGAATTCTTGAGTTTGTTGCCATTAAGGAGACGAAGGGAAAGCAGGTATAGACTCACACAGCTGGGTTCACTGATGCAGTGTGTGTGTGTGTGTGTGTGTGTGTGTGATTCAACTGAAAAACATTCTCGCTAAAAGGAACACGCCCCCTCATACACGTGCATGTGTTTATAGCGGCGTGCGACCAAAAGATGAATGTTCACACAAACAAACACACACACACATACCAAGGTGCCTTCCATTGCTCGGACACGTGCACACACAGCGGTTCCTGTGCAGACACGCATGCCGAACACACAGCTCATACCCTCATGCCACTAAGAAACCGAAAGAGAAGAAACAAGCCTGAGATCTGTATCAGGGCATTTAAATCAGAATCAGGTGCACACACACACACACACACACACACATACACACAAATATACATCTCAATATTCAGCCTGACATTATCTTGCAAATCTGTTAATTGTATTTAAGGCGAATTCGATTATCTCTGAACTTTGGCCTCTACATCAATGTCCTTGTTACGCAGACAGGAAATTGTTGAATAACCATTACACGGCCGTCAAGTCGGACCAGGTCTAAGTGAGACACAGTGTTTCAGATTAGTCTCACGTATCGTTTTTTCCTATTCTCAATCTCGCAAAAGGGCTCCGATCAAAATGTCGTTTCAGGAAATATCTTGGGCCGATCACGAATGTAAAGAGATAATCTTTTTTGGAGATAATACAAAACTGTCAGTCAGGGGAAAGAGAGGAAGAGTAGTGAGGAAGACGAAGTAAAAAGCTAAGGTTTAAGACGGAGAAGAGTTACTACATGTGTTGTGGAAAGTGACCAGTCATGAAGGCAGGTTGAGAACTAAACTGGGAGCAGACACAGGCCGGAGATGAGTTACTGCAACTGGCTGCACTCGGTCCCAGAGGGAGACGCTCACATCTGAAACCAACATACCCGAGGACCTGAGAGAGCCACGAGGCCGACTGAAAATAATTATTTCATTTTGTTTCCATTACTCTTCATTTCCCCTTTGCTTCCCTCAGAGCAGGGAAACGTGACTTTCAGAAAAACTGTATTTACTCCATCGTACCTGGTTATGTTGAACAGCTGCAATTGAGGTTTGAAAATAGAACATTTGCAAAGAATTTGGTTCAGCAAGGGTATCATTTCTTATTTTTGAGAAATAGGATTTAAAATGGACAGTGCCTCGATTCACAGTGGACATTGTGTCTACCTTCATCTTTCATGTTACTGTTACATGGTCAGAAGGTGTTGACAGTTTATACTGATCACTGTCGGCCTGCGAAGGGAGAGAAGGGCCACGGGTGTTTGCCACAGACAGGTGGAATCTGGGATGTGACTGTGTTATGATGAAACTGTTAGTGTGTCCAAAAATGTGTTGGTGGGCCCCATGACAGCTTCATATTATGAGAAAAAACACATTTATAGTTTGTCTAACGTGAGCATTTCCTTTACTTTCGTGTTTGGGATTGTTGGCTGGACAAAATAAGACGCTAGAATATGTTTACTCGGACTTGTGCTGCAAACTCTAACTTCACAAATTTGCAATCAAGTTACGTTAAACCATTTAAAGAACTATGCAAGAGGAACTTTTTGGTAGTTGACTGATTATCGAGTTCCATCTGGAATGCAGGAACATGAGCTCTCACCTGCAGACACAAGCTTTCAGGGGCTGCGTCCTCAGTCTACTCGCTTTATAAAGACCTTTGTCTTCGCCTCTGCAGACGTTTGGAGGCTGAACCAAAATGAGACAGCCGGGGGTCAATGGAGGATTTCCTGTTTGGATCACCAACTGGTCCCGTCCTTGCTGTTGCCGTGGTACTTTCTGCATAGCTCAGCATCAATGGCAGGTAATGAGTCAGCAGATTGCCCGAGAAAGATTCACCCATTTCCCTGTATCGACGGACAGATTTATTTATGAATGGAACCTTGGATGTGGGACAGAAGTGGTACCGATGTGAAGCAGCCTCCAAAGGATGCAGGACACAGCTTCCGTGAGAAAACTCTGCATCACCACAAACGCTGCTGGTAATAAGTTTCCCATTGATTGTCTCTGTGTTGTTTCTCCCTCGGTTGGCATGTGTCATTTGGTGACTTTAAAGAATCGTTAACTAAGTTAGGTTAATACCGTGTTGCTCGTCTCCAGTAGAATCGCGATGCTCCAGTCCAACAAAACACTCAAACTGAATCTCCCAGCATTCTGCTCTCGCTCCAGAATCTCACATCCATCTCTCTGCCTCACAGATAATTTCTTTTTTCCGTGATGAAAGATGAGAGTGAGGAAGATGAAAGTCCTCAGTCTCTCTCTCCTCCCTATTGGCCTTTTTCCTCATATCACATTCCCCCACTCATCCAAACACATCTCACCGCCTCTCTCCTTAAAACCCACTTTCTCATCCAGTCACTCGCTCTCATTTTTCAAATTGCACTTCTTATTAGAATTTGCTCGGAAAAACAAGTTTTGCCACAGCTTTATCTTCTTCGTCTCTCTTTTTTCATATTGCCGTCTTTTCGTGCCGCGTCTTCCCCGCAACGCTTTCTCGCCCGCCCTCCGTCGCCGCCGCCACTCGAACATCTTTACCGCCTCGCACCCAAACCTCATACCCGTTTGAATCTAAATGCTAATGACAGCTCAAGTCCTTGACCCCTTCTCTTACACAAGTCTTCCTTACTGCTGAATTTTGTATGATGGAGGGAAAACGGGGAGTGAGAGATGAGAGGAGAGTTTATTGTGGAGGGGTTAAAGGCTACTGGCTCTCATTATAAAGATCTGAAAGAGAGAAGTGACAGTGATGGATGCATTTAAAAGAAAAAAAAGGCAATCTTTGAGATTAAAAATGCATATATAGTGTTTTAAAATCCAAGGCCCGGGGTCACGCAGGTATAATAGTCGAGGTGTGTGCTTGAATGTGGCGACTGTCATTTTGCTTGTGGGCTTCTTTCATATCATATATCAAGTCCTGCAGGAATCGGACAATCAGGTGGATGAAGTTTTGTTTTATTTAAGTCGGCAGATATTAGATTCACATTTAGGCCGAGAGATGAGACGCGTGATAGGCAGCGAGGTGATTGACAGCAGACGTTTAGAGTTATTGAAGTGTGTTTGTGTCCGTGTGTTCGCGTGGGAGTGTGCAATGCCTGTGTGTGTGTGTGTGTGTGTGTGTGTGCGAGTTTGTGTCAGGTATCGAGCCGAGTCCTCTTTAAGCTGCTGACCTTCAAAGGCAGCTAAATGACAGGTGGGATCACAGCCCTTTGGTTTAATAATGAACCACCTGACATTTGAAGATCAGATCAGCAGCCGCATTACCGTCGGCGCCGAGGAGTAACAGATACAGACGCCCACGAATTCACATTCACACGCGCGCCGTAGATCCCGAGGTGTCACCGCTCATCGACGGTGACCACAAAGGTTGAAGACGAGTGGGAGCCTCGCGTGCTTCAGAGATCATGTATCACAGCACGGCGTCCTGCTAATGGAGCTTTCCACGTATTCCTCTTATTGATTTGTGCGATTGACATTTTTAAATGAATTAGGTGCACTGCAAACAACCTTTCCTCTTTGTATAATGTGTGTAAAGATACCAAGTTTAGAGGGTTGACTTTTAAAAAAGGAGCCATTCAGAGATCTCGATGAAATCATGCAACCCAATGACCAAAGTTCACAATGTTGTCAATTGAAACGAATGCATTAGTCACCACAGTAAAACGATTACAGATCTGTTCGGTGCTCACACTGAGGTTGTCTTACGATCGCAATTTCTTTTCAACCGTATGACTTCACAGAAAAACCACAGTATCAGAAAAACACCCATGAAAACCGCGACTTGCCGACTCTTGCGGTGGAAACGAGCCCGGCGCAGTTGCACAAGACGTTTTAAATAACCTCAAGCTCAGTCAGCCGTGCTCATAAAAGAAACAATGTATGAACAACTGCTTTGTCATAGTTCATTACCGCTTACATGCGAGGGGAATTAACGGTCCGATCCAATGTGGTTCCAGTTAAAAACAGGATGTGATCTGCTGTTGATTTCTGACTTGGTTGCCGGGTTGTTTTTTATTTTGTTCTTTTCTTTTGGCAGAGTTTTAGGAGAAACCTGAAAGACCTGAATAACTAAGATGCTTCATCTGCCAGACAGCGCTCTGTTTTGAATCACGAGCTGATTTGGCCTCAGAGGAAGGACTGCAGCCATAAACCTGCCCCGTCTCGGGTCATCTTTAGATTCGTATAAAACAGGTGCTGAAGATATGCTGCACTTGAAGATATGATATTTACACGTCTTTATTGAAATGTCTAAAAACTACTAGACTTATGTTGTATATTTTGATTTTAATCGCCTTTTAAACCAAGATCAGTGCATAAACTGGGGCCTCTTGTGAAAATCATGTGCCTCAGATACAGATACTGATACTGACGTAGGCTCAACGACAGCACTGACACATTTTCCATTTTCCATGATTTGATTAAAATCTAGTTTTGTTTAGATTGCTCAAATCATATTTACACTACTTCTCAATTAAATGCTTACTTGACAAATCGTGAACCCTGCAAAAAATCTGCAAATAAAAAAACCTGCCTCACCACACTGAGAGAAGAAATGAAACCAAACCAAAACATGATCATAAACCTAACCATCGGCCACGTGAATAGTGCATGTGAGGTAATATGTTGCGTCACTGTTTGTGTCACCAAGATGAATTCCCTCCGTTGAACTGTGTGAGATAAAGCGTCTCAGTTCACTGGGTACTTTACTGAATCAGTAATCAGAGAGCTTTCACATTTTGTGCCACTTGACTAATTTGCACGTCGATAAATCACATGCATGAGCATTAGTCCAGATGCACATGGTGCCTATTTGTCATCGTGTTAATGGTTGTCAGGAGAACACAGCTAATAAGATGCTCTACTGTAAAATCAATGCTTTTGATTTCTTATTATTGTTTTTCTTTTACTATAACACATGATGGAAACACAACATTTAGAGAAACACAGGGTTTTAATTAGATTTTAGATATTTTGACAGTAAGAACCCGTTAATTTCATTTGAAGACTATAGAGACCAATTACAGTTCTCATAGCATCAAGCTGTTTCATTATATCATTTGCATTTTTATTTTTGAGATGTTCATTATGAGGTGTCTATTAAAAACCCTTTTATTGTATTTGAAATCAACACTATTACCATTAAAGTACAATAAAAAACTCCTCATTGAAGCATAATGGGATTTCAACCCGTCTGCCTATGATATTAACAACTAGTTCCATTAACCAAATGTTCTGAGTTTGTGTAGTTTAATGATTTTGGCATTTACCTAGCTACAATTTACTGTATACGTTGATAATTAGAGTGTGTGTATACGGCTGTGGGGGACATCTTGCCAAATGACGAGAGGAGGAAGCGTGAGCTGCTATTAATCTTGATTTATTTTCCTGGTTCCCTTTCAGGACAATTCATGAAGTGATGTAATTGCATTCTCCAGCATCATAATGTTCATATTGGATTATTCTGCAGAGCTAAAGTGTCATGGACAAACTTTTTTTTTTGTGTAGCATCCCCAGTAGTATCTATAATAAAGTTGATGTATAAAACCACATTATTAAGATAAGTCCAACGTGTCACACATCCATTAACCTCCTGATCTCCACACACACATACTTTACGCTGTGACATATAAATGACACACTTCCCGAAATGGATGTAAATCAAGTGAAGCACAATCTTTCAGAATGGACATAATTAAATGATGTGTGTGTTGTGTGTGTGTGTGTGTGTGTACTGCTGTATTGATGTGTGTGTGTAAAACTGCAGCTACAGCCTTCATCATCCACTAAATATCCTAGTTGTGTAAGATCCCACCTATTCAGTAAATAATCAAATTCAACGTGAGCCCCTCAAGATCTGCTGAGGTTTGGACATTCTCCTGAAATATTCCAGAGGGCTGAATATGAGAATGAATCAGTTGCTGAGGACATTTTCGGGAAGTCTTCCTGCCACGGTGTGGTAAAACGTCCGGGAAATGTCCGTGAGTGAGTCCATGTGAGAATACAGCAGGAAAATATCTAGAAAAATCACAGTGGGTGAGTTGTTGTGTTGATGATATTTCAACGGGAATGAACCTGAAAGGATACAAACATCTGAGGATGAAGAAGAGGAGCCATGGAAAGACGACGTGATTTTTGGTCACATCCGGAATTCATATGTCATCTCCTGCTGCCTTCAAAGCATGTGAAAGGCAAAGTATAGAAAATGTCTGGACACAATTTCCAGGACATTTTCTAAAGTGCACGTCTGAAAACGGCATCAGTGACGAAACCTTCTCTGTGATGCTCATACATATTATCATCCTGAGTGCGATGTTCTCATAGTAAATCCTTGGTTTGAACACTCTCATGTGCAGGATGGGAACTAACCCGAGCCTCAGCTTCGATGTTTCCTCACATGCACCCACACGTTTGGGTCATAAATCCTCTTTTGCGTTGGTTTTTAATGTTTACACTGAGATCGACAGTGGCTGCAAATGGTTTTCTTGGTGGATGATAAACATTTTGATAGATAACACGTCCTTGAGTTTCTTTCATGAACTCCTTCTCAGCCTGTTGGGCCACACCAGTTGTAAATTACACAGACAATTATCCGCTATCAGGAAACTCCCTCTCCGAGTTGGGCCGTGGTGTTTGTGAGTGTATCCATCTGGCCTCTTTTGTGGTTACTGGAGTGTGTGTGATGCTCCGTCAGGGAGGGGGTGTGGGGGGTGTGGGGGGGACTCCCCGGTATAATCCCTGCTGTCAGATTAAAGATCGATTGAGGTAAACCAGAGATAGTCTGGTGTTACATGACGGTGACATCATGGGGGTTTCTCCAGTGCTGAGGATGAGAGCAGGGGGAAGCAAAGGGGGAGATGAGAAGATAAGCATCCGCACTAATTTATTACTGTGAGTGTTTCCCTGTTTTATCTCGAGCACCTTTTCTTTTCTTTAAATCGCTTTTTCTGACCTGCTCGTTCTTTAAAAGCACTTAATTAATAATTTGTACCTGGTCGATTTTGTCTTTGTATCTAAAGTCCCACACGTTTCCACAAAGAGAGCAAAGTGTTTATTCTTAGATTTTCAAAATGTGGCTTTGAGTTAAACCTTTTTTTTCATCTGCAAAGTGTAAAGTTATTATTTTTTAGGGGATTTTCTTCAACTTGAACTGGAATTTTTCTCTTTTCTTTTGTTTTTGGTAGGTCCATGTGTTTCCTTGGTGTGTGACTCGTTACCAGAAATGAGGTTTGTGGTGGCGTCCGACCATAATGGGTTCCATTTGCAATTTTAACAGATTTTCTAATCGGCTTTCTAAAAGAGGAGTGTGATGGATGAGAGTCGAAACACACATGGAGACGTGTTCCAGGAGAACTTTCATGCTGCCGCTGACTGTGGCTGGATGACCAAATGAAATAAATGTCCTGTTGGTAGATCTAACACACACACACACACACACACACAAACACACACACAAAGAGAGAATGTGCACAGAGTGATGTTTGTATTCAGTATTTATCCAAACCTTGTGTATACAGTATGTTCCTCGCTGCTCAAAGGCTAAATGCAAATTGAATTTTTATTGATATTTTATTTGTACATTCCTTCGTCAAAGCTATGATTTTAATGTTCGGTGGTATTGAATTATTTTATTATAATTTGTATTTAAATTATGGTAATGTACCTCAAGTCAGAATTGTATTCGTAATGAGAGCCACTGTGATTTTCAGCCTCACTGAATGGAAACGATGACAGAAGAATAAATTGTGTTTATTGCTGGAGGACAACAGACCCTCCTCTCCCCGACAATGTTATTAAAGATTCAGATTGAAAATGGAAGTCATTCGTGAACTTTGAATATTTTTTTTCAGTCGGTCTTACACATCCACATTCATATATAGACTTCCCGGGTGTTGTCACCTGATTTACCTGTGTTTCATCTGCTGGGTTTCTTCAGTGCAGCTGTATTTAAACCCTTAAGACTGAGTTTTGCACATTTCTTACCCTGACTTTGTCACGTCCAGCTCCATCCTTGTTACCTGAATCCTGTCTGGATCCTCGTCTCGTATCCCTTCACCTCTTCTGCCATCCAGAGACTCATGTGATCCACTGCCCTGCTTCAACTAAACACTCAAAACGATTCACCTCTCAAAGCATAAATCCTTTTCTAAATCTTTTCAACCATCGAGTCTTGAGTTCTGCATCGTGTTACTGTTTAAAAACTAAGACCCATATTCATGACCAACCATTGATGTAAGTTTTCTGCTTAAAATAAACATAAAAAATAAGACAAAGAAGAAAAGGTGGAAATCTACAGAAGATATAAAAAGACGAGTAAAGAAAGACAGTGAAGGAGAGACGACGTCAAAGAGCAAAAGAAAATGCCAAATAAGAACAAAACAAGAAAAAGACGTAGACAAAGGCGTCCATGGGGGAAACCCAAACAATGATTAGCGTCCTACGCTTCTTCTCATTAAAATCTAATTTGCGTTTTCCTTTTTTCTTTCTCCCACTGGGCATCACATGTTTTCATCAAGTGGTCAAAAGCATCCACACATCCCCGTGTCTGTGGTCCCCAATGTCTCCTTGTCTGTCTCCGTCTATTCACTTGCAAAGTGCATCAATAACACAGGAGGAAATATAATTTGTCCTTGTTAGAGAATCTTAGTAAAGGACAGGATGTTCTGTCTGTCTCTCTCTCTGGGTCATTTCTTTACTCTTGGGTTTTCCTGCCTGGCGATGAGAGGAAGTTAATGGTCGGAGAACCGTCTTAAATTGGTCCACAAGCAGGGAGAGGCAGATAAAGATGGAGAATTTAAATAATTCACAATGCTTCCATGCAGGACAAGATGGTGACTGAATGTGTTGAGTATGGAAAATTCTATGTTATTTGACAATCACCTGACCTCAAACGAGATAATGGAGCATTGGCCATCATCATTCCCATCGACGTCATCGTTGTTCACTTTGAGGACGTGGAGTTCGAGGCCGGACGCTCTTGGCTCGCAGCCTGTATCAAATTAAACTTTCAAATTAGGTGAGATGCTCATTTCCATGGCAACACTGACATGTGCTGAGACACGTTTCATCATCCTGGCAACACAGCAGCTCGACTGAGCCAGTGACACAATGACAGAGAGGAAGCTGGACTGGATCTGTGTTCAGGGGAAATAACTGTGCTCAGTCAATCTCCGAGGGCAGAAGTGAAAGGATAAATGTTCGGGAAAACAAAGAAAATACTGGATAAGATCTTTGCATAAGCCTTTTTATTCTGTACATTGCTGCAATGATAAAGGATAAATGATGAGATTCAAACAGACACTGGGATAATCACCTGGATGTGATTGGAAAAGAATGATTGACCAAGAGAAAGAAAAAAGAAGCAGCTAGAGCTTTTTATCATTTCCAGATAAAATGATTTCTGAGAAGAGACAAAGAGAAATGATGGAGACAGCGAAGCTATTTCAGGAAAATGACGGATTTCACCGTGAAGAAATAAGAAAAAGGGAAACAAAAGTTAGGGATGAGTGAATAAAACTGAAAGAGAGAAAGAGGAGCAGCCTCAACTTTTTAAATTTGATATGATGATGCTTCATCAATCACTATTTATCGATGTTTATTAAAAGGGATCAACACATATACTGAGTAGCTTGTGAGTACCCAAGTATGACAATGACGTGCTGAGGCTCAACAGGTAAAATCCACCACACTCACCATCTTAGTTTTGTGTGTTATCCCTCTAATATTTGCCAATTAGCACTCAGCCTAATTGGAAATCCTTGTAGTTTTGCAGGTTTTGGTTCAAGAGATGACATGAAAGTGATGACACAAGTCTTTAGGATTCATCTGCAGGAATCTATTGTCAAAATATTTCAGTCTGGACCGAAGTCGTGGTCCAACCCCATCGAAGGCGAATACAAACTTTCAGCTGCAGTGTAATCATGTCTGTCTCCCCCCCCCTTCATGTTTGGTGTTTGACACAGTCATCCATCCAGCAGAAGCAATCTGGAGAAGAGATGGGACACACTGGCAGTAGACTGAATGAAATATGATAATGGGCTGAGGCTAGACAACCAGGCAGACTGTTACACACACACACACACACACACACACACACACACGCATGTGCACCGAGTGGCACAAAGTTAAAGAAGAAGACGGGGAGAAAGACACAGGGAAGAGGTCGACGCACTAAATGTCATTTTGTGTCTGAGCGGACGGAGACGTTAAACACGATTGATGTCGCTCACCAGACGGACATTTTGTGTCTGATCGCAGGCGGCCGCTCCGAGGGGCTGTTTGCAAATTAGATAAGTTACAAAATGACCCCTGGAACGACACTGAGACCCATATTTTGGATCAGATGTGAGCTTGTTGCACCGGGGGGGACGTGTTTTATTAGTAGACTGCAAAGAAAACACAATTTTTGCATCTATATGTACGACATAAAACATGTTTATGAACAGCGTGGACAGGAAATTGGTTTTAAGACGTAGGAGAAAGTGCCGGCCTCATTAAGTGATGCATTTTTCTGATGAAACTGTCAAACATGGTGATTTTGGGTGAAAGACGTCGTGGTCTTGAATGAAACCTGCTGAGAAACCAATTTAAAGAATCGTAGGAAATAGGATCGGAGGTTATTATAATAGCTTGTTTCAGTTTGGGACACTTTCTTTTCGAATGGGCCATTTGTGTAATATCCCAATGTGGGAAACTTAAAGGCTAATACAATTGAAAGAGAGCACGATGAAGTGTCTTTGGGTCGAATAGAAACTGTTTTATGGTTTGACTGTTAGCACGACCCTGGTACTTTTATTGTTCTCTGTTTTATAAGATGTATTTTGTTTTAAAATTGCATTTATTCAGAGGGTAAAATACAGATTATTGATCATTTAAAGTCTGTTTGATTAAACATCTCCAGAGAAGTAAGATATATTTCTATTCTTGCCCAGAGGGACTGTAATGGAACCTAATCCCCCCCCCCCCAACTCTAGCAGACCGGTTGGGGTGAGCCGGGAAAAGTGGGGGAGAGAGAGAGAGACCTCAGTCTGTTCTGATGTAAAATGATTCAGGATCCAGTCGTTGCTGTTTGTTCAGAAATATTTGCACGGTGATTCAAGTTTGTGAAGTTTCCACTGACAAAACCCAAATCATCACCTTGTTCTTTGTAATAGAAAAAGAAAGAATTTATGCTGCAGCTGCTAAATAAAAAAAAACCCTGAGAGTGACATTGCAATCATTTGAAACTCTGCTGCTGTTGCTGCTGTTTGGTAATTGGAATATTTGTGCTGACTTCCGGGGGCTGATGGCAACGTGTATTTTTATAAAAATGTCACCGTCCAAAGGGCGTCAGTGATGGTGTCACACATTTCTGTGAAGCAAATGAGCTGAAGGATTTGTCATGAATTATTATTATTTTAAGTTTCATGTTGAATAATTGGGATAAAAACCAGTGAATATAAGCTGCTGTGGGAACATTTTCTCGACTGAAACGCGACAGACTGAGATGTGAGAGTCACTCCGGTGACAGTGTTTTGAATAGACCTGCTGTGACGCACTGTGCCAGGGAGAAAACAGACAGAACATATATTTATTCACGAGCGGGAGCTGTACAGAGAGAGACAGACATTTGTCAGATAAATTTACCTGTCACACTGTAGACACCCAAACAATCTGTGCTTTTGTAAATGGAGTGAACACAACAACTTATCAAGATTGCCGCAGCGCTTTTGACAGAAGGTTAAATGAAACGAGGCAGAGTGAAGGAAAAGCATGAGACTGTTATTTCACCCACTTTTATCCTCAAAGTAAAACTTGATCCGATGATCAGGGACAAACTATTTGTCCGACCCCGGGGATTCGTTTCTTATCCCAGCGTGAACTTGTCAGTTCAACAGTTTTTGTGAAATTAGGTTCAACAAAAATCACTGAGATTTATTGGCAATGTGGAGTTAATTGCGGGGAACACTTACGAGAACAATACCGCTGACATTACATTGTCATCTTGGCAGGAGTCTTGTGGGGAAAGAAAATCTGGCCTCATAATAATTTTATGATGCCATAAAATAAATTCTATAAGCTGAATGACAGTATAAACCCCTGCTGCAAACCTATGTGCGATTCACGGTTTGTGCCAAGATGCGTTTTGTCTTTGCCGTCCTCAGCGGTGTCCCTGCAGATGCCACCTATTGATCACTGTCAGACTTCAGCTGTGAAAACATAATCACATTCTTTTTTTAAAAGATGCACGACTGCAGATTATAGGATTGTATAATAACCACTGTAACCATGTTGTACTTTCTCCAGTGAGCAGGTTGTCGTCATGTTTGGAAGGGGAGGGTGAGGTGAGGGGTGGGTGTTCAGCTGCAACGTGCAACTTCACCACTAGATGTCACTAAGCTCTACACACTGAGCCTTTAATTCAGGGCCCTGGTTGGTGATAGGGCAGCGAAGTCAGAGGAAACCAATGAGCAGGCATGACTGGACTGAGCCAATCAGCATGTTCCTACCTGGAGAGGAAACAGGAAGGAAGAAAGAAAAGCAGGAAGGGAGACAAGGAAGCTCTTCCCCCCTGTTTGGCCTGTATCACACTCTAACCAGTGACACCACCTTAAAGGGTAAGTGTGCAGCAGCTGAACCTTTGAACTTTAGATGATCTTTAGGTGCAAACACAAGAGAAACTTCATAGTTTTCTGTCGCTGGAAACAAAGCAAATGCAACTATTAGGTTATTGTTTTACTGATATTCCAACACGAGGAGCTGAATAGAGACTTAGTTCACTCGTAAGTAGTTTCAATTAGTTGTAAACTAAAAGCATCAATAACAATGTGACTGATAGAGAAGACAACCACAGCCTGATCACTCACAGAGACACATAAGGCATAAGGCAACTATTTTATTCAATGCCAGAAAATCCTTACTTGAAATAACAATACCACAGAGATCCTTCATGTTTTGGGATCTTTGTTCCATAAAGACACAAACAATTGTTTTATAATCTATATGTTTTGTGTATTATTAGCTCAAGCTCATTGTCTTTGTCTATATTAGAGATTTAGATGAAGTACCAACTAACCAATTAAATGGTTCCCAAACTTTGTTGAACGTTACCATCCAAACTTTTCCTCTGTAATTATTGCATAACCTCGGAGTCATCAGAATTTTAATCATACCTTTTAGTAACTTTAAAATAGCTGAGACAAATGTCTAATTATTCCAAGGTTTTAACACACTGGGCCTGGATGTTACCTCTTGTCAAAATGCTTTTTATTTTGACCGCGTTGTCAGGTTTTGAAAATGAACTACAAAAAAACTAAAGTTTAATTGCTACCAAGGGATATAAATGAAAAGATCAGACTGTTTTCGATAACAGATCGAGGCCTGAGGCAGGAAAAAAAGTTGTTTATCAAGCCTTTTTGGAGCTTTTTTATTTCCCCCCCGGTCTCGTTGCTAACTGATATTTCAATCTCTCTCACTACCGGGCAGGTATGAACCAGCACAATCCATATGAAGACATCTCCTCGGCTTCAGGAGTCAGGAGCATTGGAGAGGATCAGGTAGGAGGAAACAGGATTTGAACGAGACAAGCTGGGAATCAGGGTGCATCTTGGGACGAGCCAACAGACAGACATAAAGTCGGTGCCAGTGGGATTAGAGGAGGAGGCGGCGAGTAAATTGGGGGGGAAGTGAAAAGGTGGGCTGAGCGAAGAAGCTTTGGATATTGTCAGACGTTTCCTCGAAGAAGGAGCCAGACGGGTTGGCAGGAAGTGAGATGGTGGGGATGGTCTGGAGGTGGACGATTGGATTTACACAGGATGGGAGTCGTGAAATGGTGATTGCGGCGGTAACTTTCGCCGGGGCATCAACCGCGATGTCTTAAGCGGCAGAGACGGATGCAGAGAGGGGGTTGAAAGTGGAGGAGGGTTATTTATCAAGCCGTCCTCTCCTGGCTGGCTCCAACCCTGCAGACTTAACTTGTCAGAGGAGTGGTGGTGACACGGTGAGGTGCGGAGGAGAGGGGATGGAAGAGGGTGAGTGACAGCAGAGAGGGAAAGTGACAGTGCAGGTGTCTGTGGAGAGAGAGAGAGAGAGAGAGAGCGAGCGGGAGCTGGATGGGCACAGGTTCTGTCAGTCACACAGCTGAGAGAGAGATGAGGAAATATTTAACTGTGTGCACCGTGTGTGGCTGTGTACGATGTCGGACTGAGGGAAATGCATCATTCAGGGAGTGAAAATCTGCTCATGTGCACAATCTTGACTCCTCACACATCCAGTATCCGCTGTAAGATCCGCTCTGTATGGATGCAATATTTAAGAGACAGGGGTTTATCTTGATGTTGAGAAACTGAGAGTTTCTGTGGAGAAAGAAAGTTTCCAGAAATATATGAGGTGTTGCCGCTGAGAACAGGGCGTCTTGAGAAATAATAGGCTTATGTCAGATAAAGTCAAGATCGACCGCACGGAGAAGAAGTTACATTCCTTCTTTATGGAAGACCATGTCCTAATTGTTGTAAACGAAGTAAGATGTCTGTGTCACATTATTAGGAAAGACTCATGGGATGAGTTTCTATGTGTACAAATTTGACTTTTTAGAGACGACTGTGCTTCATTTTAATTTGTAGTCCAGCCAAAGTCCTGCTAAACTGAAAAAAGCATTAGGTGGCAGGTAGTGATGTATTCAGAAATTTTGCTCAAGCTTCCGAGATGCACAAGTGCGAGCAAAATGTTTGTGTCTATAGCAACGTCCCCACCTTTTAATGCTCTGCAGAGGAATTGTATGCAAAAACGAAGTGGACCAAAGTTGTTACAAACTATGTATCTGTTGCCAACTTGGAAAGTGTGATAGTTGTGTTCAATATATCTGTGCTGTAGTTTGTAATTTATTTTATTTTTATACTGTCTAGACCTTTGAGTCTGGAATAAAGCTTAACTAACTAACTAAAGGTCATGTAAGAAAATAGATAGGCACATAACACAAGGGAAAATACCGCTCAGTCAAAATGAAATCATTTATTGCACCATCATGGCTGAAACGGCGTGCAGCAGAGAAGACTATAGGTGTTTTCCCTTTTTTCCCTGAAGTCATCTGAGACACTGAGGAAGTGCGGCAGCAGCAGGGAGGCGTGAGGCAAGAGGAGCCGCCTTCTGAAGAGCTGACTGACAGGCTGTCACTGGTGGAACCATTCACATCCTTTACTTAAAAAGCACCAATGCATCAATCTGAAAACTCCCCGTTCCAAGTGCAGATCCGGTCCCGTTTGACTGATAAATTGTTTTGTGTGACAACATTATGATTAATTCTGCAGCACCAGGGGGAGCAGCATCTTGCTGCTGCAGGTGGAGCTTGTTTAAACTTTATATATGGTTTTAGATACTGGGACGACTTATGAATCTGAGGGTTTCTGATGATTTATGGAAGAGGGAAGGAGAAAGTTCGGATGCACACATCTGTTTTCCCTTTTCTCTAATCTTTTACTTTTTGGTGAGATATGAGAGAATTTTCTACATTTATTGAAATGAAACCATGTGAGAAGTTTAGTGTGAAAAATCATAACGTGGCTGAGCTGTTAACAAATCATCCGAAATGTGACCCCGACTACAAACTGCTTCTCACAAGACGTCAGAAACCACAAAAAGTTGGAAACCAGTGATGTAACAGTATCTTGGACAGTGTTGTATTTTAGGAACTTGATATATTATCCATTGTTAAAAAATTCATCTTAACTTTTAACCAAAGCTGTCAAATAACCGTATACGAGTCAAAGTACTTCATACATATACCTCTGGAATCTGGAGCAGTGGAAGTATACAGCAGCATAAAATGTTAATACATAAAAAATGAGTACCTGAGTATGATACGATGGCACTAGGAATTTTTATACTTTAGGTTTTTTCTCCTTTTAGCTGATATACTGCAAATCACTGTTTTAAATAACCTCAGGAAATAAATATTGAACTTAGGTCCCTTTCTGCAACTTCCTGGTTTCTTTTCCACTGCATCTGTGGAGCTGTGATCAGGAACTGCATTTAGTTACATGATGTAAAAAGACCAACAGGTCCACAGCATGAACAACACTAAGGGAAATGCAAGGGAGCAACACTCATTTCTGAAACTGCAGTTGTGCATGATTGGAAAGTTTTGCCTCTCGTCCACAGTGAACTTTATCATTTCCTCATGAAGAAAGTTGAGAATCGTGACAGTGTGGAAATCTGATTTGCTGTCGCCGCTGTGACCATGAAAGACTCGGCTGTGCCCGACTGCCCTTGGCCGACGGTTCTGTTGATTTGCCAGTCAGGCCGTCTTCTGTCCCCCCCTCACTATTCAAATTCTCTCTATGGAAATTGAATGGAATTCAGAGAGCGGCTCATTGTGTTATTCACAGTCAGAATGAATGGTGACCGGATGGTCTGCATCGTTACTAAAAGCCTGCTGGACCATAAAAGCTCTGCACTCAGATCTCATCAAATGTGTTCACAGAAATCTGTCCAATTGTTTTTTTTGGAAAAACATTGAAATAGATTTAAACACGTCTTTTCGCACACAGTGTTGTCATGTACACACAGTGTTGTCGTGTGCACACACACACTGCCTCGTGCTTGTTGTCGTTAGCGACTAAATGCCCACACATAGCAGAACACATGCTAACCATTCTCACATTCAGTCAATCACCTGTCCTGTGTGGCGCCTGGCCCCCAGGATTAGCTGTGATCACAGCAGTCATTTTCACAGCATTAACTCGGATCATTGGCTGTGTTTGGCCTGAGCTGTGAACTTGGTGACCTGGGAATACACACACACACACACACACACACACACACACACACACACACACACACACACACACACACACACACAGACACACAGACACACACACTCACACACAAGAGACTAAATGAGATAAAACATTATTGATCCCTGTGACGAAAGTTTATTCAGTGCAACTGCAAAAAGAAGGGACTGTTATTAAAACATGAACATTAAGGATTATTATAAACACAATGTAAACACACTGCTGAAAATTAAATTGTGCAAGTGGGAAGTAAATTGATTTATTTACCATAAAAACATACATAACCAACTCCTATATGTAGCCTCATGTTTTGTATAAATGTAGTTAGTAATGGTGCACTGTACATTTGGTTATCGGAGGATTTATTGGCACAATCATCTGTATAATAACCAAACAGAGGAGAAGTGCACCCCAGTAATATAATGTTATATAAAGTAAATAATACTAAATCATGTAGAGCAAACAGATTCAAGACGTACTGTATGTAACTTTACAGCACTTTTATTTTATCACCCGAAGTTCCCTGAAGAGTTTGTTTCCCAAGTCTTTCTCACAACTGCACACACACACACACACACACACACACACACACACATGCACATAAATTCTTTAATATTTCAAGTCCAACAGTAGATTTTATTATTCATAACTAACAACATTTTTTTTTTGCCTTTTGCTTCTCTTGCAGCTCTTTTTATTCAGCCCCTGCACAGTGTGCTGTATATTTTCCTAATTTAGTGAAGAGCAATCCTCGCCTCCCTTTCTATTCATTAATTTCCTCCTGACAGCAAAGAAGTGTGAAGTAATACAAAATTTTGGAAATTAAAGACTCCCTCAAAAGGATTAACAGCCTATTATAATTTGACCATAAACCAAATGTGGAGGATGTGTTTCTAGAATAAATTCAGCCCTTTTCCCTTTTTTATGAAAAAGGGTTTTTCTTGCATTTACCACATATTACAAAAGGAACAACACATCCCTTGCTTTGTATTGTGTGTGTTTGTGTTTGT